>NC_092025.1:8661933-8982870 GCF_042242105.1 Pempheris klunzingeri | reverse complement strand
TTTTTTTTTTTTTTGGTGATTCAGCAGATTTAATCACCAGAGAAATGTAGCTGTTTCATCACGTTGGTGCAAAAATCCAGTCCTACCATGAAGCAGTCCTGCTAGGTGATCGGTAACATTTCCTGTAATGTTCAGAAATATTAAACGGAGAGCTACCACGGTATGATCACGGTATGTTGTAAATTGTATTGAATAGTCTAATAAACCCTGATAAAATCTCTCCTGTTGAATAATTTCTAATCTGGGTCCTTTCAGATGCAAGATAATACTGTAAGACTTCGCTGTAATTTGTCAAATGCCTACACAGAGATACACAGATCTTGTCCTGTTTGATACAAGTCAACATAGTAGGTTTTCTTTAGTCGTTGGGCTTACAGTAGATTAGAGATAAACTACACTGTTGTATGGTTTACCCGGTAAACACCATCTGCTAAAGCAGTTTGAAGCAGTATGAGGAAGAAAGTCTGGGTTTTGCTCTTCAGGCTTTTGAAAGATCGTAAATCAGAGAACAATGTCTGAAGCTTTCTGTGCAGCCGGGATCTTAACATTGCGCTCAGTGTGGACATGTTGTCCCTGCCTGCTGAAGCTCATAGGCTCTGCCGGTCACACCCCAGTCGCTGATGTCAAACAGGTATTTTGTCTTTGACAGCTTCTAGGAAAAATCTGCCGTCAAAGTCTCTCATCCATGCCCAGGCCTTCTGCAGGCCACTATTATCATAAACTTACTGACAGCATCAAAAATGGCCTGTTAGTTTCAGAGCTATTATCCATCATTAACTAAGAGCCGCACACTGGTTGTTGGTAATCCGTAAATGAGATCTGTCAGATAACGTGATGGTGTTGTAGTATCTCAGACAGTTTTAGTTTGAACTAAAAATTGCTGTGTTTAAATACCAGCCACGGTCTATGTGTGAAACGAGAAAGAGGCAAAGGTGGAGAGGGGAAAAGGGTTCGTCAGATGTTCTTTTTTTTGCAGTTGAGGATTATATCTTCAGCAGAAAGCTTGCTGTCTAAAGTATGGATGTGACACTGGCTCACTTTTTGGTTGTTACTTATACAAAATGCTGAATGCATCCTTTCAATGTGCTAGTGCTGTTTGTTCCAGCAGACCCAGTGAGTACACTTAAATATATAAACTGACGACACTATATCCCTTAACTCTGTTATTCTTACATTGTGTGTCCTCTGTGGATGGTTATGTGCAATAAGAAAATCATTTATACGCAGAGTAACACTCTCCGTCCCTTTTACAGCCTGTTTACATACAGTTTGGTCATGAACTTGAACGTCAACGTACTGACTTGTGTCATGAGTTCAGGTTGCTAGTTGAAGGCGTTGAATACCCGAGGGCACAAGTGTAACCAGACTCTGGTGTTTTTTAGCTGTTAACCTCACTAGGTGTGGTTTAACCTCAATACATTCAAAGAATGCAGGCTGATTTGTGAGGCTTCATTTTACACAGCTTTGCAGTGTGATGTATATATATATATATGTGTAAGTTAAAGCAGCTTAAAATCCTTCTTGATGCACTAAAAATTGCATAATTTTAATTTTCCAAATAGACATTTTACACAGTGAAGTAGATTAAAGTATTAATTAGTTCGTTATTTGTTGCGTGTATAGGAAATTTGTCCTTCTCTTTTAATTAACGTGCACCTCAGTCATTTTATTACTGTATCAATAATTCAGGAACTTATTTTTTGGAGTAAGGTGGCTTCAGTCTTGCGCACTGTAAAACACTGTAGTCTATCCTAACCGTAGTTTGTAGTAAGAGCGGATAGCACTGCAGAAATGATGTTTCTGATTAAGCATTAGTGTCTAGCAAATTAGCAAATGGTTTTCCAGCTAAACATGAAAAGGTTTTCCAGCTAAACATGAGAAGAATGTCAAGACCAATCTGGGAAGCATAGAAATTGCAATGACCCATTAAGTAATAGCTCGGACTTTCTGTAACATTTTCAAATTTGAGTCATCTGTGGTTCAGTTCAGTTCTGCTTTCCGTTCTCATGTGTTTGTGTTTGGACATGGGGCAGTGGAGGGAAGGAGGAAACGTCGGTTTGTTTACATTGATTAAGACTCCAGTGTGACTCAGATGAATTGGTCTGCAGGACTACCAAGTTGTTTGAGCTGAAGGAGGAGTGGCAGCATCATAGAGGGTTTGTGAGATGTCAGCTTGTTAAAATGTTAACTGATATCCTCAACATGTGTTTAGTCAGCTAAAGTGAAGATTAGGGAAAGACTGGGGAGATGGCAGAACAGTTAAGGCAGAGTTAACATTATTCAGTATAAAACACTTGTTAATAATGAGGTTAAGACTTTTCATGGTTCAAACTTGCTGTCAAGGGACGGGATGTGAATCTGTGTTCCACTCAAACACTTTGTATGTCCATCCATGTTACTTCCTGCACTGGAGCTAAATGCTGTCAGTTCAAAATAGAACACCAAATTAGTCGTATACAAACATAATCTATTGAGGACTTGGTGGAGCAGCGCATTGATTTTTTGGCAAAAGCCCTTCACTTTGATGAGTAACAGAGAAAATATGTATGTGTGTGTGTAAATCAGTATGTGCTTGAATTGCAGAGTAATGATGAAGGAACCGAAAAGAAACCGTGGCTAAATAATTGAACGTGTCTACTGAAGAGGATTTCTGAATCTTGAGGGATTTTACTGTGAAACAGATACATGAAGCGTGGAGAGTAGCGGGTTTCATGATACAGCACGGGACAAGGAAGCAAATCAGAAAACACTGATGCTGCTATGTGTTGAATCAGAAAGAAGAAGAGGAACATATAAGCATGACAAGACTGTGGAGCAGTGCCTGGTTTTAAAGCATAAAACAGTGTTTAGATTTTACATGAAGTAGCCTTAGATCAAAGACTTGTGGTCATATTAACTGATGTAGATCGTAGCATTTGTGAGAGGCTTTTTTCACAGTCTTTGAATTTGAAAAACTTTGTGAAAGCAGGTATGTCATAATTTCAATCATATATTGAGGCTAACTAGACACAAACTGTGATACGAACTGCTGGTCCATTGACGTTATCTGCAGTTACATGGAGAAAATGTAACAGTGGTAATAATGTTTTTCAGAAAGACGTGGCTATTTAGTCGTCCATCCATCTATCCATCCATCCATTCAGCCGTCTATTAGCTATACCTGCTTGTCCTTGAGGGTGGCAGAGGGGCTGGAGCCAATCACAGCTGACATTTGAGGAGAGGCGGGCTACCGCTCGCGAGTTAATCACAGGGCTGACACACAGAGACAGATAACCATTCCCGCTCACGCTCACATATTTACATTTTTCTAAGGCCCACAGCGTTGGTGAGCAAATGGTCATTTTGGCTGGTGATTATTGACTGGTGCTTATAGACCAGCCGTGTACAGTGGTGTGTTCCTACATGCTATGGGAGTAGAGAAAGAGAAGTTGATTAGGAATAACTCCATTTCAGTATTATTTACTCCTCTTCCATCACAAAAAGGTTTACACAAAGACTAAGCACAGGTTTCTAATGTTTTGAGTAGTTAATTATTCAGGGTTGCATCACATCACTCTTAAATTTCCATGAAAGTATTCCCCCTCAGACAATGGGGTCTCATCTTAATTGAAAATGATGGAAAATGCAATAACTGGTTTCCCCTGAGGCGTCTTGTGTACATCGCTCAGTGTGCATGTGGAATAAAGCCCACAACTGTAATCACAATCTGGATATAGTTGATATAAAATGTCAAATATTTCCAGACCACAAAACCACAGAGCTAATTTAATCAAGGTTAAAGGAAAGAAGTGTGTGTTGTTTTCCGAGTGGAAACACTGCTGTAAACAGTGATGGTGGCTGGGAATCAAATAATAACTCGTCATCACTGATTGTTTTAGAACACATAATAAAGCATGCTTTTCAGTGTAGACTTCATGTAGGCAATGTATTAATATGTGTAATTGAACGCAGTTGTGTGCTGTGTCATTGCAGCCAGCCATGGCTCCAGTCTGTTATAATAGACTTGTCTGCTCCATGTTGTTTAAGCTTGCCTTGTACAGAGGATGTGAAAGAGGTGGCTGTTCCACACTCGCTTTTTTTTATGCGGGGTTATCAAAAGAGGTTTCTGCTTCAGACGTTTTTCTAGGTCAGGGGAGCTCCTCCTGTGAAAAAAACACTTCTTTAGTGATGAGGCACTGTTCCCAGGTAGTAACTGAATGTTGTTAATGCGCTTTACATTTTATTATTAATGATTATCCAGCATAACACATGAAGTCCTCGTAGGCAAAAGGACATTTTCTTTTTTACAGGTGGACAGAGGAAGAAAATACCTGCTTATTTTAACATGAGTTTATGCAACACAGCTTTCATCCACAGCAAAATGCCCACTCTCAGGATGTAGTAATGAGTTTTGTCTGTTTTCACAGGATTTGGAGTTTCTTTGGAGGACTCGAGGAGGAGGCGGGCAGCTGGTCCGCGATAGGTTTTTTCCAAAAGAGTGTTCAGACGAGATCAGCGCGAATGGGACTTATAAGACTTCAGAAAGGGCCTGGTTGGGAAAGGGAGTGACTATGGACAACCTTTCTGACTTCGGTGGCCCCTGTCCGTCCTCCCACAGGGAATGGGAGTGAGTATCAAAACAAGCTCGCTTCACTTTGGGATCATATTTCTGCTCCATATACAGTACTGTATATCTACTCATTCCATACTGTGAAGGTACATTTAATTGGACATACATCGTCTGAATAGTTCCACTGTCTTGTTCGGTTGGATGATCATAGATGATATGAAAGTGATACAGCGTTTGTGATTTTCTCTTTAAAATCCCCCAGTTCTTCTTTCTCTCTTCCTCCACCACTAGTTCAGGGTAAAATGGTCGCCATACATTCATCAGTTGAACACTAGCAGAAATCTGTCTGAAAAATGTGCACGCACATGATTCTTTTCACAGCTGCTGCACAATTGTTCATTGTGCTGCACAGATCTGTTGTTATTTCTGCAAAATAAGTGGTGGTTATAGAAAGGAAGGAAGTCGGAAAAGCCATTTTTAAATCAAACTTTGGCAAAGTTACGGTTAAAGAGAAACTGAGGAGAATGTGAGTTGACTGTGTATTAAGGAATAAGATGAAAGGGGACAAGTGCATGAGTGACAGTGATTTCTAAGAAGGATTCAGCCGACTCTGATTTCATTTTTATTCATCTGTAAGCTGAACATATACATCTCACGGTGCCACCTGCAAAGAAGAGGACATTTCTCACTGATGGCACCAGAGCACTTATATCTGCAAAGAGCAACGAAGCGTTTTAATGAATCGCTGGGGTGCTTCATTAATATTGATCTAGCAAAGCCAAGAGTTACACTGGCTGTTGTTGTTCCAATGTTGAACTTGGAATACAATCCTCCTATTTCTGGTTTACCTGCAGTTTTTTATGATGTACTGTAGCTCATACCCCTTTATCTCCTCTTCCATCTTCAAAAGCTTTATACAGCACAGTTCATATAGCATAGCATCACCTGCCTGTTGTATGCTCCGGCCGCACAGGTTATGAATATAACCCCATAAAACACAATTTGCCACAATCACAATCTCTAACAAATACCACCATGCGTATACTGCCTCATTGCAACTGATAAATAAAAACTGGAATGTTATTGCAATATGTGAATGTAAAATATACAGAGTTCTGCAACCTGAACCAAAAGCTAGATTTCATCCATCACTGGCTGTAAGCTTGCCAGGCTAATGCTACACTCTTCTTCTTCTTCTTCTCTACATGCAAGACATGACATGCATGGATTCAGACCATTGACACAGTGTGACATAAACCAAAAATACATATACAGACCAGGACGTTTACATGCCCCGGTGTCCTGTTAAATATGGAACAAAAACAAGGCACTTCTTCTGGGTTACCAGGTTATTTGAACAGTCATGGCGCTGACGGTGGAGAGCGCAAGTGGGTGTAGCCATTGGGATCACAGTTTGTCTCTTTTAAAGTGCATTTACCTTGTCCGCCTCTGTTTTCCAGCACCAACAGCTGTGTGGACGATGTAGTGGATGAAGATGAGAAAGACAGGGCAAAAAGGTACGCCTCCTCAGTGCACATGCATATGTTTGTGTGTCTGTCCGTGTGGACTGGTGTCTGGCAGTGTATATGGACAGAACATGAAGGGTTGAAGTCATTTAGTCACAACTTTAGTAAATGAATTTGTGCTTTCTGTCTCTGCTCCATCAGTAAGGGGGGGTGAAAACATGCATCTTTGGTGGTCATATTAAAATAAACCTGAAGCTTGAATGTCACATAATGGTTAAATGAAGAGAATTACAGTTCGTCCGAGCGTAAGTGTAGATTAGAAAAGAGTCATAATTCAGGGAAAAATACATTCACAAGTGATGATTACATTCTGTCACCTCTTGCTCCTGTGTGCTTTCAGCTGTCTAATTTAATGCAATATTCCGCACAGTGTCTGTAATGCCAGATCAGTCTAAATTAAATTCGCCATCCCAAGTCACAAACTTACTTCTTTTTCCAATTAAATTTAAGACAAGCTAACACACACACAGTCCCAAGGCTGCTATGGATAACGTGACAGCAGTGGGGCAACATTAACATTCATTCGGAGTCGTGTTTTTGGTCACCTGTTGAATATAAACCATTTTCTCCCTCTCGTCGTCACCACCAAATCCTGAGACAAATATCTCAGTCAGCTGGTTGTCTGCGTGCTGTCTGGTGTGCAGCAGGTAGTGTATAGTAGGTTTGCTGACAACAGCTGCCTGCTACAGCTGAATTATGGTGTTGATTAGAGCCGTGACACTTTGACCTAATTGTGTTGAATTCTTTCTCATGTTCTGTCTTTCTTTCATAATGATTTCATAATAAGAATGAACTCAATCTCGTCTAGTTTTCATGACTTAGCCCTCTCTTCCTTCTTCCTCTCTCACTGTTCAACAGCAGTCTATTATTAACACTTCTCATTCTTCTATCTGTCTGCAACTGTGTCCTTGCACTGTTGCTAGGTTTTGTTTGGGAAAGTGATGTACCGTCTGAGCAGGATAAATACACCTTGATTGGCGTCCACTCGCATTTCCACTGATTTATAATTGCATTCTCGTGTGTTGACCGCTGCAGGGCATCTCGTAACAAATCGGAAAAGAAAAGAAGAGACCAATTCAATGTGCTCATCAAGGAGCTATGCACCATGCTGCAGGGTCAAGGACATCCTCGCAAGATGGACAAGTCCACCATATTGCAGAGAACTATTGACTTCTTGCAGAAACAGAAAGGTGGGGAAATGTTGCACGGTTTATGTACAGCATGTCTTCTTAACAGACGTGCTATTATTTCAGTCATTAACTAACACACTTCTTCTCAGGCAGATTTAACAGACGTAATCCTCGTCCTTGTCCTTTTCAGACATCACCGCACAGAATGAAACCTGCGATGTGAGACAGGACTGGAAGCCTTCGTTCCTCAGTAATGAGGAGTTCACTCAGCTAATGCTGGAGGTAAAGCACAGGAGGACGTGTTTGCAGAACAGCCCAGTTCAATTACGCTCCGACACTGACTGATATTGACAATAAAGAAAGGAAACATTCTCCCTGAAATGCCCGTTGAGAGCCGGGCGAGATGACATGGGGACAATTCGATTTTCAGCTGAATGATGTTTTCACTGTTGCTGCTATTCCTACTGTGTTAGCAGTGGAGGAGGCACTTTGAGGCAAATAGGGCACAAAAAGTAAATAACAGCACATCAGCATCACATGTCATTCTAAGTTTAAACTGCATTTTACTACCACAGACGACGATTATCTGTGACAGTGTAAGACAATGTAATTTCATTCACGCCGTACTGTAATACCTGTCTAACCTCCTTGTTAAAGTACCCTCTGTCTCTCTCTTCTCTCAGGCTCTAGATGGTTTCTTGGTAGCATTAACCACAGATGGCAATATCATATACGTATCTGACAGTGTGTCTTCACTTATTGGCCATTTACCGGTAAGTGAGAAGGCTTAAATAAGTTACTCTTTATTTATTCTCTTCCTAACACTGCGTTGTTTTGTCGCTGTGCCTTGTATTCATACATTTTGCTAACTTCAGCTTTGGGTTCATTCTTTCCAAACACATTTGTACGTCCACAGCATGTTGCCACCTGAGTATAAACGTTTTAACGATATTTATTGGCCAGTATTTGACTCGTACTGACAAATTAACATCTGCAATTCATCTAATCTGATCCAGGACATGTTGGAAGGTGATTTTTTTTAGTTTGGTTTTTGTTTCCAAAGCTCATTTACAAGAGATAGTTATACCACATCAAGATTTCAGTTCATGGCTCCTGCTGTAACTTCTTACATGTTATTTAATGAATGATAATGAATAATAGATTAAATCTATTTCTGTGTGTGGCTCTGAGTGTATCAGCACCTCAGAAACAGAGATGTCCTCCAGTGTGTGATGATTGTGTCACCTGTGATATGGCCAAAAGACTGACCATCGCACATCTATCCTTTTGCACCAGTCAGATATGGTGGACCAAAATATCTTGAATTTCCTCCCGGAGCGGGAACACGGCGAGGTGTATAAGCTGCTATCATCCCACATGCTGATGACTGACCCCATTGCTTCTGACTTCCTTGACAGTGAGTATCCTACTGGGTGGCCTCTCTGGCACGTCTGGCTCCCGTCTGCCTCTAACACCACACTGCGTCTGGTCGTCTCCCACACTGGGAGGTCAGAAGTGCGGCATGCGGGAGAAACGCTGTATACATATCAGTCAGTTGTAATTGTTCACCTGTAGCTCAAAAATCTGGACATTTAACTTGAAGCTTGCACATATCAAGCTAGTTGCTGAATTGGGACCTAAGGTTTATTGGATTGCTGATTAGTGTGTATCTATGTTTAGCCTTTTAGCTAATAATAGGAGCTAGCTTAGTATCATAGTTAAGTCTTTAAATCACTGTTATGTTAGCACAGTAATCCAAAGCAATGTAGTATCTGGGGCTCAAGACACTGACCTTAATCCTGTGTTACTATTGGGCTTTTCTGAGGAACTGAGATGATGATGAATGTCTCAGCTGATCCTTAGAAGCCTAAATAACAAACTGTGACCAGCACATCCTGGGCACATTTCAAAAGGGACGTCTATCTTTTGTCCTGCTCACATGAAAAGGATTGGCTGGCTTTTTTGGCTAAAATGACCGCTGGATGCCGGATGCTGAATCACGTTATGCAATTTTTTAATTTCATTTTCAGCCATGAGCTGAGCTCACATAAAAGGCAACCGGCGCCCAAACCACCTATGCTTGTCCACACTAAGGGTTTTGATTTTTGAGCTTCTGTATAAGTGCTGGAAATATCTGCACACTTCTATTGTACGTTCTCAGGAAATTCAAACGTCTTGTCAAGGTCAAAGCGTTCCATTAGTAAGTTTCTCCATCGGAGAGTTCACATTGGAGAGCATCTGAAGCTCAAAGTGCATTTGTTATGCTGTCAAGCTATAAATCTGGTTCTTTGATTCCCAGCGGACAAAGGAATGTATCATTGACTGTATCATAATATTACATAAGCATTATGCTGTAACCCTTTATTTGATATGAGCCCTTTCTTTCTCCTCAGGCTGTTTGAATACTTAAAAGTGAACACTGTCACATCTTTTGAAGTATGATGAATACAGGGTTTCATATGAATTATACTCTTTTCTGCTGCATAAAAATTAGATCTCACTTAAGATTGCCATTTCCACTGTGTCATACAAAACACCAACAAGATAAGGAGGCACTGCAGAGCTGAGACAGTTTGTTGCACAGATGCACATATACCGTTTTATGAATCAGCTGTTAACCTTGAAAATATGCTGCTGTTATTTCAGGTGAGGCGCATATTGAATTTTGCTGTCATCTAGCCAGAGGTAACATTGATCCAAAGGAGCCGCCTGTGTATGAGTACGTCAAGTTTGTCGGAGATTTCAAGTTTCATAACAATGGTAAGAGCTTTTATTTTCTATCTATTGTGAATTTAGTAAAAGTGCGTCCATCAAGCCTCTTAATTCAGCATTAGTTTAACAAACTGATCGGGGGAAACAAAGGGGGAAAAAAGAAAGTAGTTATTTTTCAAAATGAAGACAGAGGTTACAGCCAACTGTATGCCCTCCGTCACACAGTGCCTACATCTTCTTGTAACGGGCTTGAACTGACGTTACCAAGAAGCCTGCAGTCATCGCTGGAGGAGCAGGTCTGCCTCATCGCTACTGTACGACTAGTCACTCCGCAATTTCTAAAGGTGAGGCCGGCTTGGATCTTAAAACACATCAGTTTGCGTTGCATGTGTGTTACATCATTAGTTTCAATCAGGGGGCACAGGAACCAGTAATAATCTGAATCTACATGACAGCAATGAGCTACAGCCCACGGCGTGACGGGATGCTTTTGTCTCAGGGATCATGCATTTTGGTTCTACATGTCAAGAACTCTCTGCATCTTATTGATGTAATCGTCTAACCCCTAAGGTGCTCTGCCAGTTGAAATTTTGACACTTGGCAAGTTACTGAAGTAAATTAAAGATGCTTCATGATGCCATGTTAGCTTTAAGGTCTCTAGAAATAAGCTCAGAGAAGTCCACAAACTGAAGACTTTATAGGTTTATTTTTTCCTGGAGAAAACATGATTAGTCTCTTTATCATGATTTTTGAACCTTTTGCCGTTTTTCTGCCTTAAATGTGCTGGAGCTCAGAGCAAAAGGTGCCAGAAGAGCTAGACCTATTGGACAGGCTTCAACTCCCCCCCCAGTACTTCTTCAAAAATGTAAAAGACAGTGATTACGCTCATTTGCCAGATGGAATGACTGTAATAGTGAAGTCTGGACCATATGGCAAGGAACATCCTTTTCCCTCAGATTCTCAGACACTAGAGAAAGCCTTTGCACATACTGGTTTTAATCTGCAGTTTTTGAATTCTACACTT
This sequence comes from Pempheris klunzingeri, assembly GCF_042242105.1. Classification (NCBI taxonomy): domain Eukaryota; kingdom Metazoa; phylum Chordata; class Actinopteri; order Acropomatiformes; family Pempheridae; genus Pempheris; species Pempheris klunzingeri. The sequence continues at coordinate 8,971,929 of NC_092025.1, read as the reverse complement.
CACGTATTTTTCTTCCACGACGAGCTTCAGTTTCCATAAGCTTTTGTTCACAATGTACTTCAGTGTTCAAGATCGCAGCTCTCAGGCAATACTCAGAGCATGCAAACGTTGTTGGCTGTGACACTAACAGATGTGATTACAAGATGATTCCGTGTAAGAAAAGTGTCTGGCACTGTTGCTGTCATGCCAAGCTTTCAGTAAGAATTTAATTTCTCCTACAAAAATGATAAAATGAAGTCATGTGATGATTAAATGATTAAACCAACTTGACTTTTACGTATGATCAGAGCGGATGGTTTGAAAACAAGAAATGAGGCACAACTTCCTGCTTCCTGTGAGAGTAGCTGAATGTCGTGCTTCCTTTCTCCCAGCTACCTCGGCCAAAAGAAAATACAAGACTGTGGCTTTCTCACTCTGCCACCTTCTTTGTTTTTGTTTAGGATTTGTGTAACGTGGACGATCCTTGTGATGAATTCACATCCAGACACAGTCTTGAATGGAAGTTCCTGTTTTTAGATCACAGGTAAAATCATTTTATGATTCTTTCTGTTGATCAGCAGTGTGGATGTTTTGATAAGAGTTTGTCTTTCTTACATGCTTATCATGTGTTCTTTGTTTCAGAGCTTCACCAATCATAGGCTACTTACCCTTCGAGGTTCTTGGAACTTCAGGCTATGATTACTACCATGTGGATGACTTGGAGCTGATAGCTCAGTGTCATAAACAGCGTAAGTAACTCTGTCGTCTCCGTCTATCGCTCCTCTCTTATCAACCACCTTCATCACCTACAGATCCAGGAATCCATCTCTGTAAAATAGGTCATCTGCTGCCCTACTGCACAGAGAACGCCTTGACCTGTGACACCTGAACATGGCGCTGCCTGTTTTCTCTCCTCAGTAATGCAGTTCGGAAAGGGTAAATCCTGCTACTATCGCTTCCTGACCAAAGGTCAGCAGTGGATTTGGCTGCAGACACACTACTACATCACTTACCACCAGTGGAATTCCAAGCCTGAGTTCATCGTCTGCACTCACACTGTTGTCAGGTGAGTCTGACTGGTTTAATGGTGGGCACGCGGAGCTTGTTTGTTTAGATGAAGGTTAAGTTAGATGGACACTCGTCTCACATGCTCTTTCTATGTGATTCACAGTTATGCTGAAGTGCGAGCTGAAAGGAGGAGAGCTTTCGGCTTTGAGGAGCTGTCTCCACCTGAGATAGCCCCCTCTTCGGTGAAGGTAAGAGTTATGGGCCCTTCCTTCCAGTATGTGTTGTTTACAAGGACACACTTCATGTCAGCTTAGAATCCGACCCTCTGTGCTGAACATGCCTCTGTGTTCCAGGCTCAGGAGCTGTACTTGGACATCTGCTCCACACTGGACCCTCCACGGGACAGGAACAGCGGTGCACGTTCGGTATCCTCCCACAGCTCCCGGAAGTCCTCCCACACAGCAATGTCGGACTCTGCATGTGAGTCATCCTCTGCTCCCTAAAGTGCTAACTCAGTGAACAGCAGGTCAGCATGTACCACGGTCCTGCACCTGTATGGCTGCAACTGTTTATCCATCCATCCTCCATCCATTGTCTATACTGCTTATCATTAAGGGTAGTGGATGGGCTGGAGCCGATCCCAGCTGACTATGGGTGAGAGGTGGGGTACATCCTGGATTGGTCGCCAGTCAATCACAGGGCCAACACATAGACACAGACAACCGTTCACGCTCACACTCACACCTACGGGAAATTTAGAGTCACCAATTAACCTAACCTGCATGTCTTTGGACTGTGGGAGGAAGCCGGAGTACCCGGAGAAAACCCACGCAAGCAAGAACATGCAAACTCCACACATAAAGGTTCAAGGTTCAAACCAGCCAACGGATTCAGAAAAAGTAGGATTCTCTGCTGTTGATAAATTATAGACAGTGAAATAATGTGGCTCCTGCAGTGATGATGCTCAGACTCTCAGTGGGTCACAATAGCAGAGAGATGGTAGGTCGTACTTTTGTAAATTCAGAATAAAATCTGAGATCTGAAACGACTTTGTGGAGAGAGGTAAAACGTCTGTAACTAAGCAGAGCAGAAGTCAAGTCAACCTACCTGAACATATGTGGGTGACAGTGTATCTATCTATGTATCAAGGCTTACTTTAGCCCGGCCTGTTGGTTTGAGCCTCCAGTCTCTCTGACTTCAGCTGCTCTTCCACCCACTGTCTAATGTACCACCACACTTCACTTCCATCTGCATGTTTATGAACTATACACCGCGGCACATTCATTACAACAGCCCTTTGTAAACAAAGCTGCTGCTCCAGTCTCCCTTTAACCCACACATGCATACACTTTCATTATTATTAACATATCATTGTTTTTGTCATTTTGCGTCGGCTACGATTTAAAATCATCTTCTGAATGCATCACAGTTTGTGGGTTTAAGTCAGAGGCAGAATGAGGTGGCAATCTAGAGCCAGTGAATCAGCAGTGTTGTTATACAATCAGAGAAGGGATGCATTTCATGAGTGGTTCTACCTTTAGCTCAGAAAGGCTTTAGTTACTCTGTTTAGGAAGAAATGCTCCTTTAAGGAGGAGACTGCACTTTCTTGTTTCAGTAAATTTGAAAAGGAACTCCACTGGTTATCACACCAAAGTGTGTTTAGAGGTTTTGTGGAGTCCTGTTTCATAAGTGAGAAAACCACCTTTTGTGGCTCCACATGGAGCTGTGTGAAGTACAGTAAAGTGCCTCAAGTGACGTCACTTGCTACAGTAGCCGCTACTAGCATAGCACACCCAAATCTCCGACTAAACTGTTGGTGACATGATCTCTGCTAAAAGAGAATAACCTGGAGGTTTTAGGTCACACAAAACCTTTTAAAATATCTTAAATTCAACAAAAAACTGTGTTACATGTATATACAGTAAACATAGGTACAGTTTATTGTAAAATTTAAAAAAAAAGGTGACTATGAACACAAAAATAGAATATAATACTAAAATAGCATCATACAGTACAGTGTTTCCTTAGAACTACTGAATACTATTTTGTGAATTTATATGATCATCAATTTAGCCAATAAATATTATTATGAAACAGTTCGTGAGGCAGTAATTCCCAAAATAATGGTTGTAAAAATAAAAATACGAAACAAAAATAGAATTAATTAGAATTAAATGAATGCTATGCTCATTGCAGTATTATTAACCCATTAAAAATCTCATTTGGTTGCTTATTTTTTCACTAAGAGGCCTGATACTGTTAAAAGTTGTGCGTTTTTATGACAAAAAGCACAAGGGCAGTACTGTCCTTTACTGCCATATCTCTGAATAAAGGGGACTACTGACTACGAACAAAAAATGGATTTAGTTATGTTGTGTTACTTGAGCAAGTGCAAAGGAGTGTGTTTTTCCCGTCCCTGAGTCTTGCCTGCAGTCCTCTTCTCAGGCGGCAAGGCAAAAGTAGGGTTTTGAAAAGTGACGGGGACATGTTATGCCCTTGTAACAGCGTCTATGAAAAGATCTGTATTGGGAGGATATAAAGCAAACATTTTGAGATTTTGAAAAAAATATTTGCAGCCAAAAAGATCCTTATACAAGAAATATCACTTTTGCACACAGAAGTTGTTCTTGCAGTGACCAGGGAATGACCGACAGATGAAATGATACATTAGAAACTCACTCATGAAACGAGCAGAACACGAGTCTTTGTATCTTCGCTTTGTTGTCATTACCAGCTGTTGTTTGACATATACATATGATCCAACTGAGCACATCCTCAGTCTTCTGAGCACGGAGGTGATAACTTGTCTGTTCTGCAGCAGCTAACTCCTACACGGAGGCCTGCACACCATCATGGCAGTCTGCTTCTATCGGGACAGAGAAGACATCTGCCAGACTTCAGCCTAGTAGTTCAAAGGTCAGTCAATGCAATGTCCACATGTGTCCGTCTGTCACTGGAGATGAAGTGGTCAGTGTGAAACAACAGAACAAAGTAGACGCAGTGTTGTTAAAATGTAAAACCTTGTCGTTTTTCCCCGTAGAATTTGGCACAAAGACAAAATTCCTTTGACCTCGTTCCCCAAATGAGCCTCCCCCTTTCTCCTACCTGCAGCAAGCACTCCGCCATGGTTAGTGTTTAGACTTCTTCTCCTGCCTGTTGCCTTCCTCTCCTCTCTTTTCTGTACAATATCTTATTGTTATGACTGTTGCTGCTGTATGTGTTTATATCATTTGCTGCTTGTGCCCACTGTGCCTCCAGGCCTAGTTATAAGATTGTATCATAAAACCAAGTGAGAATGACAGTAGAACTATCAATATTATACCTGAAATGTGTGTTTTTGTTGTAGCCTTCCACATAGTCCTTGTATTGCTCAAAGAAATCACTCAGCTGTATAATTTTTAGCCTATTTTGCAGAAAAAAAGAAAAACATATTAAAGTACAAAAGAAAACTGCCAAGCTTTTCTCATGTCTGTTCCCAACTGCTTTTTTTGGATCGTGTCTTTCCAGCAAACGCAGCAGCAGCAACAACAGCAGCAGCAGCAGTCATCCATGTATCAGCTACAGCAGCCTCAGCTCTGTGTAATGAACCAGCTGAAGGAGCAGCTGGAGGAGAGGACGCGCATTCTGCAAGCTGACATTAAGACGCAGCAGCAGGAGCTGCACGACATTAAGGAGAAGCTTCACCTCGCTAATCTCCAGGTAACACGCCCACGTGGATAAAAGAAGATATACACAGCGCTGCGAAATATTATCCACTACATCTCAGAACTTTTATTTTGAAGAGAAAAGACAGAGAGTTTTGTTTTTTTGTTTTTGGAAACACTGAATTTCTTAAAGAAAAAAATAGATTTTCACAGGCTTTAATCTAGACATAAAACATTACTAGGGATTTAAATATCAGCTGTCAGGGCGCAGCAACATCAGGCTTAAGCTCACAGTAACTAACCCCTCATAGCGATGGTGGAATGGCCCCACCAAGAGGCCAGAACTAACCAGTTCAGCCTGTATTGACATGACTCACATCATGCACAGAGAGGAGACTGTGGGAGTGCTGCAGCATTCCCATAACAGAGACAAGTTGTAAAATGTAGTTGCCTCCTGGGTGTGAAGGTGACATGACATAAGCTGCGATTTGAAAAACACATCTTGTTGCAGCAGGTTAATAGATAGCTAATCAGAACTGATCGCCCTTTGCTTATCGTTTGCCAATCTTACCTCACCTAAATATAGAAGTATATATTTCTAAAAGATATGCAGAATAGCGTGCCTGTGCTATAATAAATAGAAATTTGAGGGAAAAAAAACTTTTTTTTTTTTTTTTTTAGCAAATGAAGGATAAATGTATATTTTCTGTGTATGTGTGCGGTAGATGTTGTTACAGCAGCCTATCCACAATGACTTTGGCCAGGCCCAGCAGCAGCAGCAGCAGCAGCAGCAGCAGCAGCAGCAGCAGCAGCAGCAGCAGCAGCAGCAGCAGCAGCAGCAGCAGCAACAGCAGCAGCAACAGCAGCAGCAGCAGCAGCAGCAGCAGCAGCAGCAGGGTTCAGGCAGGCCGGCCCAACAGAGCCAGTCAGGGGTGATCAGGCAGCTCTCAGGCCACCCTAAACCATCGTCCTGCAGGGCCCACAGTTCGTCCCCTCACTCCCTCCTGAGAGAGAACAGCTCGCCCTCAACACAGGTACAGAGCTGTGCGAGCGCAAAACCTAAATCTGAAGATGACAAAAGTGTCAGACAACTGTACACATGCAGCTGATTGGAAAGCTGTCCTGTAAAGGGACTGAATTAAGTAAAATTGAATCATTAGCGGTTAATGACTTGTAGCCTACTTCAGCGCTCTCAGCACAACAGGGGGCGAGTTATGGACTCAGCGGTTAATATCAATGACTTATTGACAGGCAGAAACATCACAGCAGGTGGTAGCTCAGTGTGGTTCGTGCTTGTTTGCATTGAAGCAAAGAGAGACAGACACAGAAACCTGAATCCTGCATCATCAAGATGACTGATGGAATCCAATAATCGCCTCCGTTTTTGCTTCCGCCTTATTATTCGATTTGACTGGTGGGTTTAAAAAGCGGAGTATTTCTTTCATTTCATCGTAGGCCCAGAAGAGGATCGCGCGAAGCGGGCCGGCACAGTCGGTGAGCGTTCCGGTGCAGACGAACACGAGCGTGACGATGCCGTTCTACAGCAACCCCATGATGTTCTCTCAGACCAACACCAGGTCTCTGCAGGACGCAAACCAAAGACACACAGACAGCGAGTTCAGCCAAGATGGTCAACTACGGTGAGAGCCCTACAAAAAAAAAAAAAGTCTCTTTCACGTTCACATGATTTAATTTTTTTCCCATCCTGCGCACTGAATTCTTGCAGTAACAGATTTTGTTTCCCTCCAGCATGCTCCTCAACCAGCCAATGCAGACGCTGGTTCCCACTAGCAGTGTCACCTCGCAGCCTTCCCAGTGCAACATGGGCATCTCCCAAACCATGTGAGGGCTATAAGAAACTCACACACACACACACACACACACTAATCTGCTTGCATGGTGTTGTTTCATATTGTGCATCCGTTGTGCCCTCCACACAGATACACATTGCAGGAGCAGGTCATCGCCCCTTCGTTCTCCATGCAGCAGGTCAACTGCAACGCCGTCCTCGTGCCCTCCCCGGTCTTCACGTCCCCCATCATGATCCCACACAACAGTTTCATCACAAACCAGTCCCAGTCAGCCTACCATGCTCAGCCTCAGGCTTCTCAGCACTCCCTGCAGCTACAGCAGCCCCAGCAGTTCTTTCAGGTACGACACCCGCCTGCTCGGTAGTGACGCAGCAGTTTTAGTCACTGGCTGTACAACTCTTGAGGCATATTTTTGACTTGAATTACAGGTAATTTGTGATGTTGCATAACACTGCTCAGTGTGAACCCCCAGTGCTTTATGTTTACTGATTTATGATTATTTTAGGCGTTACACTGCACCCCAATCCCTAGTTACCACAGCAACAAGCTACCGTGCAGTTCCCACAGGCCGTTAGACATGAGAGCAGAGTTATTTTCAATCACTCTAATGCCTCGGCTTCGTAACAAAGCTGTGATGTGATCTAAAATTCATTAGAGCAGATTTTAAAGCTGTTACACTGAAATATTTCCTCCAGATGTGTTCATAATCTTTGTCCAGAAGGGACAACGCAAGCGGCCAAGAAAAACGCGCCGTAGATGAACAGTGTTAGTCAGCCGAACAGTTTATAAGTAGCTTAAATCCCTCCACACACCAAAGAGAAGTATATTACATCAGTATATTTGGAGAGTCGCACTGTGGAGTCACTTCAGAGGTCACAGATGCTTTAGTCTCTCCTGTCATCACAAACAAAAAAGGGTCCTAAAAGGAATAAGGGGCTGTACCAAAATTATTGGGTGTTGCTTATGCATTTTCTCTTTCTTTTTTTTTTTCATAGCCCAAATTTGTATTTTATTTCACCAGTTTCTTACGAGAATTACTGTAAAAAAATAAAATCAAATACATAAAGATTTAGTAGTTACATCAGAAACATTACTTTTGGGTGCTGCCACGGAGCATAAAGGTGCCTTTCTACCTCGTGCTGAGGACAACAATCCAGTTTCTTGACGTGGTTATTCCAGGTTAGCAGGGATTGTTGGGGGACTGTTTCTTCAGTGGAGGGGAGGGTTTAATACAAATATCTAAAACCCTTGGGAGGGTCTTGCTTTAATTAAAAAGTCAAACATAAGGCTCAGGTAAATATTACACGCTATGATTGTTATCTCTCACTAGGACGTGATGGCCGGATTGATGTTTTAAATAAGAAATAAAGTTGAGTCATACTGATGGTGGTACAGGTGTTAAATTCATGCCTGTCATGGTTACAAGCCTCCTCAGGTACTGCAGACTTGTTCTTTCTCCCAGATAGTACAGACAGTTGTTCTGCATCTCATTTGAGGGCCAAGCTGGCAACAGCTCAAGATAGATTTCACAGATAAAAGTGAAAGGTTTCTGCCAGCTGGCCAGAGTACTTTCATATTCTCTTTTGTGTCTGCAGATGACTCAAGGACTTGTGCACGGTGGATCTACTCCAACATTCTTACACACCGCTAATGTCCCGCAGCAAAGCACTGTGGGATACATCCAGCAGCAGCCGCAAACGCAGCAAGTGCCACAAGCACAACAGCAACAGGCGCAACAGCAGCAAAGGCAATACCAACATTCCCAAAACCAGACTGGCAGTGTTTCAGACTTCAGAAATATGCTGACTCGGTAGCGCCGTGGACTGTGCGAGAGCGCCGAGGTCTCCCTCCGTGCGGCCCGCCGCGTCGGCGGCAACACGCCGTGGCATTTGGAAGTGAAACTTGACGTCAAGCTCTGCAGCAGAAATTCTGGAGAGCGAAAAATTGCTTCTAGTGACCTTACCTTTGATGTGAAGCTGCACGTTCAGAAGGAAAACAGAAGCTGCACCGGTCTGACGTCACCTGCAGGGTCTGAGGAGCCGGGTCCTTCATCCCCGGCCCACAGGACACCCAGCCAGAACAAGTGGATTATCAAAGCCCTCATTAAGACGCCACTTTCACATGTTTCCATGTGGGAGTTTTTCATCCAACAAAGAGAGTTTCCTTCCAAGTGTGTGTTTGCACTTTGGTACGGTCCCCTACCCAAGAAGCAGAGGATTTATTTTTGCCCATGAATTAATCTTCGATTTTCCTCACTAATAACGGCTCAATAGTGAGATTGTTTTCCAAACCTACAGCTCGACACCCCCTCCCCAGTGGCATCAAATCATCAGATTTCTTGCTCCAGTGGAAATACTTCATGTCATAAAGGGATCTGTAAACACGGGAACTCTACATCAAAAGTGTGTTTCAGTTGGCAGATGTCAGACATCGCTCCCATTTTGTCCCCAAAACAATGACGTACTTGCAGGTGTGTGTTCATGGCAAGTCACTTTTGAGGAGCTTTATTTTGGTGAGACGACGATCGTATCCAAAATCAGGTTTGGTAAGAATTTAGATTTAACACACCACACTGGGAAGCTGGGGAGGGAATTAGAGAGGTCTATCTAGATTTTTAAAGCCTCAGTCTGGGACTGAAGAAGGGGCGCCACAGCTGTCTCACCATCTCTCACTGAGAGCGACAACACAGCTCTGAAGTCCTGATTTTAGATGCTTTTGATGAGCTCTGCAGCATGAGTCCCTGGGTGATAAACAAGCTACCAGACGGGGGAAAAAATTTGTGCCTTTAACCACGGTACGCTCATGGTGCGGTCTGATGGTTTTCGTCTGATTACGGCTTTAAAAATCCAGCTCAGGTCCATTTGGAATACAAAGTTATATTTTCATAGGTCATAATTTATTATTTTCCACATCAGATTTCAACAAAAGACATCTAGATTTGTAATGGATATATTACAGATTTATAGTGGATGCTTTTTGCAACCTTTACATCAGTAGGTCCAAACTATTTTGAACACTCTCTTTAAAGATAGCATCTAATAAGATTCATTTGAATATTTACTGAAACCCTAATTAAGTCCTTTTGTGTTTATTTATTACATACACATTTTGGGGGGAAAATATGGGTTAGGGTTAAGAAACAAGTTTTATACCCAAAAGTTAAGATTGATTTTATGTGTTCATTCAGACATTGGAAAGTCAACACTGGTCTTCATGTCTCACCCCACCTGGGTTAAAGGTTGAACAGAGCACCACCACTGGTCTGCATGTGGCTCACCGTGGTTTTCCAATTTACTGCTGCAGAGGTGTACGCTTGGTGATTTGAACATCTTGGAAACAGTGAGAAAGTCAATGGGAGAGGTTCTACCTGCCGCCTGGACGTTTCTGAACAGTATTACCCTGTTAACTCTTCTCTGGTCATTCATTCATTTTGACAAAATGTCCGCTCCGACCCCGACCTAGTAAACAACAACACACTGCTTCCGTCTATGAATGTGATCTCATAGGAAAACAAAAATATTGCCAGCAGATATTGTTTAATTTCCCACTGAGAATAAAGTTACCTCGGCTGTGGTATTTTGTAAAATGTCATACAGCTGCTGTGATTAAAAAAAAAAGCCACAATATTTGACATTATTTTTAGTACTGAACACTGATTGTTCACACATCTGGAAGTTGCTGGAGTCGCTTGCGGAGACAGTCCTGTCAGCATTTCAACACGTTACAATCTTGTCGTCTTCATACTGTGCTGGTTCTAACTTCTTCAACGACAATCCATCATATTTTTGGAGAGACACTGTTAATTTGGTGAAGGAAATCTTTCTGCGACACATTCAACTGCTAATCGGCTCCGGTAACGGCACTCCTACCTCAAAGCAGAACTTAATGTAAAAGGTAAGCGGACGTAAACATATTTGATTGCCGCCGTTGTAATGCTGCGTTTAAAGACGGCGCTGACAGTCTGCAGCACAGCGATGGTTTGGAGTGTGTTGATGAAGCCTGACTAGCAGTTGAACAACATCCAGGAAGAGACGACACTAACGAGCATATACACGCATCTCTTTTCTTAATGACAATCAGTAAACTGTACAGAAACTGCCTGTGCCAGAGTCTGGCTTCATGATTTAGATTTTAAAATCCTCTACCTATAAATTTGTTCTGGGTCGTCCCCAGATTAAAAAAAAAAAAAAAAAAACTTTCAGGAAAAACTAAAGTGTTTCCTGAAATTCTCACTGTGGAACTCGTGCTACACACATCACTATAAAAAGCAGCCCTTCGTGCTCAATGCGACAGTTCGGCCCCAGCTGCACACATTCAAGTCAGCTACATCATTCAAGAGTGGTGCTGTTCGCGGTGGACGACGAGACGCTGACTGTCAGAACACTTTCAACATGTACGTTCAGTGCCGTTTTACACTTTCCTATGTGCAATGTCGATTTGAAAAAGAAGAATGTTAATTTATACTGTTTTAAATGTTTCAGAACAGATGTACGATGTATATAGAGGTGTATAATAAGCCATTGTACCGTGTAAATTATATGGAAGTATTTTTTTAATGAATATGTCCTCACATTCCTTCAGTCGATGATCAGCTGTATCTTTTTTTTTTTTTTTTTTTTTAAAGATACAATATGTGTCCAGTGAAGAGTATGATTACAATGTTCACACAGGACTTTGTCTGCATGGGAATGTGGTGCAGAGTGTCAGTTTTTTCCTAAATATGACAACATAACACAGGAACTCTGGAGTGAAGACTCATGTTTCACTATGATTGTGAAAGAAAAAGAGTAAATGAAGAATTTGAGTCTTTATGTCCCTGTCAAGCAGAATTTCAGACACTTTTGGAGTCACATCAGGGTGACAGCTTCCCAGCTGTGGTAAAAAAAAGTCTATAAGAGTCTATAAAGTCTATAAAGAGTCTATAAAAGAGCCAAAACAGAAGTGAACCCGCAAAAAGACATTTCTTTTTGTTCAGTTTAATGGGTTTTAGTTTTTTAGCTTTTATGAAAAAGTGCAATTGTACATCATCATGAAAATCTATATTTTAGATGGCTGAGGGAAGTCTCAGTCTCCCTTTATGTATTTCTATACGTCCACATTTGGTACAGCATCAGTAAAGTGACTGCCCACTCATGCTCAGATCAGCCAGCAACTCAGAGGTGCCATAGATGACTATATTTTTACTTTCCTTCATTACTCAGTTTTAGTTAAACTACTGAAAGAAATCTAAAAGTCAGTTTTAGAACATTCTTTTAAATCAGTTGCAGTGAAATTTGTCCTGAAGGTTGTTGTTGTTTTTTTCATGTGAACACATCATTCAGAGGAGATTCTGGTCCACGTCTGTCTACAGAATAACTGTTCTTTGCCTTGCAAAGGTGTTTGAGGAAAATTCTGCTCATTAAATTGTGAGTGAGTCATGTTGACATAGTTCATGCGTCGTGCTCCAGTTGTGGGTTCAGCCCGCCAGATGTTTGGATCCAAGTGTGATTTTTTTTTTTTTTTTTTTTTAATTTCTTCACAGAAGTTGTAAATAATCCATCTGCTCAGTCGGTACAGTTTTTCTTTGTGTTCAAGTTAAAGTGCCCCCCCCCCACCAACATTTCCCACCCCCATCTTTCAGAATGTTCTCGTCTTCATGAGTTTTTCACTGAGTGTCGCTGTTTTTGAAGGCATGTGATTTTTATCACATTTAACTTGTACTTTTCTGATTTGTAAAATAATGACTGACACCTTAAGTGTGAGAGTGGGCAGTCAGATCAATGCTTTCTGTGTGAGATTTGCCAGGACACGAACAAAACAAACCTGGTTCACAGCCATTTCTGCAGTTTCAGTGCAACAAACATTGAATATATTGTAAAATAGAATGTAAAAAAAAAAGTTTAGACTATATAGTTGTTTATTTTATATGTCTAATAGATTACATATGTATGTTACATGATTTTAAAATTAAAGTAATTTTGTAACAGATAATGAAGTGTCTTATTAGAGGCGGTGAGGCTTTTTTTTGCGTTCAAGTTGGTGTTGCAGTCACTTGTACGGCTTGTTTTCTTTCTGTATTTACCATCAAAATAAGCTTTAAAAATATCGTTAACATTGTTTTAAAAGAAATTAACAAATTAAGTTTACATTCTAAAATATCTTGATATTAATTATGTTATATTGAATTATTTATAAATCAACCTGGATATTGTGAAATATTTGAAAATAAATATTTTTAAACATATGTACTGTTATTCTGAGCAAACTGTTTACATGGAAGAGTATTTATGTGCAGACTGTTTTCTCCGCTGTGTGTCGTTAGTGCAAAAAGCCTTATTTTCATTTAATCTATGAAAAGGAGGCTCAGGACATGAAGGGAAAGAGGCTTGAGTTTAGATCAAATATTGCGCAGCAGGTTTTTAACTCTAGAAAGTCGTCTCTCACATGATGCTCGTCAGCTAACTTTAAACTGTGGTTGTTCATCGTGGGTTCATTATCAGACTTACAGCACAGCACTTAATACTTTGTGCTATTGACTTAACTGTGATTCATTTGATGGCATCCATCCAAAATACCGTTACCATCTCAATAGTGCACATCTGCAGTGATGATTTCCTGGTCAGTGGAGTTAAAACCAGCAGTGTGTTGGAAACTGGCCTCTATCTGTGACCTCAGAAACATCTGTGGCTCACAGGAAATACACAGTTGCATTCAGACGGTAATAAAATATGCAATTTTATGTGACATTTACTGTACATGTGAAACAGGTAATCAGAGAATTTACAAGTATCAGATCTACCTAGAATACAGCTTTTTAATTACATGATTACTGTATGCTGATAATAATGACAAGATATTCTCACAGCACTGAACGGTTGCTCTTCTGTACCTCCTAGTCGAGAGAAACCTCAGTCACTCTGTACACCTTGTTGACCAGGACTTCCACCTCATCTCCGCCCAGGTGACAAAGGTCCAAGATGCACACGACATGCATGTCCTCCAGCTCACCGGCCGTCACTAAGACCTCCTCTGCAGGACACAAAATCCACACAGCAGCATCACCTGTCACACTCATCCTAAACACGATGCCATGTATTAGTGTCAAAAGGCTCCCCAGGCCTGCTGGAAGAGCGTGACTGTTTCCTGGATGGATGCTGTGGTGGCTACCTGGCTCAGGAAGTGTCGCTTCGCCGCGGTTGGCCGTGTCACTGAGAGGGCAGAGGAAGCCCAACGAAAGGCAGGACAGCATTGTGTTGCCATGTGGATGCTGAGGAAGACCAACAGCCCTCGGCTCATCTGAGCTCACAACAGGGAAATACGCAGCATCAACGGCTATCTGCTTGTTTATACCTGTCAGGAAGATTAAAAACAAGACGATTGGAAACTGATGATCGTGATCGTCGGTACCGTTCTTTGCCAACAATCTCAAAACATTGACACAGACATCATTTTTTTATGGTGTTAGCTTTCAGCTCAGACTGAAGGCACACCTACCTGATGATGTGTGCCGTCTCATAGGGTTATTCTGTGCTCATTCAGAAGGTATTAAAAAGAAGTGTTATGTTTTTAAAGGCAGCTGTTGGAAGACGACGCCATGTTTAAATACGTAACTTGCTGAAAATGGATCAGAGGGCGTACAATAAGAGGCTGTGCAGCTTTGTTTCCACGGACAGTGACTCACTGATGACGTAAAGGAAATTTAATAAGAACATAAAAGGTCAGCTAGCTGCTGTAGGTCTGCACTTATGCAGGACTAAACGAATTACACAACAATTTTCGTCCACTTGAGAGCTTTTCACAAGGAAGACAAAAACCAAGGCCGACGTCCTCTGGATGATTCAGACACAAGAGGATGTTCTGACACAAACAGAGGCTGAAATGGTTTGTGCATCATGGTAAATGGTCTGTATTTGTATAGCACCATTCTAGTTATTTTAACTACTCAAAGCGCTTTACATGACATCCTCATTCACCCATTCACACATCATTCATACAGGAGGAATGTAATTTTTGGAGGAGACTATTCTTTCATACTCATTCACACACTGAAGCCATGCTTCAGGAGCAAGTTGGGGTTCAGTGTCTTGCCCAAGGACACTTCGACATGTTGACCCATAGGAGCTGGGGATCGAACCCCTGACCTTCTGATTGAGGGATGACCCACTCTACCACTGAGCCACAGATCAGAGTAATTCTTAGAATAAAACTTTACCCAATATTGTTACTTGGTAGTATCCTGGACAGGCTGCAGGAGGGATGGTGTCAGTGGTTTGCTCCGGTGTCCACCGCACTGGCTGGAGGTTACCCCTCTGCAGGAGGACGTCCCTCTCGTCAAACGTGAACCTCCGAGAGAGGCTCTCCTGGTACAGACCGCCTTGACACAAATGTTCAGACACTTCTTGTCGTTGCTTCATCCAACCGCTGCTTTCCCAAGATAACACATCGGAGTCTGGTGGAAACAAATACATCAGTGAATCAGAACACATGAGAGGCACTGCTTTTGTAACGCTGCAGCTCCAGTCGTGCACCTTGATTTTGATTTTGCAGTGGCAGGTGGCAGTCCACATCCTGAGCCTCAGATTCAGAGTCACTCTCTTCTCCTTCTCCCCCCTCTGTGTTTTTATGTCGAGTCCTCCTGTAGGAACACCGACAAATGAGCTCAGGGTGGCTGAGGTGGTTTACTGATGAACACTACCAATCTGAATCTTAAGCACCTTTTTGCTGACACGCAACCACGATTCAAGAAGGTCTGCGCCGCTTCTCTGGAAAACATGTTGATTCGTTACATTTGATTTAACAAATTAAATGTAGGCTGATGATTCAGTATCAGGCTCACAAATCTGATAGTCAGGAGTCAGATCATACCTGGTTTGAATTCTTCTTTTCCTTCTGCTCGGTGATATTTTCTCAGCGGAGGCAGACGTTAAGCTGGCCAACAAAGTCTGTTCAGTTGTTGAAGGATCAATGTGTGTGTCTGCTGCGGCTTCCTCACTTGCTGCAGTAGAAACATCTGGCCCCTGCAGGAATCCAGTTGACCCATTTTACAGTTTTAGTGGTTGCTACTCTTGGAAAGATGCTTTGAAATAGGTGTGCAGAAGTACATTACCTCTTTATCTTCTGCTACGCGAGACTGTGGGGTCTTTGGGCTTTTCATGTAGCGCACTGCCGTGATCTGTCCTTGTATTGCAAGTTTTTTATGTTCCCTGTATTGCAGGGTCTCTAACTCGCTCTTCAAGTCAGCCACAGAAACCAGAGGAGCTGGAGCTGAAGACGGAGCATAAAAGGTTTTAAAATAATAAAAGTCTGCATGGACAATAAAACCAACCAACCTGTGAGATGCAGGACGTTAGATACAGGGTATCCTGTACTCTACAGGCTAAATAAATGACTCGTCTATAAATTCTTCTTATGGGTGGCTTGAAAGATGAACTTTCAAATAAAGCATACAGACTCCCTGTAGCTATGCATTAAGATACAGACAGAGCAGATGTACAGTACAAGTGATTTATCTGGTGCACACTGCACTGCACTATATCTTGTGGCAGGTCTGCAGGAGAACGCTGACGCAGATTCGATTCCTGCCACCCACAAGAGAACCGAGCGAATCTCATTATGGTTCAGTACTGAAGTGGAGTTCATCATTTCACCCCCCGAAATTCTAAAAATGTAAACTGGATGTTTTATCTGAGGTTAATCAGGTGCGTTAAGAAGAGACTGTGTTTTTCCCTCACCTGAGGCATCTGCCATTGACTGGCCACATTTCTGTGGAGGATGAGGGTAGCAATAATGACCGCCAACAGCAGTCTTCTGTAGGACAACGTTGTCCTTCAGAGTTTTGGTCCACTGGATGAAGCTCTTCACTTTGGGGTCGCTCACATATGGCTGACCTTTGTGGTGGCCTGTTGTGGAGACACAGGATACAGTTTAGTCCCAACTGCAGTGGCCGATACATTACCACATATACGTAGATTGTTACAGCAGTGCGAACCTGTGATGAACGTCTCTGTCTCGCAGCTGCTGGTCAGGTAGGGCAACGAGCCCTCCACTTGACAAACTCTCATCTGAGTGCACACCAGGTAGGTCACTGTGGAAGACATGATGGCGTACGATACAAACTAAGAGAAAGTGCTAACAGGTGTGGCAGCAGAGCTTGAGGACAGAAGCTAATACCTACTTGGACATATACGACCAAAGATTTCTGGTTGAGAAGAGGAAAACACCTCCAGGATGAAGGGGTGGTCAGATGTTCCGTCCACTGCGTGGATCCAGCGATACGTCCAGTATTTTTCTGGACCTAAAAGGTGAATAAGTTCAGTCACTGATAACTATCTTAAAATCTCAATTTAAATTAAATTATTCAAAATGTCTCACCCTTGTTCCCTTTGCTCTTGACTCTTTCAACACGACCAACAAATGTTACCAAACCAATGACATCACATGCAGCATTGTTGGATAAGTTTTCTAACTCTGACCTGTAAGATACAAACAAAACAAGAGGCCACGTCATTACAATACACCTCTAGTACTAGATAAGTAGACTAACTGTAGATCTGATAAATACCAATTATTTACCTGGTGGTGAAATGGTAGGAAACCTCAGGCAGTCCCCACTGAGGCAGCACACACTTTGGTGAGACCACGGTGATGAGCGAAGCTGGGTTGCGAGGGTTCAGGCAGATTTCTGGGGAAAACACATATGAACACACACACATATTATAGAGAGTTTAGGCTAAGGGTATACAGTGGTTCACCAGATTTATCAGACAACCCACAAATAAGTCAGGACAAATCTACACAAAAGCTTTTAGAGCACTTTTCAAAACATGGAAATTTGTACTTTCATTTTCCAAAATATTTAGCCTTTATAGAAACCCAGTTAATATCAAATCCTGCAGAAGAAATAGCTGAAATATTCAAAGGCCAAACAAATTCTTGTGACTAACCCTCTGTAAAAGCAGATTTTAATTGTGCATCCAAATTGCAGAATCATAATACTGAAAAAAGTTGCAGTTATGTGATTTATTTTAAATATATGATAGATAGATAGATAGATAGATAGATAGATAGATAGATAGATAGATAGATAGATAGATAGATAGATAGTGTCTCTACTGCAGGATAATGTGATTGGCCACATATCATAGAATCCGTGAAACTTTTTCAGACCAAATAAAGTACTTAACTTCAAAATGCAAGACTGTGGGTCAGTAGTTCTGTACATACCTACAGAGTTAAAGGACTTCATTCTGTGATGGTCCATTTGCGGGTGTGACCGGTTTGAATAACTCTGCTTCAGGGTGTAATTTTGGAGGTACAACACCGTGCCTACATTCAGTAACTGGTAAAACTCTGGACAAAGTTCGTTCCAAAGCACGAGAGACATCGTCCCACTCTGGTCAGCAACTTCAAAGTAAGCCTGAAACATGACAAAGTGAGAGTCACGACATAACAGTGAAACATTACTATGAGAGTCTCCAGATTCTTGGGAAGTTGAAACTCACCTGGTAGGGGTAATCAATCTTAAGCCCAAACTTCCCATAATACCGTAATCTGGATTTGTGTATTATCTTCACCAGGAGAGGGAGAGATTTCCACGTGTTTTTAAAGGCTGACTCCAGACTACAAAGAAGAGTAATCTTTGACACTGTTGAAAAGGAGACATTGTAGATAACAGATCATCAGAATTTGTACTTTAGTGGCCAGAGGTACTGCAAAATAAAGATAAAATGAATATTGTAAAGGAGAAGCATGACAGGGTGCAGCGGATGGTTTAGACAACAACTGTGTACAGTTTAGTTTACAAACTATGCGACTAGTCCACGTTGAAGATAAACTATTAATATCATATTGGTTTTATGACGTCAGACTAGATACATGTTGCGTAGATTTGTGGGTATTGCCATCTTGAAATGCTTAAATACAATACTTAAAATCTTAAATACATCTTTTCTGGGTCTCCAGTACCTAAATTACTTTAAATCATGCTCTGAAGTGAAGTGAGCAAAGTCTCTTGTCTGCTTGGTTATCATAATTGTGCTGAAAGGATTAGTCCAGTAATCCATCGACAAGATATTTACAAACAGAGCCGATCATTAATCATTTATCAAGCGAAAAAAAAACCAAATTTAAGGATTTGCTGCCTTTCTCTGTTTTACCTCATTATAGACATGTTCGTTTTGTGGTTTAAACAGTTGATCAGACAGTTGTTGGGTCAAACATGTTGTGACATTTGCCTGAATCCTTCAGCCCCAGCCCTTTAAATGGTAACCCATGTAAATAGATCAGTGTGTGACAGAGGGTCAGAGTATCTCACCGTCCAGCACTGTGTCAGATGAGGGAGACCCTGAGGTCCAGATCTCTCCCTCTGGGTCGTCGTTGTTCCACAGAGACAGGTAATGTTTGCGGCTCACCTGAAGAGGGACATCACTTAGCAGCACCACGCTCCTCTCCATGCCGTGTTTGACCAGCATGGGCAGGGAAGTGACATCCTTAACGCGGGGCAGGACAGCAGACCTCCCTGCGCCGCATGTGAGCTTTTCAATGCAAATGTAGCCATGCCCCAGTCTCCTCTCGTTGTACACATACGAGCACTGAGTGATGCTGATGTCGGCCCCGGTCCTCAGGGTGTTTGTGTGCACCAGCTGGTTTAAACTAGGGTGAACAAAGCATTTGGCTCGCCACACTCCGTCAGTGACCGTCACATCGTAGTTGAAGGTGTCGATCTGCTCCTGCTGCCCCTCAGATAAATACCTCTGAAGGGCGATGACAGCGACAGGAGCCGCCTCCTCCCTGCTCAGTTTCAGACACTGTGTGGAGGATAACCGCTCCAGCGTCCTCTGGAGGAACGACGCTTGACAAACACCAGTCACCATCGAGGAACAAGACGAGTTATCCTCCATTGTGGACACTTTAATTCAACTAGTTACCTGCTGGGTAGCCGGTGTGTCGCTGCTGGCACCGGATACTCTCATGTCAACATTAGCTTGTTGGCTAACTAACTTCTTCTTAGAATCATCACCTAGCCACAAAAAAACAACTTTGAACTCACTCAAAGAAACCAGCGGTAACTACAGATACATGGGGGTATACTTATCTTCCAACAGCTAGTTTACCATACAATATATATTATTTCTCGGTGTTTCTGGAGGAGATAACGTTACTTAGCTAACGAAGTGACAGTTAAGGCTAGCTAACGTTACAAAGAACGCGGGTGCTGTTTGATTGCGTCACTATTTGCCTTAAACACCAAAAAGTGCGCAGAGAGAAAGAAACCCGCACTGAGTCTATGTTGTATGTCTACTGTTAGCATGCCGGATACTCGGCGCTCAGTCCGACCTAAAAACTATCCGGCTAATGTGCGAAGGAAACTAATATTTTTAAATTCCGCGCTAAACAGAGCAGGGTGACGTCATCAACGCGACGAGTGGTCGTAGGGAGACAAGGGACATCTGAGGGACAGTTATTTACATGGGTCAGTGATCATGATACTGCATCTTATTTATGAAACCCAAAGACACAAAGGGTTAAAAACACTCAGCATTGAATAGACAACGTTAATTACACGTGAAAAGCAATAGTTAAATTTATTGTAATTTACAGTATAAATAATGACATGTCATAAAGAGCACTACAAGGTTTTTGGCTCAATGGATTTAAAAACCTTTTCATTTGGCCACTTGGGGGCAGCAAAAATCACAGTGTAACAGCAACAACACACATAATCACCTGATAATAATCACCCAGTTCATGTTGATGCATATCAAGTAAGGGCAAAAAAAAGGAAGTGAAGAAAGGAGCAAGTGTCAAATCATCACATTTTCCAGTCTTGCTCATTTTGATCAATAATGACAAAGTATTGCTGACAGCAGTGGGTTGAACTAAAGGAAACTTCAAGAATGCCAATCACAGCAGCTCCTGTCCTAAGAAACAGACAGATTATCGAGCCCAGACCTCAGTTGAAACTTCTACAGCTTGCTGTCATCGCTACAGTTCAAACATGCTAGCATTTAACTGTGTTTCAAAATGCCGTTTACCCAAAGACAAAAATGTACAGTTT
This sequence comes from Pempheris klunzingeri, assembly GCF_042242105.1. Classification (NCBI taxonomy): domain Eukaryota; kingdom Metazoa; phylum Chordata; class Actinopteri; order Acropomatiformes; family Pempheridae; genus Pempheris; species Pempheris klunzingeri. Next base: position 8,951,452 of record NC_092025.1, on the reverse strand, counting down.
CCTAAACGTATGTAAACAGCAGCCCAAACATATATATAAAGCATCCCACATTTATACAAGACCACAATGCATATGTATGGCATATGTTGTGTTGTGTAAGTATTTTATGCAGTTTGTGGCGCTGCAGTGAGAGACAAGTTTATTGTTTTTTGCACTGTAAAAGAATCAAGGAGCCGTCTGAGAGCTCAAACAGGACCTCTGCTGTCCAAATAAGGTTACTGTTAACTAACCTCCTCACTCGGGAGTTTCACTTCCTCCTCACTTTTAGTTTTCTCACACAGTATACGGTCAAAACTATTTCCACATAATTGTGTTAATTTATTTTTTTATGGTTCTTTCCTGGTTTGGGCTAGGCCCCTTTGTGCCAATTAAGGGACATCTTAATGCTGCAGCATATGAAACGTTCAAACTCTGAGGCAGCTCTGTGGAGCTATTATTTAGCCATCATCAACTGTAACATTTTTGCTGTGCATCAGACTGTAGTGGCCTTAAGCAGCTCCTTCAGTGACAGACTGATACACCCTAAGTGTAAGAAGGAGCGCTTCCGCAGGTCCTTCGTCCCGACTGCAGTCAGACTGTACAATGCTGTATTATAGTCTGCCGCACCAATCATAATCACAACCACCACCTATGCACTTTATTAGTCATTGCATAAACTGTGCAATAATTCACATCCCATTCCACCTCACCCTGTTGTTGTTTTTTCTGTAATTATTGTTTATATAATTGTTTCTTTTGTGTATATAGGTTTTTCCTCTGTATATATTATATTATTGCTATTTAATTTTCTATTTCTTTAACTGTGTGCTTTTGTCTGTCGTCTTGAGCTGCTGTAACAGCAAACTTTCCCCACTGAGGGATCAATAAACAATATCTAATCTAATCTAATCTAATCTAATTTATTTCACTAAGTCACCGTGCTTCTTCCATGCAGTCAACATTAATCTGTGCTACTCACTCCACCACTATTAGTTGGTAACAGTACAGTTATTCATATGGCTGAAAAACAGTCTACAGCTTCCTGGCCAGTGAATCAGACACCCTGGTACACTCATTTCCTCCTGTGAAGCAACAACCACTCTGGCATTACAGACTGAATGGAGTTCAGCTGTAAGTCATGTTCACTGCAGCCATGTTTAGTATTACACACTATGTCCTTTTATCTTGTCCAGTTTTATCTCACGTTTGTAGATCAGATAGCATCATTATGATGTGACTGAGCGTACTATTAGTGTTTACATTACACTTAAGACCCACCAGGTATTTCACCACTTCACACAAGGCAGTTTCCAGAAATAGGTTTAATTGGTCCTTAAGAAGGCTTTAGACAGTGCCAAACAATGTGATAATGAATATTGGCCCAGTCGTTTAGATAGGGGCAGCGCCGCTATCCAGATGTTTCTGATAGGAGAATGCTCTGCTCTGCCATTACCTCCCCAATATGCCTTGTCGTCTTGTCAGGTAATAAAAATCTTTGGTCTGTAAGATACCAGCTATAGATCTTTTAATGTACTTATTTCAACAATAACAGTATAAACACCATACCATTCAGGCAATGTGCAAAAGTTTTTACATTAAAAGGAAATATACATGGAAATATATATGGTGAGATGATTACAAAACCAAGAACTCAGGCAAAGATTTAAGCATAAAGCAAATACAGTCACAAATTAACTAAAAAAATAAAAATGAAATGTGCATTTTGCCAATGTTCTGCATATAGCCTATGTGTTAGGCATCTATTAGGAGCCTTTAAAGTATTTTATTCAATGTTTCAAACTTTCTTTATGTATTTATCATATAATGTGTACCTTTCTCTGTAATCTGATTTTTTTTGTGACAAATTTAATCCCAAAATAAGTATTTGCCCTATGTGTATTTAAATAAAAAAATGTAGTACGTGCAGCTTGTGTAAAGAAACTGCTTATGAATGAAAGATTAGCAAGTATAAAATAAAGTAATAAATTATCCAATTATTCAGCAGTTTTTTTTCCTACTTCATTCATGAAATTGCTGGTCCAAGAGAATGAATTCCCCAAGGACCGCCTTCTCCTCAGAAACTACAATCCCAGCATGCCTTGCGACTCTGGCAGCATTTCTTGTCGACGTGGGAAGGGAGGGATCCGGACACAAACAAATGTCCACGGGTTTTTATGTCGGGCCACGTTAACAGATAACCGTGACATGTCAGGTGGATTTGAGAGGTAACTCCGAGACATTTTAAAACATGTGGCTCAAACCTGAAGAGATTCTGCTGAAAAACGCCTTCAAATTGTGGGTCACCGAGAAGGATAACGAGTATTTCGTCCTGCAAAGGAGACGGGGGTACGGAGAAGGTGGAGGCGGGCTGACAGGTAACGTTAGCGGTCATGTTATCATCGCCTCCCCATGTGTGGGACAGCTGCTGCGGCCAAAACCACGTCCAGAAAACAAGTTCTGAACGGGTTAACTCGGCATACGTCTGCATAGCTGCTGTGCTGTGTGCCGTGTGTAGGGCGGGTGCTGCTGTCGAGCCCATTATAGGGGCAAAACCTCATAGCAACAGGTATGTAAGGAAAGTGTCCGAATAACAGCAGTCCGCTGATGCAACGGGCAGCTGTTCGTCTCGTTGACACACCGGTCTGCAAGAGAGCAGCTCTCTTTGGTGCAGGTGTCGCTGGGAAGAGGTCTTATTCGAGTTGACAGGGGAGGTTTGCACAGGGGGGAAGTCGGATTTAGCTGCCCTGAGCCTGTGGTTATGCTGCAGGATGCACACAGGCCTGAAAACTTTAGGCGACATTAGGTCACACCGTTAGAGCCCCGGGGCAGGTTAGTCAGTTTGGGAATATTTGCACCACTTTCTGCCCCAGGATTGAAATACAACAGTAAACCCTAGATTTTCTAAGGTCTCTGCAATGTCAGGGACTGCTGCTCCCTGGACGATAAATGTGTCAGCGACTCTGTGGTGACATTGATGCTTAGTTGAGTTGTCACACTGTAATTTAGGTTATATCATAGCTGTGCTGAAAGGGGATGTAGTATTTTTGGCATGGAGAGAAAACCCTGGCTGTAGTTTTTACAGTCTGCAGCTAATGATTGGTTTCACTATTGATTAATCTGTTTGTTATTACCAAGAGTTCAAAACCCAAAGTTACTGAATTTGCAATGATTTTAAGTTGAAAAGGGCAGCAAATCCTCTCATTTGAGAAGCCAAAGCAAGTTAATATCTTGCATTTTTCCCTTTTAAATTACTTTATTAATTCTAAAAGTGGTTGTTGACTAAATGAATCATCAACTAATCATTTGAACACTACCACAGATATTTTGTAGAGCTGGTATAACAGCTTTTCCTGTTTTCCTGTTACGTAAATGTGAATGTGAACGTATATATCAATGACATGAAAACATAGTAACTGGACAGGAATGTTATTAGCAGGAAGGAACAGTCATTGTTATGTTGTACCACTGCATATTGATTATTAGGTATTCATTTGATTGATTCTTGTTGATTTTATTTCTTAATTTCATGTTGAACTGTATTAATTGGTTGTATCATTTCCTTGCTGTAAGCCAAATAATCCTCGAGGGAGAATAACTGGACTTAAACTCACAGTTTTAGGACGGAGTATTTCACATTCAACGTTACGACATCTTTGTCACCAATACACATGCACCACCAATGATTGTAGCCTACAGTTTCTAACTACATGTCACAGTGCAACGGTGGTAAGGTAATTAATAGATAATTAATGATAATGAATGGTTTTCTAGCTGAAGACGACAGGACTGATGGCGGGTTTAATGATAGTGGAGGTTAAATACTACCTGACTGTACATGTAGCCTGCTGCACTTGAAGCTCTCTCCAGCACAAAAGCCTTTTATGCCAATTATCCTTTTCATGTGTTTTAGTCTGTCATCTTCTGTGCGATGTTGTCCTACACCGATGAGAACATAAATTACGTGAACTGTGCTTGATCCTGCCCAGCTGCTGCGCTCGGAGAACGTGTGCAGAGCTGATCCAGGTTCAGCAGCAGACCAGTCTAATGCTGATGCAGTGCATGAGTGGGGTTGCACAGCGACCTTGTTAATTATTCATGGAGGGCATGTCTGAGAGAAGTGTAAAGGTAACAGATCTGCTAATTTTAGTTGTATGACGCGAGGGATGTGTCATTTCTACACCGTCTGTCCACAAGAATAAATAAAAGATAGATTTGAAAGGTATTTTGATACACTCACTAACACCAGGCAGTCGCTGACTTAGCTTAAGTTATTCATATTTTCTCAAATGGCCAATGTTTATCAGCAAACACAGCAGTTAAACAGCCTCTTAACAAACAGTGAATCGGCCTCCAAAGAAAGGTATTTCTTCTCGTTCTTAGTTTCTTGATATCATTTACAAATCTGATATTTGTCCTTCTGATTTTCACAGGCGCCACGTGGCTGAAGGTCATGTGTATCAGTTTTGGTTGAAAATATCGATGCACTGTATGTTACAGGCCTCCTCGTGGGAACTCTGGATACCGTGTTGGACTCCACGTCCAAGGTTGCTCCCTACCGCATCCTACACCACACGCCAGACTCACAAGTGTATTGGTCGATAGCATGCGGTACGTCACTGTGTTTTTATCTTGGTCATTTCAGGCATAGTCATAGTCGAGTCACATGTTGGAAATCACATTTACTGTTCATGTACTGAAGTCCAGCAAAATTCAGTCAGAACCAGCAATGAAGCCAATATTCCCAAAGTTAAAGTTAAAAGATTTTATAGTAAAATTCGTTTAGCTTTAAAACAAGTCTATTTTTCTTGAGAGACTAAAAAAAACAAATTGTGTTATTTGGCGTCAGTTTTTATAACCTTTTTCTCTCTTGATGGTGGGTCAGGTGTCACCAAAGAGGAGATTGTTCAGCACTGGGATTGGCTGCAGCAGAACATCATGAGGACGCTGTCTGTGTTTGACTCCAGTGAAGACATCACCAGCTTTGTACAGGGCAAGATTAGAGTAAGACATCCTTTTTTTTTTTTCTCTTTTCTTTTTTTTTTTTTTACCGGAGACTCAGAACATCCCACACATCCAATATTTTAACACAACAATGTCTCAGAAGGGCTCTAATCACACTGCTAGAAGATACTGTGTATGATAATGGCCTCCTAATTGTTGTAAAATGTTGTTGACTGTCACTTTCATTTCTCTGGCCACGTCGCCTTTCAGATTACATGCAGTCATCTTTTCCTGTGTTGATAAAAAAGTATTGATTCGAACAGCTTTAAGGGAGTATCACCCTCGGTCTGCAGTAACACGATGTTTGATGTGTCAGGGTCTTATCGCGGAGGAAGGGAAGACTTCCCTGGTGCTGGAGGACGACCCAGAGAAGTTCCGAGAGGCACTTTTGAGATTTGAGAAGTGGTTCGAGCTGCCACCGGAGGAAAAGCTGGTCACATATTACTCATGCAGCTACTGGAGAGGCAAAGTGCCCTGCCAGGGCTGGCTCTACCTCAGCACAAACTTTCTGTGCTTCTATTCATACCTGCTGGGATCTGAGGGTAAGTCTGCTTTGTGCCATTTAATAGCATGAGCTGCCATTTGTCTTGTTAATGCTGATTGGTGGTCAAGCTGGCTGTGGCAGCCGCCGACAGCCACTGCAGCGGGCTCTTATAGCCTGGAAGGAACACTCTTTGAACATTTTTTTCATTTGAAAATAGCTCTAGGTAATGACAGCTTCCATTATTGATAAAAAGCCATTATAACAGACCCTACAGTACAGGCAGCCTTGAAAAGCAGTGTGGATGACAGATTACACAGAATTTCATGACGCTGAGTGACATTTAAATAATTTTCATAATGATGATATGAAAATCTTCACTTTTTGTTTTTAATTTAGACATTTTTAATAATTGCAATGCATTTCAGAGAAAAAATAATAACACTCATTCATTCAAGATACTTGTCCTCGCAGCTGTGAGCCTTTATCCCTGACTTCATTTTGATTTATTGTGATGACCCCGCAGTGAAACTGGTCATCTCCTGGGATGAGATCTGGAGGCTGGAGAAAACCTCCAACGTTATTCTGACAGAGAGCATCCACGTCTTGGCTCACAGGGAGGATCACTACTTCTCCATGCTGCTGCACCTCAACGAAACATTTCTTATCATGGAGCAGCTGGCCGACTACTCTATCAAGCGTCTTTTTGATAAAGAGGCGTTCCAGAGAGAGCCAGCGCTCTCCGACCCCCTACAAATTACCAAGAGGTACTGTGTGTCTGCTACACGGACACAGCTTTACATGATCCTGTTAGTGCTGGCTGCCAACTTGAAGAACCAGCGTGAATATAAAGTCTGAGTCGAGTCAAATAGCATTTGTGTTTGTTTTAACCTTCCCGGAGAGGCAGGTAGGTCCTACATGGCACTACCTTTGCCAAGTATTTATCAACTTACTTACTTAACAGTGTGAGACTGTTGTGCATTGGAGGCTGCTGAAAGCCTGTTCTTTGAAAACTTAAACGTTGCACTCTGCTCATGACTTTCTTCTTCACCTCCCCCACAGAGGCCTAGAAGCACACGCAAAGAGCGAGCAGTTCCGGACGTTTTTCAGGCTTCCCAGAGAGGAGAACCTGTTAGAGGTGCATGAGAGCTTCCTGTGGGTGCCCTTCAGCCATTTTAATACTCTTGGCAAGATCTGCCTGTCTGAGAACTACCTGTGTTTCGCCAGCCAGGACGGCAGCCAATGCCATATCATCATTCCAATGCGAGAGGTAAAGTGAGACAAAGGCGGCAATACTGGCCAATCACGTACTGTCTCAGGTAGCACCCTGCATACTGATGAATAGCTGAGATATGGCGTTGTGGTGTGCCAACGTTCTTTCAGGTTGTTAATGTTGAGAAGCCAGACTCCAGCAGCAGGGCTTTAACGGTGTGCGTGCGAGGCAAGAGGGCGCTGCGTTTCTCTGAGGTGCGGGACTACCAGCGGCTGGCCAACACAATCCGCAGCAGGTGTGGGATTAGTGCCAGCCCTCAGCACTCTGCTTCATCAGAGGTAACACGTTTTAACTCTTGTTTTATTTGTGCCACTGTGCTCTTTACGTACTGATAATTCTGTAGTTTGCTGTAGTTTCTGACAATGGAAAACAACGATGTATTTATCACTAAGGCCATACGAGGCGAGTGCCAGTCACTCATCAACCACTTTGAGGACAACCCAGAGGACGTAACACTGATGGTGGGACAGAAAGACAGCAGCAAGGCCGTGAGCACAGAGGCTCTCATGACTGTTTTCCACCCCCAGGATGTTGAAAACCTTGACCCCAAAATGGTAAATATCAGAATTTAGTAAAAAATAAGAACATAATGCCATCTGCATTTTATGAAAAAACTTCACTTTCACTCACAAAATGTGATTGGATTACCTTGATATAATTATAATGCACCAGAACCTTAAGCTGAAGCTTGCATCAGTTCAGAAATACAAGAAGCTTTTGTGTGTGTGTGGTGTGTGTGTGTGTGTGTGTGTGTGTGTGTGTGTGTGTGTGTGTGTGTGTGTGTGTGTGTGTGTGTGTGTGTGTGTGTGTGTGTGTGTGTGTGTGTGTGTGTGTGTGTGTGTGTGTGTGTGTGTGTGTGTGTGTGTGTGTGTGTGTGTGTGTGTGTGTGTGTGTGTGTGTGTGCTATCTGTGTGACTGACAGCTTAAAGAAAAGATGAAGGAGCAGTCTTGGAACATCCATTTCTCCGAATATGGCCGTGGCACGAGTATGTTCTTCACCAGGAAGACACGAGACTTGATTGTCCGTGGTGTTCCCGAGGCCTTGAGAGGAGAGCTGTGGATGCTTTTTTCAGGTATTTATACAGCAGAAACTGCGTACAGCATGGGGTATGCAGTGTCAGTGATTTGACAATGAAGCCTTGCATGATTCAAAGTGTTAAGTAATCAAGTGCCCACTGAACATAAATAATTAAGTAAAACATGTTTGGTGTGGGATCTCGGCTGCATCTGTTTCTGGACTGACTGTGGTCCTGCCTCTGTAGGAGCTGTCAACGACATGGCCACTCACCCCGGTTATTACACTGAGCTGGTTGAGCAGTCCCTGGGCACAAGCACTTTGGCTACAGATGAGATCGAGAGAGACTTACACCGTTCTCTGCCAGAGCACCCTGCCTTTCAGAGTGACACAGGGATCTCCGCTCTACGCAGAGTCCTTACTGCCTATGCATCCAGGAACCCTAAAATCGGCTACTGCCAGGTACTTTGATTTCTTTCGGTTCGTTCTTTCGCAGAAGATCCCTATTTGACAGCAATAACAAACACTCAAAAGCTCTTAGAGGCTTTGAGTGAAGTGCAGGAATTGGCCTGCAATCACAGAAAAAATATATAAATATGCACACAAAAAGTATCCAGCCAGTTTGCTCTCATGAGCGTTCTTTATCTTATTTGTAATGGTAAATTAGTTAACTTATGTTTATGCTGTTATAGGTGAGGTGACGGTTATGGTAAACAATTATGGGCTTATACTTACTACTGAAGTAATCTGTCTTGTTGCGTGTCTTCGTTTACTTTTCAGGCCATGAACATTCTCACCTCAGTCCTCCTGCTTTACGCCAAAGAAGAGGAGGCTTTCTGGCTCTTAGTGGCTGTCTGTGAGAGGATGTTGCCAGATTACTTCAATCGGCGAATTATTGGTGAGTGGCAAAGCGAAGGGCGCCATTCTTATGCTGTTTCTGCTCATCATTTGACATAAAATTTGAATAATCAATGATGAGGTGGTTGTCTAAAAAAAAAAGTCGCCAATCTTTCCTCAGGTGCTTTGGTTGACCAGGCGGTGTTCGAGGACCTGATTCGAGAAAACCTCCCCCAGCTGGTGGAGCACATGACGGACCTGAGTTTCTTCTCGTCCGTGTCCTTGTCCTGGTTTCTCACTCTCTTCATCAGCGTCCTGCCCATAGAGAGCGCAGTGAATGTGGTGGACTGTTTCTTCTACGACGGCATAAAAGCCATTCTGCAGCTCGGCCTGGCGGTGCTGGACTACAACATGGAGGCTCTGATCAGCTGCCACGACGACGCCGAGGCTGTCACCATCCTCAACAAGTGTGTGTGAATACAAGCAGAGCAGCTTGAATGTATTTTTGATATGATCTCCATGTAAATTAGTGTCTCTCTTTTTCTGACGGCACTATTTCAGATTCTTTGACAGTGTGACAAACAAAGACAGTCCTTTGCCTCCAACAGTGCAGCAAGCCTCAGTGGGCAATAACGATAAATCATCCCACTTCAGCGTGGATATCAGTGAACTGATTCGAGAGGCCTATGAGGTACTGCAGGATTTCGGTCTTATTCACTGAAGTGAGTGTTGTGGTTGGTTTAACTCGGTGCGCTTTGTTTCAGAAATATGGAAATATCCGTTCAGAGGAAGTCGAGAGCTCACGGAAAAGAAACAAACTGCATGTGATCCAGACGCTGGAGGATACAACCAAACAGAATGTCGTAAGTGGCCTTTGAGTTAACAGTAGTTAGTGTAATTGCTTTGTTACTGTGGTTTTAAGTATGAGAGGAAATTTATTTTCAGATTCGGGTGGTGTCTCAGGAAGTCAGATTCAATGCCTCACAGCTTGATGAGCTTTATAACTTGTTCAAAGTGAGTAAAAGACATGATATATTACCTTCAGTGTCATAGTACAAAAATGTCAACAGACGTAATAATAAAAAAAAAAAAACGAGGAATAGGCATGTCATGTTTTTCTTTGTCTCCTGTTTTCAGAGGCAGCATTTCCTCTGCTGCTACTGGACAATCAAGAGTCCAGCTCTGCTCCATCATGACCCCAGTCTGGCCTATTTGGAGCAGTACCAGTTGGGTTTCCAACAGTTCAGCGTGCTCTTCTCCCTGCTGGAGCCCTGGGCTTTCTGCAGCGTCAAGAGTGCCCTGTCCCTCTGGATGTTCCGCCTGATTGATGAGAACCAGGACGGCCTCATCAACTTTAAGGAGTTCTGCTGCGCCCTTGGTGAGTTCACTCGATCTCTGCTCTCCACTAATGGAGCCGTTAACCTCGGTATCCTCACCGCTATAATTTAAATGTTGCTTCTCCCGCAGACATTTTGTACTGCGGATCTTTCACGAATAAGCTGAAATTCCTCTTCAAGTTGCACCTGCCACCAGGTGAGTGATAAAACCAACATCAACAGTCTACATGATCCACTAACCCAGTGTGTAATCTGAGCCACTGAGACCCATCTCTCTCACAGCATATCCACAGTGATGATATAGTCGTGCAGGTTCAGAGTTCAAGTGCTGCAAATGTTTTCAGACTGGATTCTTTACAGTCTTCAAATTCTACCTAATGCCATCATGAGACAAGAATAACACAGATACAGCAGGCACACAGAGGTAGCCTGAAGTAAAACACAAGGTCAGATAGAGTTACATCGGTCTGAGGCTGACAGGATTAGAAATGTATGAGTTGTCATTTCAATAAACCACTCCATAACTCAGCATTTGTGGAGTAAGCACACTGTCTGGGGGAGAAAACTGTCCTTGAATGTGTGGCTCTTGTCTGCATGATGTGGCAGTGTGTGCTTGAAGGCAGGGGTAAGAATAGTCCACATTGGGTGAAATAACTTTGCCATGGCAACGATGGGTGTGAGGAGCTGTGAGGGCATTTTACAGTGGGCTAGTTTCGCCACAAAGAGGATCTGTGGTGAGGCAGAACTGCTCAAATTACAACTGACAGCTTCGCGGCAGAAGGGCACTGAGTCACCGTTTGTGATTTGCCCGGCTAGTGAACATCAAGCAGAAAAGCTTGTTTTATGTCTCACGGAGAGTGCAGATTGCTTCAGCACCAAGGACAGGTCCCACGGTTTTGGAGGGTGCGAGGGCTGTTTGATAAGTGGGTTGGCAGTCTTGTGATATCATTTTACCTGGACAGTAATATTTCTATGCGCAGTGTAAACACATACACAGAGTAATGAAGCAGACCTTTTGTGGTTTGCTTCTTGTGTATATGAGTTCTGTCGGATCAAATCAACATATTTGATCACAAGACAAAAGCACATGCTCATTGTTTTGTTTGATTCAAATTTCCACTGTTGTCATTGCTTTGTTTGACATCTCGGCGCTGTGCATCGTGGGTTTTTTTTCCCCTCGAGCATATTCTGCAAAGTTGTGTACTTACAGAAAGTGTGAAGAGCGAGCCAAAAAAGTCATCCAGAGGGACTTCAAACGCTTGTTGATTTCACAGTGGTACCGCCCTGAGCCCTCATGGACTGAGCGGGAGCCCACATCAAAGTCTGACATGGGAACTGGGCCAAATGCACCATTGATCAAGGAAATGAAGTCATGCGCTATTTTAGAGCTGAGACTCTGCAGGTTTGCCAGTCCAAGCACACAGTACAGCAGCTGTATTCACTCATCAGCTTCATTTAGGAGGGACAGCACAGTGACATCATCCGTGTTGTAATTGGTCACAGGGACAATGAAATGTCTTGTTGTACCTTTTTAACTTATTGCTACATCTCTGCTGAACCCTGCGGCGTTCTGCATACGCCACAGTGTGAAATGGTGTTTCTGAATATTACAGATAGGAGTGCTAAAAATGTTAATGCAAGGACTGAGAGGATTGATTAGTGGAGCATGAACATGATAGCACACGGAGAATGGGCTGTTACATTACGCTGTATCTTGTGTGTGACTTGAGATTTAGTTTAAATGTTTTCACAGCCAAACTGTAGTTAGAAGGTGATCGTTGGATGTATTGGTGGCTCAAGGGAAAGGCCAGATTTTGATCCTCTGGAGAGTGTTCAATTAATCTGCCCATTTGATGATAATTTAGATATTAGGTGGAAACTAAAAGGTCAGCACAGTCATTTAAGGCAGATTGTGTTCTTGAGTCTTGAATATTAGCAACAGATTTCATGGCAGCGATGTACCAAACGACTAACATGGCACTCCGCAGGCTGTGCCACTAATGCACCGCAAAGCTATTGGGCAAATATAATGACGCTGCTGGCCCGGGAGGGTAATTGTTTAATCCAGCAGTGCAAACTGACACGCATGCATGCACACATACAGACATTGGTGGGGGTTGGAGCAGCAAGTACAGCACATGTGAAATAATTTTTAGAAACGCCTTATTTTATGTACAACAGTATTTTGCATGGATGTCTGTTGAATTTATTTAGTCTTTCATATGAATGTTTCTTTATACTATTATAATGATACTGTACATAACAATCAGTTACCAGTTTATTACCCCCTAATGTAAACAAATGATTAGAAACACAATGCAGGTCAATACAACTATATCACTAACTACAGCATAAGCAACATGACCTCAGAGTTAGTACTTTGACACGTTGCCAATAAAAACTTCACAGAAGTACAATCTATTGCAGGAGATTAGACTCTAACTAATAAACTGGTAACTCAGTGTATATGGACATCTGTGTGTCTCCTTAATGAAATTTCATCTACATTGCTCATGTAGCTCCTCTGTCTCTTTATCTTCCCCTCAGTGCACTCACAGTCGATCTCTTCTAGCTTTCACAGGTAGTCCTTTGCACTTAAAGGAGCAAAAAATCCTGCACTTTATTCCAGTGACTGAAGACTCTTCTCACTTGAGTAGACTCGCTGGTTAGCCTCTTTACTCTTTATTTTCCTCTGAAACCTTCCTGCTAAATTCTGTCATAATTCTGTCTTGACGCTTACCTTATTTCTCCCGGTGCAATGATTGTTTTTGGAGCATTTCTCTGTACAGTTTGTTCACATGCTGCGTTTGTATTTCAGCATTCGATCTTCCTGAAGATGGTGTTATAAGAAAAAGCCCTGAGAGAGGTAGGATTTCATTTATATTGCTCAATGACACTCCACAGCTAAAACAACAACTTGCAAATGTCTTAGTGCTGTGTGGTATTGTAGAGTTTGTGTGTGAAATTGACAGGAAGAGGAAAAGTGGACCTGCAGGCTTACCTGAAACAATGGCAAAATGAAATACTTAAGAAAGAGGAAACAATCAAGGACCTACCCCGAATTAACCAGGTAATTCAGTCCATGTTGGGTTTATTTTCTTCCTGTAGTGGCTAAAAAAATCTTCTAAAATGACCTGTGTGATGTGTCAGACTATCTGGAGATGTATAACATGTGCTTATTATAATAATTTTTTATCTTAGACTCAGTTCATCCAGTTCTCCAAGACCATGTACAACATTTTCCATGGCGATCCAGAGGAGGAATCTCTGTATCGAGCCGTGGCCCACGTCACCAGCCTCCTCCTGAGGATGGAGGAGGTGGGACGGAGGCTGCAGGAGCCGAGCAGCCCCCCTGAGTCAGCAAAGCCTGCCAACGCCGCTGCTGCTGCTGCTGCAGAGGAGGAGTCTTCACCCGAAGAAGCTTCCACAACCCCGGAGAGCTCCTACACCTCCGGCTCCCACAGCAGTCAGGATGCAGGGCCTGACCTCTCCGAGACGGAGTGGTCGTTTTCATTCGAGCAGGTCCTGGCCTCTCTGCTCAACGAGCCGGCCATAGTCAGCTTCTTTGAGAGGCCTGTGGACGTTCATGCTAAACTGGGACATGCTAAAGTTGCCCAGCTGAAGCCAAAGGCAAATAAATGAAAGGATTCAGAAGTGAATTGCTACTTTGCTTCTGATTCAAACCCAGAAGTCACCATTCCTTTCTCCGCTTGGATAGGGCAGTGGGTTGTGGTGAGGCAGACAGTGAGGTTTCTGTTGAAGTGGAGGAGACAAGTGGAGGAGACATCAGACACATCAGCGTGTGTGTGTGTGTGTGTGTGTGTGTGAGAGAGAGTGTGTGCACGTGGCTGGCTTGGAAGTTCAGGCAGCAACGATGGCTGATGAAACAAATAAGGCACAACATCTTTAAGACACTGCTGAGAGAGTCCACTGACCGACACCTTCAGTGCATTTTCATGTTAGGCCTCGTTGCAAACACGCTGTAGGCTGCCGTTCCTCATATCTGATTATGCATCTCAACCTCGGTGATGAAATTCAGTCCCTCATGTAGCCTCAGTTTGTTTTGAGTCTAAATTAATTACTCCTCCCCGTACATGGAGCACATACAGTATAGTTTTGTATTGTATAATGGACATTAAGTAGTGTCCCCGATGTCATGCTGAGGCACATCTCCACAAGAAACGAAGTGATACTCCACAGGAAGACCCTCCTTCTGGATATCTCGATGCATTTCCTCTGTCAGATTACTCGTCACCGCTGTAGTGAAACAAACCGTAAATACTGTTGTGTCTCCTGTTCTTGGGCTGCGTTAGTGTTGTTCTGTAAACGTCAACCTATTGTGAGAAACACCAGCTTTCCAGTTGATGCAGGCTCAGAATAAAGAGTAGTGCAGTCAGTAAGGAGAACCGGTTGTGCTGTCCCTGGAAGCCATATATTGATTTCAGAGATGATCTGAATGAGGATGTCAGATACATTTTATTGAGAGCATTGATGATTCAATTGTGGTGTTACACTTTTGCAATACTATTCAAGAGAGGAGGCCGTACTGCCACAGCACACTCATCTGTCTCATCCCTCCAACAGCAGCACACGCAGTAGGAATATTATAGCATGACTTCAAGTGTGTCATACTGGAAACTGTCTGTAAATGTAAAAGCACGAGAATTTCACAGTGCTGCTCTAGAGAAATCTCCTGCGTCCGCTTCTGAAAACGTGCCGTTAGGATCGTCACAGTGCAATTGGTCAATGTGCTGTCTGCTTCTGTCCGTCATACTGTATATGTAGGATGTTATGCTCTAGTGTAAGTGCAGCATTTTGTACATAGAGTACAGTTCAATAGCCGTCTGATTATTGTATTTATGAGGCTTGTATTGAAAATGTAAGATAGAGCTAGTGGACTGTGGTGGACACAACTTAAACCTTTTGAAGGACATTTTGTTTTATTAAATCTCAGGGTGTAATTTGTGTAAAATAAAAGGGAGAAAAGGGATATTTTTTCGACCTGGGACATATAAAGTATATGGATTATACATAGCTTACAAATGCCTGTAACATTAAAATATGTGGAGCATGTGTAGCATAGTCACAGGATCTCCCACATTTACGCTAACAGCAACTATTACTGCTCACTACAGAAAGCCGGGCCTACAGTGTTTCAGTTGTTTTCATTTTATCTGTGCAATTTGTGCTCATTTTCTTTCTTTTCGCCTCTATCTGCAGTGAACCATTTGCACAGTTGTTTGAGATTCACACGTTGTAGATATTCCTGTATCTCGGCCAGATCTCAAAGGCGTTGGATACCAAAAGGTCGCGACCACTTCAGCTGCAGCTTGTCATCTCCAGGGGCCAAATTCACAGATTTATAGAGCTCTCTGCTTCAGTAGAAGAAAAAAAATAAGCTTTTTAAAAGCTCGTTATTGAAGTGCAATTCTCTGTTTCCTATGCTGTTATTATTTTGCATGTTTGGTGTTATTTTCTTTATCAAGGACTAATTTTTTTCACTTCTAGGACCAATCTGAAATGTATTTCTTGGTGTAACTATTGGGTTAATTGACAGGGATTGTTGAAGTTGTTCATACTCGTTGGAAATAAGCGTTTTACAAACAACCATTACTCATTGGAAGTGAAAAGGCAAGTTTGTCACTGTTTACATGACTGATGTAAGAAAAACAACAACACATATATATTGCCACTATTTAAATCCAAAGTTCGATCGGTGTCTTCAGTGTAGTACCTAAAGCCATAACAAAGCAGTACTGGGCCTGGGGCTTCAGGAGCTGCGTATCTGATCATATAGCAACCTTTTAAACAGAATCGTAGTTTAAACCACACCTGACCATGGTCTGAGTATTTCAGTACGACTGTTCCCCGGCAGTTTCCCGCTGCATCCACAACATTCCCCAAACCTCCAAAAATGATTAGAAAATGCAAACATCCTCTTCTCTCATGCAAAAACTGTGTTGCTGTCTTTTGAGGGTTTCATGTCAGTTTTTTGCATGCTTATTGTATTTCTGATTATTTGATTATACCTTAAAGATTAGAAACCACACAAAAAGACATGTTTGCTGTCAAGACTTCATTTGTTGATCTTTATGGACGGGATTTAGACCTTCTAATGCTCAGTAATTTCCTAACTCCTAACTGCCGGCATTGCTTATGGAAAATGGCACTTTAGATGATTTTTTTTTTTTTTTTTAGCTCAAAATAGTTTGTGGTTTCCTCTTGGTGTGGAAATAAATCAAATGAGACTATTTAGGAACAGAGGAGGGAAAATCAGAGGGTTGGAAATCTTCATCCTCATGGCACGCTGTCAGTTTTGCCATTAAGCCTCAGAGTGTACAAAGTAGGCATGGATAATGCTCCAGCTCCTGCATTAGTATATGGTTAACCGAGTCCTTATATGTGCAAATGTATTCTACTGCCTTTATAGACTGTAGCTTTTGATTGAAAGCTTGTTTTGCTAAGTATGTGAAGCACATATGTTTCTGTTTACTTGCTTGATTATGATTTATTTTTTACCTCCATGCAAAGGTGCCAGAATAAAGAGTGATGATTCTATGAACAATAAAGTTTGGGTCATTGAGTATCACCTTAGATTACACACACACACACACACACACACAAACATGACCTGAAGTGTGACTCTTGACATGTTAACTGTAATTGTTTATGTGTAGTTTAAGGGTCGTAAGCTTCAGCCCGTTTGGCTTATCTGTCAGCGAGTCATGCTTATATTTGTCTCTGCATCTGAATCATTAAGGGGTTTGCATGTAGGATTTAACTGTATAACAAGCAATAGGTCATGGATGGATAACCAAACTGTGAGAACCAGAGGTTTAAGCCAAAATTCCTTTTGAAAACCTTCATCACAGCAAAGAAAGTAAAGTATGTCAATTATAATATTAGGTAGAGGAACACTAATTTAATTTTCTTCTACAATATCTGATTACAGGTATATTTACTCATTTTATGAAATCAGTATCATGTCCATGTTCATGCTGTAATGGATTTTTTGCTCAATGCCTCAAATTATGTTGAGTAACGTTAAACCTGCAATTACCTGCAATTCTTTTGGCAACTTGCAGACAGTGGAATCAAGTTGTGACATTACATCTACATAATTACCTTTATATAGAGAACATGTTGGCACTTATTTACACACAACAGTTACGGAGCAACGTTGTCATTCACTGGAGTCACATCTGCATCCACCTGGCTGATATTTGCTCTTGTTTAGCTCTGGTTTTGGTCCCCACCATCTTCTGAGACAGACAGCGTAACAATGAGCTGAAACTCATTGTGAAACTGAGGGGAGCTTCAGATTCAGGAGATAATTATCAGAAGATTCATCACAACAGGTTGCACCTTTCATATAACCACATTCTGTTCACATTGGCAATTGGTACATTGTTATGAAAAATATCGATTACAGCTGATAAAAATTCAGAGGGAGCAGTTATGACCCAATAAATGCTTACTGTCTTTGTCATAGTTATTATGAGAGAGGCTCCAGACTTCACCCACAAGTCTGGAAATTGTTTTCCTCCTCACAACAGCTGAGTAACCCCCCCCCCACCACCACTACCTACAAACAATAAATACCTAGAGCCCCTGACGTGTTTCCTGTCCAGATCTGGGCCTCATTTAGCGCTCCGACTTACAGTAAGTATGACAATTTGAAGGGATGAATCCCGGCATTAGGTTAAAATGGTTATGTGGTAATGCATTTGGAAGATGACAGCACCACAGCCAGTAAGTGAGACTTTTAAAAGCTTTTAAAACATCACTGTGCTCTGTGATGAAAGGACAATATACCGACATTACTCGCTCACTTTCTGACTTTTTACACCACATATATGGAAAAAGGATGTAAGTGGTTCAGTAATCAATTTTTCAAAAAAAAAAAAAAAAGATTTTTTGTTCCTAATCTAGATAATGTGTGGACCGAACAATTCTTCTTTGTCATTATTGTAGGGTTAGGGTTACTCTTTTCCATTAGTGGGTCATATTTTGACCTGAATTCCTCACTGGCAAACTCATCTGCAACAAAAATAGAAGCTTTATAGAATGACAACAACATGGGACCATATGCGCACAGTAAATAATCATTAACAGTGAAATGTACCTTTGTGGACTCGTCCAAAAGCGTGCTCCCTGTCTGTCTGATTTACGAGCGGCAGTGTGACTCAGTGACGGATGGCTGCTGTTTGTCACTCGTACTATTCTGGCTCAGAGATTTGGTTGCATATGGTTGTAACCCAGAGTTCACAACCTTAACCCGCATCACCTGTTCAGTTTTCAGCCTTGTGAAGAGACTTCAGGCCGCTCTGGAGCTTTGAAGGTTCTCATCTCGGTTCATAACTGTAATCAAAACCAATGGAGGCCTAAAGCATTCCTCCTAAATCCTGGACAGACTACCACCATTTTGCAGAAACACAGCTTCATCAGTCACAGCCAACAAGTGTTTACAGTATTCGACTGAATGAACGAATGAAGCTATCGCTGTTATTCATAATCATCATTCATATTCAGTGAATAGATGATACACTACACTGTCATTAACTTGTCATCTTGTTTAACAATTGTGTTCAAACCAGCCGTTGGCCTGTCATTTCAAATATCAGTACCGCTTTACAGTTTGATGCACAGCAAGCCTCTCTGTCTGCACTTGGGCTACATTGTTGGCTACAACTTATTATCACTGCTGATGCAGGAGAAGGAACTTTTGGTCCCCTACCCCCCGTTTCACCCAAGTGTGCATGGGAGCTATTTATAGCAGCAGTGAGGACGTCTTTGAAGCATAGCTCTCACCAGTGTATGGTGGTATGTGTTTGGTAAATGGGTCCATTCACATCACTCAGTCTGTTTGTGTTTGCTGCAGCTTGTGGAAACCAAGCAGTTAAGATGGCAGCCTCAGGCATAAAATAAGCAGGAGAATCAACATCACAGAACAACACAGAGACAGTTAATCACATGCATACAGTAGTACTGTTTGTACCAGGCACAAAGCCTGTGTTTATTACAATATAACGTCATCAAATTTTGATGTTGTGGTACAGCTTGAAAAATAAACGATTAAATAAAACTGACTCATTCAGACCAGGACAAATAGATATTATTCAAAATATCATGCCCGCGCCTCTTTTTGAGGGATAGAAAACCACAGATTCGATAGAAGTGCTGGAATTACAATTTGAACAAGTTTGTAAGCAGTTCTTTTGTACTGAACAAACCTTCCCTTAACAGATACGTCTAATAATTATTGTGCGACTGAGCCTGAACTTGAGTGTTCACAATACTTTGGTAGATTAAGGCTGATCAGAGCTTTTTTGCCCCTTCAGTCTCCCCCCATTCAAGTGGAACAGTGCCCAACACAGTGGCCAGCCATCGCTCATCCAGACATTTTTTGTATATTTGATCGACTCACCAGGTAACGTTGTCTGAGGCTGAGTGTTGTCCTTAATTAACACCAACTATCACCAGCATCGTGTGGCTGAGAGCTTTGCTTATTAATATGGTTCTTTCTAGATTTATATTCAGCATAATTGAAATGACCAAAGCTATGTTCTGTCATTTGAAATTTGCTGTTTCCAGCCTGTTACACGACAGCATTTTTTTGTTTTCTTGGCACAAGAAAATCTTCAGCTAATCTCTACTCACAGTAGTCTCTCCACAAAGGGGCGTGGCCTTGCCACTTGAAGATACATGATGCCCATCTGGTCCCTTTGAAACAAGACTTGTTGCTGATTGGCTCCCTCATGTAAGGGTTACCAACTCCCATCCAATCAGGTGAGAGAATAGCGTTTGAGCAGACGTGACAGAAGCTAATATCTGAATGTTTTGTGCACTAAGCTTTGATAATGAGAAAAAGAGAGGAGAGAGAACAGCTTGGCATTGTTTAGTGAATGTGTTTATTTTGCCATCCTGGACAATAGAAGGCAATAATCATCAGCATAATAAACACCAACACACACCTACATTATAGGTGTATACTCTATTATTGTAATAATGGTCAGTTTTTTGGTTCATGCAACATTATGCTCATCTTTTGAGTAAACTCAGGGCACTTAAACTCAAACAAGGCAGTTTTTCATATATAGTTCAAATATGCTGGCAATAAAAAAGTATGTACTTGCGCAGTTAACAGTTTACAGTTAATTTAATCAATAAACATTCTTTTTCGACTCTGAGGTGAATATAAACCATTTTCTAGTCTAAAGTCTAAATCTGCTGAAATTATTCAAATGAAACAATGCTGAAACATCAATCATCTTATAAGAGCTTTATGCGAACATAGTCTGGTTCAGAAGCTGTGGCATTTGCTGATCCGTGGGATGAATAATACATTTCTACAGCTGCAGATTTTATTTACATCAGACAGTGACAGACAGGTATGACGCAAAGAAAAAGCTGCATGTGAGCAGAAGGAAGGCTGCCGGGGTATATCTGTGACATTTTTATGACAGGTGAAGGAGAAATGGACGGTATTTTTAGCCTCTCGGTGAGCGCAGCAGATCTGATGCCTGACTTTAAACATGAATACCGACACAACGCTCCTTTGCTGCACATCGCAAATATGTAAATGGTGTTGTTTGTGTATTTCCACATATCTACTTTTTGTAGAAAATTGAAATAAACATAATAAAACTTAATAAAAGCAAATGTTCAGTGGAAAATGTTTCTGTAAAGATAACAGCATCTGAGAATTCTCATGGTAAACTATGTTACTTAGTTTTAATTGTGTCCTTTCTAGAGTTGATTAATGGATTGTGCATGCTCCACATTTACAACCAACAGTAACCAAAAGCACTTAGTAGTAAAAGTTCATTTCTCTAACACGCCTAAGTGGCTGACAACAATACTTTCTCTTATTTGGCATCTTTTTCATTCATCTCACAGTTTTATTTTAAGTGAATTGCTTGTAAACAAAATATCTGCATTCAGTAACCTGCATTCCTCTCACATACAAGTATAGAAGTTGATTAATTTCAAAACTACTGAGCGAAGCCAAAACTGATCTGAGCATTAATCCATCTGCAGGCCAACGTTTCAGAAAATGTAGGAGCAGATTTCTAGAGAGTTTTTTGGTGCAGAAAAAAAAGCGATGGTGGAGGATAGTTGACCATTTGATACCGATTAAGACTTCAATGCAGTTTAAAGCCAGTTTGTAATGAACTGAATTGAATTTAAAAGCCCTGTGAGTTGGACAGTTCTCCAAAAACACATATTTTGCACTCAGTACTTGTTACAAGTGTACAAATCTGTCCTTGTGCACTTGGAAATCTTGAAGTTGATTACAGCTATAATCACATTAGTGTTCACTCAGTAGTTTTGTCCTTAACAGTCTTCCATATTTTCACATGCTGATGCATGTTGTTCCTGAGTCTTGGTTGAAAACACAGAAGGTCCTTAGATCTTCAGGTCATCCAGCCTGCTCTTGTTATTGCTGTGCTTGCTTGACTGACTGTTTCGGCGCAGATTTTCAACAGGCATCTCAAAGACCGGGCTAGAGGTTTTCCTCTCCTTCACATCATCTCCCTCTGCTTTACCTTTTCTCTCCACGGCCATATTGTCTCTGTTCTGCTTGTAAACCACTTTGCTGTTGTAGGGGCTGTAAGCAGAGTTCGGCTCTGCCATGCCATATTTTGAGTCCGTAGCGAAAGGTTCAGGCACTGCAGGATGACCAGTGAAGTAGTTATAGTTCGGGATGAAGGGCATGACCGCCTCAGTTAGGGCTTTGGGAGCCTCGATGGCAGCCTGGGATCGTCTGTAACGAAGGCCTTGGTGGCACTTTGTGAAACCTAGATGGTACATTTCCACCAGGTTGAGCAGCAGGGAGATGCAGGCCACGGCGAGCATGAAGAGGATGAAGACTGTCTTCTCAGTGGGTCGGGAGATGTAGCAGTTCACCATATTAGGACAAGGCCAGCGGTCACAGGTGTACATCGGCTTGAGCTCAAAACCATACAGGAAGTATTGGGCCACAATAAAGGCCACTTCAAAGAGGGTCTTGAAGATAATGTTCAAGACGTAGGTTCGCA
Organism: Pempheris klunzingeri; assembly: GCF_042242105.1. Classification (NCBI taxonomy): domain Eukaryota; kingdom Metazoa; phylum Chordata; class Actinopteri; order Acropomatiformes; family Pempheridae; genus Pempheris; species Pempheris klunzingeri. The sequence goes on along the minus strand of NC_092025.1, from coordinate 8,929,488 downwards.
GCAGTGCGCCTTGCAAACGCACGTGGCCCTGGTTGTCTTTAACTGGGGCCTTCTTGCCCTTGCTGCCATGTAACTGCTGTTGCTTTTCGCTCTGGTTGGCGAGGTCTTTCTCTTTCTGTTTCTCCTTTTCCTCCATGCGGACCAGATGAAGGACGTGGCCCAGATAAATGAGAGTCGGAGTAGAGACGAAGATGATCTGCATCACCCAGAAACGTATGTGAGAGATGGGGAAGGTCTTGTCATAGCAGACGTTCTGACAACCGGGCTGCTTGGTGTCACACGTAAAGCCGGACTGCTCGTCTCCCCACACTTTCTCGGCAGCGGCTCCCAGCACCAGGATGCGGAAGATGAACAACACTGTCAGCCAGACTTTGCCCACAACGGTGGAGTGTTCCTGGGCACTCTCCAGGAGCTTCCCCAACAAGTTCCAGTCCCCCATGCTGGCTCACAAATATAGACTATAGTTTTATTGACAAAACCACAAGAGACACCTGTGAGGAGAGGGAAAAATGCAGAGATTAAATGAGCAAGCATCCTTCTTTTTCTTTTTTCTCTTTTTTTGAACTTCATGAACCTTCCAAAAATACACAGCAGCAATAAATTATTCTTTGAGCACTCGGGGGAGCATAAATAATCTGTGAGGACAACACTGGTATTCTATTAGCTTTTAAGTTGATATGGCAAACTTGTTTGAAAACAGTTGGCTATTTATGCATTCTACCATTAGCTTCATTTGGAGTTCTGTTTGTGCTGATGAAATTAAGTCCAATGTTCACCTTCCTTTAGCTCTGTTTTTGGTCTCCACCATCTCATGAGGGAAATATCAGGCTCTTTACCTGCTAAATGCACCACCACGTTTGACTAGCTTGTCACTAACTTTGCGTGTCTGTAGTTTGGTGTTGGGCACGTTATATATAATAAGTTTAGCAGCAGGAAGCTGAAAACAGCTTCCTGCTGCGACCGAGAATGAACAAAAACTGTAAAATTGTTGGCTGAGAAATCAAAACAATGGGCTAATAGAGGCTAAAATGCTTTGTAGAGATGCTTGCTGTGGGTGCATTGATACACATCACACATTGTCATTATGAAAAATGATTCTGGCAGCTTTAAAAATTTGAAACAAAGGGTCACGGCAGAATCGTATTTTATTTTATTTATATATATATATATATATGTAATCACATTCAATCCAATAAGCAGATGGAATCAAAAACAGTAAAGTTACAGTGCAGTTGTGCAACTCATGATCTTCCTTGTATAGATACTATTAGAAATGTGGTATTTGCTTTTGCTACTGACATAGTTTGCTTCATACTTCACAACCAAAGGCCACTGAAACCCAGACCCACCAATAGAAACATTGATTAATCATGAATTCCCTGTTTGTATTCCCAAAGCTTGTGCTGCTGAAAAGGGCCAGGACACAGCTGACGTTGTGTGAGAGAAAGCCCTGGAGCAGGCTTGGAAGCCTCTTCGCCTGGACAAGGATCTTGTGACACAGTACCCAACAGTGCTCGTTGAATCCAGAATTAGGTGTCTAGTTTAGATTTCAAGGCATATTGGTTACAACATAGCAAAAATTTACTTTAAAAATAGTTGTACTTGTCCTTTAGAAATAGGGTATGGCAATCAGAAGTAGACAGACTGTGAATCTGAGCACCTGTTTGAAATACATGAAGACTGTCAGCCAGGAGCGAAAGGTTGTGTACTCACAGCTGAATGTCCTCATTCATTCATTTATGCTATTATACTACTATAGGTGTAATTTATAGAATACTTCACAAAAGGCCAAATTACTTTCAGAGCTGTAATCAGTTTTTTGATTGTTGAAAAAGACTTTCAAAATAATGATCTTGAGTTTCTTCATTAATAAAGACATACCTGATAATGTTCATCTCCTGCAGACGTGCAGATCCAGAATCACTTGTTGACTGAGGCTCTTCAGCTCACAACGAGGCCATGTTCTCCAGAACTACTGAAGAAACTGCAGCGCCAAGATAAACCTCTCTGAGATAGTTCCCACTGGAGGCTCTGTGATCCCGCCTGTTACCCTCCCACTCTGACCTGATCAATGCCCAATGTTCAGCTAAACCCCTGTCTGGTCCCAGAGTGAGCACAGAGCACAAACATTCCTGCTTGTAGAAAATTATAAAACCCTCAGTTAAGAGGTGTTTAAGTTCAACAGAGTGGCAGCTCAGGGGACCAGTCAGGATGCAGGTTAGTCGTACATGTCAGTGTGCTCTAAATATAATTCATGTTGAAGGGAGTGGCTTTGTTGTCCCCCTCATGGTGATCTGACCGTTGACTGTGTGGAGGAGCGTCAGACCCTGCAGAGCCTCGCTCAGTGCTGCAGTGAGCGTTACTGCTTGTTGAAGGACTGACAAGCTTTGTGCAAGGGGGCAATACATCCAGAGAAAGTTATACAAACTTGATCCTGTTCTTTAGACTAAAAGTTTAGCTAAACTTGCTCTTGGGCAGAACACACAACAGCTCTTGAGTACAGTTTTGATGTATTTCTCTTGTACTTAAGTATTTCCACCTTCTGCTATCAACTGTGCTTTAACTATGTCAGAGGAAAATATTACATTTATACGACACCTGTTGTTACATTTCTGGTTCAAATTTAATTCAAAACATACAATCAGCCAAAACATACACAGTAAACAACAATGGTGCTAAATAGTACTAAAAGTGGTTCTTTGGCAAGTAATCATATGGGAACCACTTTTAATGCTATGTAGTATCTTTAATTTCTAAAGGTGCTACATAGCAATGTCATGCCCAGTGAAATTTTGTGTGTGTATCTTGCATCAATTTAGATTACACTGTCAAAGTGTATAAAAATGATATAAATTTAGACACATCTTGTCATTAAAATATTGATTTAACTGCATCAGTAGCCTTGCCCCACATTAAACAGTAATATATAACACTTTGAAAGAACCCATTGTACATATTGAGTACTTCTATTTGTGGTACTTCAGCACATTTTGATGATGATGTTGCTTCTGCACTTTAACGTTTTTTTTTTACATTCTATCATACTGATTTTAAAGAAATATATATATATATGTGTATATATATCTAAAATATTTTTTTCTCATTTCACTGATTTCAACAACAAGCCTGATCTGATCAAACAAGACAACGGCTGATTCATAACGGCGGAGCAGTGTTGTTGCTGACTTTTTAAACAACACAATTATTGATAATTCCCTATAAAAAAAAATCCCCAGTGTCCTTCCGGTGAACTTTTAGGAAGAAATCCTTTCAACAACACGTGTGTAGGCTGGACAAAGATGTCCTACAAGTAATATGAACTTTGCTCACACACAGTCACCACTAACACTGATCACAGGCAGCAATAACAGATTGGAGGAATTTGTTTTTGGTACAGTGCTGCCAATATACTTCTCGTCAGTCTGAACTCTATAGATGGTGTGTGTTGACGTGTTCCATAAAAAGATAAGTGTCCTCGTGGTCGGTCACGGTAGGTCCAGCTGTCCGTGGGGTCAGCCATTGTCACCCACACACTGACCCCTTACATGGCGAGGCTATTGATAACCCAAACCCTGCACTCTGGCCTTCAGGAAGAGAACTTAATCAGCCTGAGACGTTTTCTCACAGGTGGCATCACGGCTCCAAGGAGCTCTCATCCAAAGATGGTGACGGAGCCACTAAACGCGTGGTAAAGCCTTATTCACCTTTTTTTTGGCTGTTTTTTCGCTGCTCCCAGTCACATTGCTGACAGCTGAGGAGGTTCACAAAGTGGCACCGCTGTGACTGCAGCTTAATTTGCTCTTGCAGATAACTGCTGCTCTCTGGTGAGCTGAGGCATCACATGAACTATTTCCACTTAGTCAGGAAATCCCATCAAAATATGCCAGATCAACGTCAACCTATTAAATGATGGAAAACTAGTGTTGGACAATATTAAGAAGCCACAAATATTTTGCATGAGTCATTTCAACATGTGTAATAGTTTCTTTATGAATTTGTGAATCCCATGAATTGGGACTTTGTGAGAAAACCTAGTAAAAATCAGACAATTACACAAACTCTGGTTGATTTTATTTTCTATATATTATTTATATTTATTCTGCTGTGTACTGACAATATATGAACATCCAGCTTCAAAATGAACGAGTTTAAATAACATGCTTAGCAATCAGTAGTAAACCTCAGGAAAAAAAGTTTGCAATTCAAGTTTTTGTGGGGCAAGTCATTGCTTTGTTTAGCCTGAATCTGAAGGAATCATTTAACCACAAAAGTAAAGAATCTGTATTAAACAAACACCATATCATTTAACATTTATGAAATACATCATGTTTGCCATGTATTAGTATAACATCTCACTAATAACAGCTGAGGAAATCCTCCAGTTCATTAGAGTCAGTGGTGATTCAGGCAAAAGCATGACAGTTGTGATCATGTTTGGTGTAAATAATTGAATATCATAAATTAAATGCCCAAAATATCACTAAATCGAATTTCCTGCAAACTTTTCAGACAGAATGTTTGAGGAATATCTTTATTTTTTCAGACCAAATCAAAATCAAAACAAGTTCAAGACAATATAAAAGGGCTAAAATGTGGCGCGTTTGAATACTACTTCATAAGACGTTACTTAATTGATCTTTATTTGGTCTAAAATCAAGCTATTATAATATTGGGTCAGTACAAAGTGCTGCTGTATACAGTCTTTTGGTTCATGCCAGAAAGCGCTGATCTTGAATTCGGAAAGAACTTGAGATAATGCTACGTGTATATTGCACGTTGGTGTGAAACATGACTGAACACGTGTTTTGTCACTGAGCTTGTAAACCAGTAGATGAATCATCGCCATCTCAAAGTGCGATGTACAGTGTTTCTATGCACCTCACTTACAAGTTAAATTAATGGCTGTTACCTGGAGCTAAAGTAACTCATATGTTCCTTTGCGCAGGCGTGAATGGATTTTGTGTTTTGTTAGTACGAACAGAGCTTTTGTTGGATCCAAGCCCCCATAGTCGAGTCTCCAGCATTGTGCAAATGCTTACCGCAGGCCTTCCCCACCAAGAAGACCACCTCTGCAATGTTGAGCAGAATACAAACCCCTGACACAGCCAGCATGAACACGGTGAAGACAGTCTTCTCTGTGGGCCTCGACACGAAGCAGTCCACCGTGTTGGGGCAGGGGTACGAGTCACACTTCACCAGGCGGATCATCTTGTAACCAGGGTAGATCATGTAAAACACATACATGAAGGTGACCTCAAAGATAATGCGGAACAACAGGCTGATGACGTATGTCCACCAGAGAGCGCCTGTGATTTTCATCTTCTGGGTCTTTATCTGCTCCAGGTCTTTGGGGTTGGTCCGCCCTGACAGTTTGTAGAGCCTCTTGTCGACATGGCGGCGGTGGGCCACGTGCATGGCTACCAGCAGGGCGGGAGTGGAGACCAAGATGAGCTGGAGCGCCCAGAGGCGGATGTGGGAGATGGGGAAGAAGTGGTCGTAGCAGACACTGTTGCACCCCGGCTGCTGGGTGTTGCAGGTGAAGCCGGACTTCTCGTCGCCCCACACGCTCTCTGCTGCGACCACCAGAACCAGGATGCGGAAAATGAACAGGACGGAGAGCCAAATGCGGCCGATGCCTGTGGAATGTCTGTTCACGCCGCTGATGACAGCATAAAATGATGCCCAGTTCATCTTTGGTTCCGGGTCTGATGGAGAAAGTGCAAAAACCACATCAGAGGGTCAACAGCTGAGAGAATATTGTGCTGAATATACTTGTCTTTTTATGATTTAAGTTTTTCCAACACATAAAGAACATAATGCAACACAGGACAAAACAAACTAAGAGTGAATCATTGAGGAGCAGGTAACAGAAGAAGCATCTAGGCACAGGAAAATAGCTGAGGAAAATAAACCCAACACAAACCAGTTAAAGTACAAATAAAATTCAACATGAATACAATATTTTCACAATAGAAACAAGAGTATTTCCTTCCTGTTGTGTCTTCCTTTATATAAATTACAAAATTAAAACCAAGCTTCATGGAATTTGAAAATTAGTCCTTGTGGTTAGTGTTTCAAAAGAGTCAAAGTTCGTCATGCGTTTGAACTTTGAGCAGCAAAATCTGGCTTTGTCTGAATCCTTCACTAGCAAAGCACAATTCTTAAATCACCAATAAAGTCTGCAAGTGCAAATCCACGAGCCTCCTAATGTCCCTGAATAAACACAGCTGGAGAGGCTCTGGTGCCGGTTTACGACACCACTCTCTCCAATACTTTTGATCACTCATTTCCAAAAAAGAGGAGCAAAGCGATATTTCCACATTCAATGAATAAAAGCAGCTTGCTCATTTTCACATTTCCATCAGCAATTCTGATCTACAGGTATCATATTTCAGAATTTAACTGGTGTGTAAAATCATTTTGTGGTTTGTAAAGTTGCCGACTGCGTCTCTAACTGACCACCCAGCATCAGCCACCATGTTTTCCCATTGCATCTTCTCCTGTTATTTGAATTAAAATCCCTCTACCAAATATTTCTCAATTTATTACCAATACCACACAAAGTGTTGGCCATGATTTTATACATGAGTGTGTGCTTTCACTTCATGCGTTATAACTTCCAGACTCTTTCTGCAGCTCCCGATTGGTTTATACCTTCAAAAAATATTTGGTCTGTCCAAATGATTAACGGATATTATTTTCTTATTAATCTGACATAACCTTTGTGCTGAAGGTATCACAGCAGTTAATGTTACCATGATGATCATTAAATGAAAAAAAAACATACACCTATAGATATTTAGAGAATACTTTCAATTAAAAATATATTATACTCATAAAATCATACTTTGTAGTAGTAGTGCTATAGTTTAGCTTATACTTTTGGTATTTTTTAACGTATACTTTTGTTTTTTTTAACAGAGATTAATCAGAGCTGAAATGATTGTATCTTTAATACATTAGTTGGTCGACAGAAATTCAACAACTATTTTGATAATAGAATGATCTTTTAAGCCATTTTCCAAGCAAATTGCCAAGTTCTCAATAGTTCCAGCTCCTCAATAGTGGGGATTTGCTGCCTTTCTTGGTTTTATGCGATAAGATGAATATCTGTGGCTTTTGGACTGTTGGTTACCTGGTTACTGTTGGTAAAAAAAAAAATATTTGAAGAGATCACCTTGAGGAGTGTGAGATGGACATTTTTCAGTATTTAATGCTTAAGTGATAATTTAAGTGTAACAGAGTAATTGAGAAAATAAGCTGCAGAACAATCGATGATGAAAATAATTGTTAGGTTTAGCAGCACATTAATAGCATCGCAGAACAAGTGGTCACTCCAGCCTCACAGTAAAGAGGATGCAGAGGTTCAATTTCCAACCCTCGATTGTCTATCTATCTAGTCCAGCGATGTCCATGGACTAAAGAGAATGTATTTAAAAAGAAGCTGGAAACATCCTCAAATATTGAGAAATAAACTCAAAAATGCAATTTAAGTCTTAGTGCAAAGTTAGTCATTTAAAGGTGGGACAATTTGGTCCCAGCAGCAGCTATGAAATTAGTATACTAGAGCGAGATAAGGTTAGAACACTTCAAATTAAATAAGTTAATCATAGGTTTTTAAAGTCCAGAATTCATTTCAAGCCGAAAAATCATCCAAAATGTTTCTCTGCTCTGTTCTGATACTTGTTGTCCTGTGTTCCTGGCATGTTTAAATTTCCAGACCAGTATAGATGGCAGAGTTGTTACCCGGCTCAGCAGGAGGTGTAAGAGGCATAGGAGGCAGCGTAGAGGACAATGTTGACCCACTGGTTTGGCATGGATGTGAGTCCAGAGAAGAAGGACGCCTCTCTGCCCCTCTCTGCAGTTGGCAGGCCACTTAAGAGTGCAACACTGAAGTCTGGCACCATGCGTCATGTGACATGCTTTCACTAGTCGCCATGGTGTAGCATGCAAAGTGGGCATCTGCACCCAACATAACGGTGACTGAAATACTCTTCAACTCTTGGCAGGATGATAATTTGTGGTCCAAAAGTGTATTGGGGTGCATTAGAGAAGGAATCCTTTGGTTCTAAAGTCATGACGATTCAGAGAATATGAAGAGTTTACTTAAACTTTACTTTGTAACCAGCTGAATAGCTGCAGATAAACCTGATTGAAGGACCGCAATACTTTTTAATTTGAATATCATCACAAGAAAGGCAAATTTTTTTGGATGAAATGTCCAAAAAAACACAACTTACTTGCTGGAGTGTCACTGCTTTTATTTGTAACTCTAGCTGTATATGCACGTATATATTATATATATAAAGTTAAGACTTTTACATTGTACATGTATAAATCTTTGTTAAAGCCTTTTCCAAACCCTTCAGAGTTAAGACATAACATAATGAACTCCTCAGAAGCACAGTTTTAGCCAGCTAAACACACTGAAAACAAACTTATTTTTCAGCTACATGATAACAAATTTAGAACTGAAGCAGACTTACCTTCAGATGTAGTTTGGAGTAAAGCACATCCAGAAACATTTACGTTGAGTTACGTTTTTTTTCAGTCTGTGACTGTGAACAAGAGTATCAGAGCACCATGACTTTGCATTGCTAATGATTTCTCTCACACTAGCCACTGCCCTGCACTGGAGAGGTCATATGCTTCTGTGCACAATATTTGCATACAATAGCCCCATTTACAGAGGCCAAACAAACAGCTTCAGAATTCAGATCAAACGTTTTAATTTCTGCCCAGCTGAGGAATCTGTGTGGGGACCGCAGTCTGTCGTCCTGTCCTTTTTGTGCTCTGCTCTGCAGAGGAAGTGGAGGGTGTTTTTGACGCAATGTGGAGTAAAACATAAAGGTCTAAAACAAAGAATGACCCATGAAATCTAAAGATAAGAGAACAAGAGTTTATTATCACAATAATCGGCCTCTCATCCAGTTATTATCTTCAGCCTTTACATCCACATTGTTGCTGCCCGCCTAATATTTAACCGCTGATTCAATCTGCTCTCTCTGTACTCTATGAGACCACATTCTGACGTACAGTACTATACAGAACTCCACTGCTTATTCTGATTAAAATCTGCAGGCGCATGGAGGCATTTCCACAAAATACACAAAAGCATCTTTTGAAAATTACTTTTCTTATTTTCACCTGTAGAACAACACAGAGCCCCTATGGGATCACCTAAAAAATATTTAGCTCGATGAGCTTTGTTTAACCAGAAATTCTCACCAAGATAAGGAAGTTTTATACAAGAGAGACTTGAGATCATGCGTACATACAACATCACAGCAAGGGTAGTGACAGCAGCGTGAGCATACAGGACACCTTCATAACCATGTGTCAATAGTTCATAGTGGATTGTGAAGTTTTGTCTGTTATTAAAGGAGATACAAGTCAGTTTAAATCCAGTTTGAATTTTTAAAGTTTTGAGGTGTTCAACGTGATGGTATCAACCCAAAATACTAAATATAAATGCACCACTGTATCTATTAGATTTCCAATAAAACGTTGTATCTTAATAGGATCTGAATAGAGTAGGTCTAGATAATGTCAAAGCAGACTGTAACCTGATGAAGGTTTGCAACAAAGCCAACAGCAATAAGATGGTATCATCAGCATAAAAATTGACATCGTAATGTTGTAATAGCATGGGCAGCGGTATTGATCCCTGTGGGACACCTCTCTCAACCATGTGGACTTGGGTATTGGCAACAACAGGATGAACTCTACTAGAAAGTTGTGATTAGAACCAGCAGTAAGAAGAACTATCAAAACCAATGAAAAGCTATTACGATCGACAGTATCAAATGCCTTGTAAAGATCTATAAGGAGTGCAGTATAATGTTGTTATGTTATGTTGTGCAACTATAAATGAATGAGGGAGAGAATTATGAACATTTTTAAAATAGGTAAAATATTTTGATCTGTGCAGGAGATGTTGTCATGCTTTGTTTTCCTGTGTGGGCTCCTGAATGAGACTGAGAAACTCACAGGCAGCAAAAAATAACATTTTCATGCCAATAAATTCTTCAAACAACAAAAATTATCTGATTTCAATCTCTGGGATCGGTTTAGTCATTCTATGTTGTCAATATCATTAATGTTTTAGTCACCTGTTTTATCATATCATTGTCAAATAGCAAATGTCATAGTAGTGTCAAATAGTGTTTCTGTTTGACTCTTTTTCTCTCAGTTCCCTTGAGAGCGTGGGAAGAAAAATCTGCTAACATACTTATGGTCACCTACCATTTTGGGACAAAAAACAGTCCCCCACAAAGAAAAATTTAAAGTTAGGATATCCCCAAGAACAAGAATGTCCTCCTTAGTGCATCAGTGTGTACTTCTGTGCGAATATAATCCCTGGAAACCACCATCTGTCAAGTCAAGTTAAGTCAAATTTTATTTATAGACTGTTGTCCAAAATTACAATGTGCCTCGGGGGGCTTTACAGTCTCTACAGTTTATGCTGCTGTCTGTCCGTAGACATCTGCTATTCATTCGGATGAGGAAAAACTCGCCCAAAAGAGCAACAGAGATCCTTTCCCAGGATCAGGCGTGTGCCGATAGACCCGAGGTGGTGCTCAAGCACCTGCTGTTTTGGCGTCTGGCTAAAGTGCCCTCTTTGTAACACAGACATGCAATCCATGTCATGTGTACAGAGCAGAGCACAGAGTACAGAGCAAAATCACAATGAAATATATAAATATACAAAATATTATAGAATACACCCAGAAGGACACTGAGTAACTTCAGATGAACCAAACAGACCTGAGACACACAACCTCCTCTCCTCCTCAGAGACCTGGAGGAGGACCTAAGCCACATAAAAAGAGGAAGAGGGAAAGATAGAAGAAGACAAACTCACACAACTTGGAGGCTTTTGGGAACAGAAACAAAAACAGAGGGTTAGAGAAGTGCAGCAATAATTAAAAAGTTTACAGTTTCTTCTCATCTGCAGGACAAACGTGGACTTTAAGTGTCAGGGTTAACCCTCTAGTGCATGAATTATTACTTGGATTACTTAAAATTGCTTAAATAATAGAAATATTTGAAAAAATTGAGGGGGTAATGTAATATACATTATATTACATTACATACATATAACATACAATTTGGGATATCGCAATTCCTAAAATTATGATTTATGATCAAGGTCAGTGTGGGACATATGGCATCAATGTGATTTTACTATTTTGCAAAAAATCTAAACTGGTTTTAATGGTGACAATTAAAACCAGACAAACCCCACAATTTTTACAATGTACTATTCCATTTTTTCTCAAAGGAATTTTGCCTAAATATTGAGCAGTTTGTCAGCTTTGGGATCCCTCAGACCTTCTCAGTGTAACATGTCCATGGAAAAAGGAGGAGCTGCTTATTTGTTTATTTGTCCTAAAACAGTAAAGGGCCCCATTGTCACTTAACTTATCAGTAAAACATGGATTTTGTATTACTGCATTTTAGTAACACTGACACTAAGTAATACAGTTAGAATCAGTTGCATATATTGTGAATGCTGTAACACTCACGAAGGGCGATACAGTGACACATAACTGTGTGATTTTAGTTGCTCTTCTGCCTGTCAGAGAGAAGTTCTCAGCACTAATAATTATATAAAAACACTTCCATGGGATCTAAGATGATTTGATATCTTTACTGACCTGTTCACCTGTTGACCTGTGCAACATCTCTTACTCTCCTGAAGGTGTTTTTGTAAACAGAGGACAGAGGAGAGGTTTCAAAGGTTGTATTTCTGACCTTTGGGCATGGCTGCAACTTCTGATAAACTGATCAAGTATCAGTTCCTGGCACAGATATCCTGTCCTGAGCATAAAGCATTTTAAACTCTGTGTATGTGTGTGCGTGTGCGTGTGTGTGTCCTGCTACAGCTCAGTCTAAAGGATGACATCTGGAGGCCATTGATGGTTATTGCAACATTTCAATGATAATCCTCTTCCATGTTAAAGTGACACAGACCGCAGTTTGTTCAGTGGATCAAGTGCTGCACCTGAACACGGGCTTCTCAGGACAGAAACATGTCTGCACACGTGTCAAGATAGCGAGTGATTATAGGTGGTTCATAATATTTGTCATCAGACAATGATCAACAGGACAGACATATTTTCACATTTCCTCCATGTGTTACTCACCTGAGTCAAGTGGCCTTTATTGAGCTTTAATACTATTTTCCATCGCTATTTGTGTCACAGTTTCATGTGTGCACTGATGTTCAGTTTAAATATCTTGCAGGATTACTGTAGCCGTGTGCTGTAAAGGACACTTCAGTGCTTGTGTAAGCTAAATCTGCTGAAGCTGCCTGCGCAGCACAGACCAGTGATATCATGGTGCTTAATCTTGAATGCAGGAACACACCCAGTAGTCACATGCAGGAGTGACCTGACTCACTATGAAAATATCACACGGTTCTCACAACATGTTTAGGAGCCCACACACAATGCGTTCATTCTGGTGTGTCCGTATCATGAATTTCTCTGAACTTAGAATAGTTTTCCTTCGGCACACAGTGCTACTGTCACTTTGATAAAAGGTCAGTACAAAGAGCCTCACTCAAGACCATCTCAGTGGCGTTGGTGTGGTTCTCCACCTACATCTGTCCAGTTTCCAGCCATAAAACCTACTTCTCTAACCTTTAGGCCAGCTGTTCCCAACTACTCAGGCTTGTGAATCCTGAAGACAAAGCAATCTCTACCTGCAACACCTCATCACTGGTAACATGTACAGTATGTAGATTTGTCCGGTTCACCCAAAAAGCTTGTCCCCCACTTTATCCGATTATTATATTATCATTTAGTTTTTCTTCTTCTTCATTCTTTCTTTCTTTCTTTTTTTCTTTTATATGACATATTATATTTTTCATGGTATCTGACAGTGAATAGGAGGAAACAAAATACAAGTCATTCATACGACCACACATTTACTCAGATTGCATAGTTTTGTGCATCGGCCTTTGTGTTTTTATACAGCGGCTGCATCACCTATTCATTTATTGAAAACATATACATAGACATATGCAAACATAATTATTAAAGAGATATATAATTGCTTTTACTTTTTTTTTTTTTTTAATTAAATTCACATTTCCCTATTGTTCTAACAGATTTTTTGGCACATTTAGGAGTGAAGAATCCCAACTTTTTCGACAGATTTCCGACAGCACATGAACGCCGCACGGTAGGCACACTCGCTCCCACTGATGACTATGTGCAGCAGCCCCTTTAAGAGCGTCCTGGGTGTGGAAAGGGGGAAGTTTTAGTGAGTCCACAGCCAGCTGGATACGTCCCATTCAGCTTTGTGTCACACTCTTTGCAAAGACGTGAGACTTAAAGATGTGTTTGAGACCCCTGTTGGAATAAATATACACTTACTGACACGCATGCATTGGTTTAATAGCGCGCTGTTGACTTTCCAAACAAAAAGTCGGTACAGGACAGAAGGAGGTTTGGCGGAAGTGGGAAACATTTCGGAATGGGACGCGTCCAAACGGACTCTCAGCCGCTCTTCTAATCACGACGCTGCAACAAGGAAAAAGTGGCAAAGAGGGGCAGGATACAATTAAATTACAGTTTGAACTGTGCATCCGACGAGGAAAAGAGGGAGGTGAAGCCGGACCGTGACTCCTCGCTGTTTAGCGCACTTAAGAAGCGAGCGGGCCGCCGCAGGCTCCCACGGACCGCACGGATCCTGCTTCTCTGCACACATGAGCGTGTGGAGTCTCCTCCACGGAGCGGCGATGAGCGGCGTGTGGTAGACGAGCGTAGGCTGCGTGGCTCCCTAAAACACATCCGCCGTGTCTGTTGTGTGAAAGCCAGTCGCCCAGAAGATGGGGCACCCTCCTCTGGAGTTCAGCGACTGTTATCTGGACAGTCCGGACTTCAGGGAGACTCTCAAGTGCTACGAACTGGAGCTGGAGAGGTCGAGCAAATTCCTCAAAGAGCTGATAAAAGATGGCAACAGTGTGATCAATGCAATCAAAGGTAGGGGTGCTCTAATGGGATCTCCCTTGGTTTTGAGTCTGTTGTTCTGCACATTGCATGTGGATGTAAATGAGTGATGAGGCTTGACAGGGGATCAGCACCAGTGGGGCCTGTTCAGGGGCCTACAGGATCACTGTGGGTGGCTGGGAGAGGCGCATTCAGGGAGGTGCTAGTGCTCCCCTGGGAGAGCACCAAACAGCCTGCAGTGACAGAGCCGTGGATCTGATGCAGATGTGCAGGGTGACTCTGTTGGTCTCCAAACAGCACAACAGCTGGCTGCAGAGAGGGGACGGTCCCACAGTGACAGTGTGCATGTGTGTGTTTGGGTCTGCGTGGCACCACTGAGGGGGAAACACTGTTTGTTTTTGTTGTTCTTTTTTGACTCTCCAAGATGATCCCATGATCATCTTTTCACCTCGATGAACAGAAACTGTCATTGTAGGTACTGTGGTGGTGCTGCTGCAGAGGGGCGGGGGTCCTACTGTATATTCAGCTCAGATGATGGCCAGAGGTCACGAGTGCCCCCTTTTATAAAAAGGCACAATTAAACCAAGAAACCAAAATAAACAAATTAAACTGAAGGCACAGTTTGTGGATGGAAAAAGCATGTGAAACGGTAGAGGGGGAAAAAGAGGGGTTTCAGAGGCGGGGGGGTTAGAATATGATCCTGGAGATGGGAGCCAGGCTCGTCAGGCAAAGTGCTCCACAGTATTGATCTGACAGGCTCCGATTTGTTTTGATAATAAAAACCCAGACACAGCGTCAGATAATTGGAATCATAGGCCGCACGCTGGCTGCTGCCGTGCTGCTGGATCCTACCAGAGATGTCTTTCATACCCAAGACTTTCCTATCAGAGAAAAAAGAAAAACACACAGTTCAATAGTCCTGGACTGCACTTAGAGTCACGAGTGTAGTGTTGAATTTAAAGCATAAAGGCTTGTGTGTTGCACTTAATGCTAGTTGTGGCACTTGGAGCTCCATTCAGATGTTTCAAAAAACACTGCATTTTGTTTTTTGTTTTTTTTATAGGCTATTCTTTGGCTGTGCAGAAGTTCTCCCAGACTCTTAGCTTGTTCCAGTTCGACTTCATCGGAGACTCCCTGACAGATGACGAGATTAACATCGGTGAGATGATACAGACGCTCTTCTTAACGCACACTTTATGTTTGCTGACTATTAAAGTCAGGACTTTTTGGAGAGCGTGCAGAACATTTCATTTCTGATCCCACCACATTTTGGTTTATGGAAAAGTTCAGATTTTACAATCACTGTCCATTATTGCAAAAAGACTTCCTCTACGTGACTTCAGTGCAGAAGAACATTTTTGGCAGCCACTTGGTTCCTCGTAAACCTGACTGAGAAAATGTGAAACAGAAACTTCAGCCTTAGAGCTTAATGATGCATGTATTTAAAAAAATAGCTGGAAATATTATCATCATTGTCTCTTCCTATGCACATTTGTACACAGTGGAGGAAATGTGTCATGCATTTTTTTTTGTTTTTTTCCTGTGTCACACACTTAAGATAAAAATGTGTTAGGTCTTTATTCCGGTCATCATCTTTCATGTTTTCGTCCTCAGCTCAGTCGTTCCAGGAGTTTGCTGGACTCCTGCAGGAAGTGGAGCACGACAGGATGATGCTGGTGGGTTATCCGCTTCCTTCATGCTGACCCTGCATCCTATTCACCCGCTCGTTAGATAAGAAGGCGCAGAAACTGCATTAACATATCCTGCACTAAACATTAGACCACTTGGAGGGAAACACCCTGTCAGGGGAACCAGACAAATTAGCTTTCTGCTGGTTATGATGCAAAATGAACCTATTTTTGTTGTGTAGCTGACGCTCCATCTGTCTCTATTAACTGAAATATGTTATCACAAGACGCATCCACATCCTAGATACTGTGTGTGTGTGGCCTCGTGTGTGTGCTTGGAAAGATGAATGCTGTTCATTATTTTGCTATCAGTTCCTTTCTTTGTTTCCTCATTCTTTGTGTTGTTAATGTTACCATATTTCCTTTTTTATCACTTCTGCTGCTGTTATTTTACACTTTTCTACACTATAAATAATGCCACAGATTTGATTCCCAAGTGTTGTCATTGAACCCATTTTTAAACCCATTTTCATCATTTGTATTGTTATTGCGCACACAAGTTTTCCAAGCCCCAAGAGTTTTCCTCCTGCCTGACGCTTCAGCAATCAAGGCACCACTTTAGGAGCAGCCGTTCCTGTCAGACTGGGTTTTCTGGATGCTGATCTGTTTTTAAAGCTGGTTATGACACTCAAGAGATATACTTCCAAACTCTTTTCAATATGTTTTTTGGCCCACAGATAACCCAGTTTACCTAAAAATGTACTTGTGTGAAAGAGCATGTCTCATTTATGGCATTTATGTGTGTAACGGCCTTTCTGTGTTTGCCTGTCCAGGTTCAGAATGCCTCCGATCTGCTTATCAAGCCGCTGGAGAAGTTCAGAAAGGAGCAAATAGGAGTAACAAAAGTGAGTGTGTTCACTGATTCCTCGGCTCAGTAGGTGAAATGCAGCTGTTTCCACGGACATGTCATTGTGCAACCTATTCAACATCTTCCTGAGCTGCACAAACAGGATGTTATAAAGCTACTTCCCTAAATCTTTTGACGAACACATGTGTATGCGTGTCAAATATTTACCCATCAATGAACACTAAGATACATGTGAGCCTCTTCTTCAGCAGCACCTCCTGAGTGCTCCAACATTTTACTTTGCTTTTAAAGTCATCAGGAACCTCTGTGGGATATCACCTTGATTACTCAGCATGACATTTGGCTTTGTGTCCCGTCGCGGTGATCGAGAGATTTTAGTTTTTTCCCCCTCAGTGTATTTATTAGCCAACCACTTTCCGTAATTACTGCTACTCTGCTGCTATTAATTTAATTCACTAACAGAATTGGAATATACATGAAACATGCGGTCCTAAGTGACGCAGAAAATTAATTTATGTTGAAAACATATTCCAACATCATTTCATTGCCAATAGTGTTTTTTGATTGTTCCAGTGATTAAATGTAACATTCAGACGCACATGTTTTTTTGCCCATTTTTAAAACCGTAAATAATCAACAAATATATGTATTGATTAAGAAAATCTGGGTTTCCCCCATTTAAATCAGATTTAAATTCTATGTTTAATAACTATTTTTAGGTCAGGTTTGTGGTCGTAATGATGCTATACCTTTTGGAGTGGCAGATACTGAATGTTTCACCATTTATCCAACACTTAGCTTTTCCTTTTTACAATTTATCCAATGCATTTGGCCAACTATTTCAACCGTTATCCATTTAATTATTTATTTGAATTGTCAAGTCATTACTTTGAGGTAGTTGTTTCCACACACACACACACACACACACACACACACTCAAACGTTGTACATGGTGATCAGATGTCACATTTGGCCCAATAAATGGCTGTATTTTTTTCAACTAAAATCATGATTTCTGTTTTTTCAAATAAGTTGAGCTACTCTATAATTTTTCCATTCATTGGCTGGATGGATATATCTGCAAATAATTTATCACTTATTGCAGATGTGTCTCATAGTCTGGCCACCAATATGCTCTGAACAGTGTTTTCCAACTGTAAATATCCTGCTTGGTACATGTGTTCCTCAATGTTTTTTTTTAAATGTAAAACGACTGAATGTTGGCCAAGATTATCAACTTTATTGAAGACCACTGAACATTATGGAAGCCTGTCTGTCTGGTATTAGTTTCAGAGTAAACACCATTTGTCTTTCAGTTAAGCAATGCCAGATACAGTCTTAGCTGGTGGTTCAATCTCACCACTGTCTTTCATTTCCACATCTAACACATCTGTCCTGCAGGAAAAGAAGAAGAAGTTTGAGAAAGAGAGTGAAAAATATTACTCCCAGGTAGACAAACACCTGAATCTTTCTGCCAAGAAGAAAGAAAGCCAACTTCAAGAGGTGAAGTACAACAAGGATTATAGTGAAATGTACAAATAAGAGCGGGATTAAAATTTTTTTGAAATGTCCTTTTTTTTTTTTTTTTCTTCGCTACAGGCTGATGAAATCCTTGATAAAGAGCGAGTGAACTTCTACGAATCGTCAGTGGAGTACGTGTACCAGATCCACCAGGTGCAGGACAGGAAGAAGTTTGATGTGGTGGAGCCTGTGAGTGCTGCCTGTGGTCTCCCATCTTACTCTTTGCTGCCACACACATTTAAAGAGCTGGAAGAAATATACAGTACAGTGTAGAAGAAAAAAACTTGATGATAGACAAAAAAAAAAAAAAGTAATTCATTTGTTTTGTGGGTTCTCGACTCAATTATATAATTCATGCTTTGCTGGCCAGGTGCTGGCGTTCCTTCATAGCGTTTTAACCCTCAACAACCTGACAGTGGAGATGACTCAGGACTTCATGCCTTACAAGCAAGAACTGCAGCTCAGCTTGCAGAACGTAAGTGGTGTTACTGGAAACAAATGACGCCATTGGCGGGATTTAATATCCTTTAATCGGACGTCCATTAGATTCTAAAGTGCTGTCTGGTTTTGCCTGCAGACCAGAAACAACTACGAGAGCACTCGGGAGGAGATGGAGGAGCTGATGAAGAGAATGAAACACCCATCCCAGATCTGTAAAATGCCGATGGAAGGTTATCTGCACTGCCAGGAGAAGTGTAAGTGTGTGAGATGGTTATACAGGAGCTTGATGCTTGAACAGGCTCTTGCTTTGAACAGGCCTGTCCTGTTTTTCTTTTCCCAAACAGGGGCCTTGGGCGTGTCATGGGTCAAATATTATTGCAAGTATCACAAGGATGGAAGACTGCTGGTCATGGTGCCGTGTGAACAGAAGCCTACAACTAAACAGGTGCTTCACTTCGTATGAACCACTCAAAGGCACAGACGAACATTTATATGCCTGTAATAGTTGGACACCTTCAATACACCGACCATTTCCAACTTTGTCTGTTTCCCTGCAGGGCCCCACGCAGCTGACACTGAAATCCTGCGTCCGCCGGAAGACGGAGTCCATAGACAAACGCTTCTGCTTTGACGTGGAAACTAACGAGAGGTTAGCGCAGGCAAATCTTGAGAAACTGTGAGATGTGGCAACGCGAAAAGCCTTGTGGGATAAACAGGTTCAGGCGGCGAGGTGAACAGGTGGCTCACAAGGACATAGTGTGAGGGCTAAATGGACCGTAGCCCAAACAATCCCCAAGCGGCGGGCCGCGACAGATGGCAAACTCTGTGATTTCAGGGGAGGGAACACAACAAGCCTCATATTTATATAAGCAAGCCGTTCAGCACAACATTTCAATCGACATTTGAGCCGCAGGCAGCTCTGTCGTATTCAGGTTTTTTGAAATTGGTGGAAATACTTGGAGTGTCGTCAGGGTGTTTTTTAAAGGTTTAAAAGCAGCTTGAATCATGTATTACGTGCTTGAAAGCGCCTCTGAATGTTGAGCAACTATTTTGTGGCAGTGTGTTAACGGCACAACAACATGATGAGGGGCTGGCTGTTTGATAAACTGCAGGTGGCAGTGCTGTGTAGTGCAGGAGATAATGTTGTCGGCTCAAGAAGTTTTAAGGCAAGTCATCTGTCCGTGCGTGTCCTTGAAATGCTCCCGTGCTAGTGCCTGACCCTGACCTTTGACCTGTATTACATTCCTCTGCTTTTAACATCCCAGACCATTACTTTGCTTCTTCATCCCACTCTGCAGCAGGGAGTCTGTTTCAGGTGTATAGAAACATCACTGGATCTATTTACACCAGGGCTATCTATTTGACTGTTAGAGTTGTTAGAAAAGTTCTTTTTCATGCTTTTTGTAGTTAGTTGATTAGTGCAGTTGGCAGAAAGAGCTTTAAACTCGTAACACAGTTGTGTTAGTTAACAATTGATTCAGTAGCCCACAAGCTGCAAAATTTGGCACCACATTTTGTTGCTTCTGCAGCAGACAGATTGCACCAATGGACTTTCATCCGCTCTTCATGCTTGTCTTATTCATCTGCGTTTATACCTCCCTTCTTTACCACATGGGGTTTTTATAAGTTACTTCAAAGACACTGAAAGCCCCTCTTCTTGCGGTGTTCTTGCTATTTTGTCCACCCTGTTTTGCTTGAAAGATTTGCAAGATCTGTGATGTGTTACAGCTCAAACAACCAGCTAAATGTTTAAATTCACAGCCGATGGATACTGCAGCATTCTGTAGCATCCTGCGACTGAATCATTTAATCGCAGCGTTTGCGTCTTTTAATGGCATTTGTTATTGTTTCCATAGAAACTCACCCGTCACTTTCCAGGCTCTTTCGGAGGGAGACAGGAAGTTGTGGATGGAGGCCATGGATGGAAAAGAGCCTGTGAGTTCATTTCTCGTCTCATTGAGGATTATTCTGTTGCTAGATATAATGTTTGTGAAAACTGCCTCACTGCCAAAATATCTGCTGCTGACTCCAGCTCCCAACGCCAGTTCCCAAATCCAATCTGCAGATCAGAGGCTATCCAAGCCTGATTTCCTTTTTTGTTTTTCTGGTGGAATAAAATCTTTTTTAAATGTTGGCAGGTAGTTAAATATGTAATCACAACTTTTTAATTGGATTGCGCCAATTTAGATGCGCTTTACCTTCGCAAATTCAGTCTGTTGAAACCTGAAGAGGGAAACAACAACAAATGAGAGAGAAAGTTTGTTGAGCAGTGTGCTGTTTTGAATGGTGTTTATCCATTTGTTTTAAAGAAACATTATCATTGCCGTATTCTTTATCAAATCCATCACGTAATGCTCATGACAGCCCATATTTGTTAAGCACTGCTGAAGGTACAGCGATCTCATTATGCTTCAGTATTTCAGATATGTGAGAGATGGTATGAAGCTTCTTAGGACATGTGACTAAATGTGACTAAATGGTCACACCTGGTTAATCGTACTAGATCTGATCAGCCAAACCTTGCTGCTCGAGTGGTCAGTCTCTGTGTTCAGCAGTTTTAAGGCGATGAAATACCAAAATGCCTCACTAGCAGAATTTAAGACTTTGCTAATTCCTCTTTTGGTTGTAGCTTTAGACAGTGTTTTGTCTCTCAGTTTTGCTCCCACTCTGCAGTTCGGACAGGTTTAGTGGCAGATGCCGTGTGAATCGTGAACAAATAAACCAACACAACCAGAGGATGTGAAAATAACACTAGGCACACTTTTCAGTGCCCTCTTCCTGTGCAACTTCCTCATTGACTTCTGTATATTAAGAGCATTTCACAAGAGCTTTACCACCCACTTCGCCGAAATATTGTCAAGCGGAGATCCACTGCAGTGTCCTGCTACAGCCAGGTCTGCAGCGTCTCGGAGCTTTCAGACCGGACGGAGACCAACTGTGTGGCGTTCTGTCAGAATAATCTCCACTCTCCACAGGGACTTTATCGACTTTATTACACTCTGAGTGCCTTTTAGCCTTTTGAATAGCTGAAATATACATTGCAGCACAGCCTCTTCCCCTCAGCCACATAGACACTGTGCATCAGCCTATATAGGCAAACTGCGGTGCAGTATATGCATACTGTGTTTCACCTGAAGGATGTTTTTATGCATCCTGTCCACATCTTTTGAAACGTCCTCACACTCTGCTGTCTTACTGTTAGTCTCTTGAACTTTACTTTAAAGGCATGTTTACTGTACAGTGTTAATATGATACTTCAGAAAGTACAGTTTCCCTATCATCAGGCCCTTACCGACTTTAGTCGTTCAACAATATTAACTGGTAACTGCGTAATAGATTAACTGTTATGTCATTTTTTTCTAGCAAAAATGACATGACGCCAATTATCGACCGGTTCCAACTTCTCACTCACACTGCATGTCATCCATAATGTCAGATTTTCGTCAGATCGGTTTTGTGCCCATAATAAACATCCCCAGGACCTCTGGAAGCCACACCAGACTGATGTGTCTCCACAGGCAGCCAGCTGGTCCATCATAGTCCATAAGTCTCTGTTTCGGCAAATTTGTCACCTCTCCAAACCAAGAAGTGGTTGACGTGCCAAAATGACACATGGAACACTACACTTAGAGATCACTTCAAGGCCCCAGCTTGTGCAGTTTCCAACGCAATGTTTAGTAAGTTAAGACTATTTGGCATTAAAGTGTCGGAAAAAAAGAGAAAAATGCTCCTCTCCAAACTTGCCTAAGCAAATAGCACATTTTGGCCATTTTCTGTTGGGCCTCTGAAATGAAAACAGTCGTTGAAATATTGGGGGGAAAAAGCTCAGTAATTACTTTCACTGATGGTAGTTTCATTATCTCTGCATCCATAGACCACATTTCTCCTTTCTGAGACATAGTTACCATATTGTTTGTCAATTAAAGTATCTCAATATAGTTATGTTACTTGAGTTAAAAAAAAAACAGAAATTGAAGTAGTAGTATTTTTATTCTCAGTTCTATTTCAGTAACAGTAACAGAATGCGACAGTGACGGTTCACACCACTCGTCCTTTAGCTGTACCGTCTGTAGCTGGCCCTGACCTCTTACATCCATTATTAGTCAGGAGGGCAACAAAATGAAAATGAAATCAGCTATTTTGGGTGTGGAATCAGACAAAGCTTTGATGCATATGGTAACTATGCCTGTTGTCATGCCCTGGTTTTTATATCGTGCCAAACTGCTCCCAGGAGTAAACTGAATACTTTTCATTTGTTTGGTTGTTTTTGATTCAGGAAGCTTTCCTGATTTCCACCAGCTCACAAATGCATGCAGTCTCCTCCTCCTCCTCCTCCTCCTCCTCCTCCTCACTCTTCTCTCTCTGTTTCCATTGTTATAATTTTCATGTAATGTGAATCTGCTCATAAACTCAGAAGCTGTCACTGTATCATTTAAAGTTGGCTCCAGTGGAGCAGCTTTGTGTGCTCCTGCCGTCATCAAGTTTCAATTCTAAAAAAGACGCGTACATAAATCACGCTGAAATATCCCAGGCCTGTCACAGATTTGTTTTTTTTCCATGTTTTACAGTCTTTAATTTTTTTTTTTTTTTTTTACATTTTTTCATTTCAGATCTATCATTCCCCAATTCACAAGCAAGCTGAAAGTAAGTCAGTCATTACCCTCAAAGTCTTAAATTATGGTGTTGATGTTATGAGATGTAGACGGTAACGGTGTGATGTCTCACTTAGCATCTCATCTTACGGAGTGGATCCATAATCACGTTTTAGCAATTACAGGTGGTAAAATGGTGTTGAATCTGCTCATTCTTTTGTCTTTTTCATCTCCTCAGTGGAGCTGAATGAAATTGGATTCAAGTTTGTGCGAAAGTGCATCAACTACATTGAAGCGAAAGGTAAAAAGTCTTCATTGGAGGTTTATCCCAGCTGTCTTCTGTTAGATGCCCTGAGGGGGGCGCAGTTGAGTCATAAGTCTGTAGGCCGCACTCAAGGGAAAAAATGTTACCATTGATCATAAATGAAATGATAGTCTATTTCAGATTATACAGGCCTTTTAATCGTTGTACCTTTATCCCACCCTATTAAAGACTGTCTGCCTGATTTTTGTTATTATTTATGATGAATATTTCTTTAACAAAAATCCCGCTCTAAATTCCTTTAAGCCCACTTTAAAACCCAATATCTCAAATCTACAGTCAAGTCTGATGTAACCTTGTACTTCCACAGTCCCAATATATTTCTCCAGCAGAGTGATTCATCTCACAAAAACGAAATTAAATAATTAAATACACCATCCATAAACATGTAACTTGACTCGTGATCCAAACATGGAGCACTGCTCAGTCTCAAACTAAGTAGTTAAGTCAAGTGTTCATAATCAGGAAAGAACATCTGCATCACCACTGTGGATCATGCAGGCTCTGAGGAGACACATGTGGTATATTTCCACTGCTCTGTATTTGTCCAGATGACACTCCCTTTTCTCTCGTCTTACCTCCCCCTCTCCTCCTTGCAGGAGTCACACAAGAAGGAGTGTACAGAACAGTTGGCAGCAACATCCAAGTGCAGAGGCTTTTAAATACCTTCTTTGGTAAGGAAATAAGCCTGTGAACATGTTCTACATCTGTCAGTCCACTGTGCGTCCTCCACTGGGCGGGCCTGCCCTACTGTACAACACAACAGGTTCTGCCACCTTTTTGTGAAGCTTGGGTTTATGAATAACGTGGAGATATCAGGTCGCTGACTTTCAGTGCTCCTGCTGTGGAGGACTCTGCCTCCAAGTGGCTATAAATTATATTTTTGATAAAACAATGGATCAAATGACTGCATAATGTGAAAGGTGTCACTTTTTCTGCCAAATCCATAGAGAATAATGATCGTACTCTGCTGTTTCTTGCAGCACAACTGAGCTTTTAACTCACTGATTTGATTTTCCGGCTTCACTTCAATGCTGTGGTTCACTGTCACCACCCTCATCAGTTTGGGCTGCAGCAGGCAGCTGTTTTCAGTAAAGGGAAAAAAAAAAAAAGATCTAAAAACCCACTGAACGCTACCTGCCCAACACCAAACGGCAGACAAACAAAGTTAGCGACCAGTTGATGAACGTAGCGAAGCATTTAACAGCTAAAGAGGCAGATATTTCCCTCAGGAATCTGTGGAGGCAGAGCGAAGGTGTCCACAAACGCGGCTCCAAATGAACACTAATGCTGCTCTGTATCTGCTGGATGTGTAAAAAGGCAAACTGACATTTCAAAATATGTGTTTTTACAGCTTGTGTTTGCTGCTCCCAAGTGATCAGTTATTGAGAAATCGGTTATTGCAAGTTTAAATGATATTTACTTTCACAGCAGATATTTTGACTTGTCATAGCAGGAAACGGTGTTCCTTAATAATATGAATTCTATTTAAGTGTCCCTGTAAGCCATGACAGTGAACCACAATGCACAATACCAGGACCCTGAACCTGTAGCAGCGTAATGGAACTCGGCCATCACTGATTTTATGATTTACACCTGTGCTTTTCCATGCTGTGACATGTCAAGATAACCTCCATGAAAACAGCCTATTCTTAAATCTGGTGGCTTTCAGTGTTGTGTTCATGGGATTCCTCATAATGGTGTCCAATATTTTCTTGTTTTTCTTGCTTATTTGTTTTGTTTTTCTCCATCATAGACCCCACAAACCCTGGAGATGTGGATCTCCAATGCAACGACTTGGACATTAAAACCATCACAAGTGCACTGAAGTTTTATTTAAGGTGTGTGTGTGTGTGTCTGTCTGTCTGTCTGTCTGTCTGTCTGTCTGTCTGTCCGCGTGACACAACATTAATTTGTGGAACATACTCTATAACACTGTGTAGCTCCAGATCTGCGGCTATTTACTTAATTGCTGTAATGTTCAAATCTGAATGAAGGCTCTTTATTTAGTCTCTAAGATACATTAAATGAAATTATGATATAACAATGATAATTGCTGAACTGTTAACTTGGTCAAAAGTCTGAGTCATTAGAATTATTTTTTTTGGATTCTTAGTACAAAATAAATTCCAAAAATATGCTTGATTGTCGTGTGCATCCAGATTCACATTAAAACAACTTATTATTCAAATAACAAATGCAGCTTTGGAGGTTGTGCTCTCTGAGTGCTTTCTAGTGGAATATGTAATGAGTGAGAGCTGCTTTTTGTTTTCTGATGTAGTGAGCTATTTCGCCCTGCAAGCTTGCACTTTTTCTTTTTCCTTACGCATATTTGTATTTACCTGCAGGAGCTTGTCTGAACCTCTGATGACCTACAATCTACACAGAGACCTCATGTGTGCTGCAAGTAAGAGCGTTTTGGAAATTATCCTGAGCTAATATTAGGAAGTTTGTGTTTGTTTGGTCATGTCTGGAACTGTCTCACACTCGTGTTTTCCCCCAAAATCCAAAGGTCTGCTGCAACATTCCCACGCAAAACAACGTAGCATTAGGAAGGTTGCAAGTTGATAGGTGTTTTTCCCTAAAACGTAACCTCACCTGTTAGCAAACAGGAGAAAAAGAACGATTTCTCTCCTGCATCCATTTATATTCATGTTACACTTCCAGTCTACATAGTTTGACGAAATGTAAAATCATGTGTGCATGGATTGTACTGTGTGCACTCGTAGCTTCAATGTTGTCTTCTCTTGGTTTTGATATAATGAATATATTACTATAGATTACCATATATTATTATATATTACACTGAAGTGACACAGTCTTCTAAGCTTAATTGTCTTGTGTTATCTATTAAGAACAGGATCAATGTTCAGGTTATGTTTGTATAGAGTTCAGATCATCTCCTCACATACTTTGGGCAGTAATTGGGAATTTGCTGTGAATGCTTTAACATGGATGGGCTTTGAATTTCTGAGTGCCAGATACATTAAAGACATTTGTACGTAAATACCGTGCAGGAAGCAGGTTCAGGAGTTTAACAAGCAGCACAAGGTCCGTCTGGAAGACAGCGACATAAATCTGAGTTCCCCTGTTTGTTTTCATCTGTCACCGAACATCACTGTAAAACAGAAGACAGGGAGTTTAAAAGCATCAGCCTCATTCTGTCAGGATGTTGCAGTAAGACAACTGGTGGCTTCACTTTCCTGGAAACGTCATTCACTAGTTGAATGGGGGCTTCTCATTATATAGACTTGCCATACTTTCTCTGATTAGTCTCATGCTATACGACCGTGCCCTACTCCATGTGGTCATTTTCTTACCTACCTTATTTCCATGCAAAGACGCATCATGGATGTTTATTCTCAAGCTGGTATCTTGCACAACATAATTACGATTTGAATCTACAAATGCTGCTGATTAACTGTCCATCTTTAATTAACTTCCTCTGTGCTGTTATCTCAGATTTCTCAGTTCGATAACTTTGTTCTTTGCTTCACAGAGTCGGATAATCTGGACTTTCGACTGAGTGAAATTCATTCACTTACGTACAAGCTACCAGAGAAGAATCGGGAGATGCTGGAGATGCTTATTAAACACTTGGTCAAGTAAGTGCGAGCGTGTGCTCTTGTGATATACTGTTTTTACAGCTCCCAGGACCTTTTGCTCTGTCTCTCTCTCTGAAATGAGCTAATGTGTCACTGCTCTGTGCAGACAGTTTAGTTACATTTTATTCAGCCCAGCTTGGTGTTTGTTGACAGTGTGTGCAGTCACAGTGGAGATAACCTAATGACTCCCTCAAACATGGCCGTTATCTTCGGACCCACGTTGATGAGGGCGAAGGAAGAGACTGTGGCGGCCATGTTGGATATCAAGTTCCAAAATATTGTCGTTGAGATTCTGATCGAAGACTACAAAAAGGTACGTTTTCTTTGTCGGTCTGAGACAAAAACTTTTTTGTGAATATGTTTTATTTACAAAGCTGGTTGTAGCTTCACACTTAATATAGACATGTGAGAGGTGTCAATCTTCGCATCTGACTCTCAGCAAGAAGGAGAATATTGTATTTCCCAAAATGTTTTATTATAATGTTTCTTAGTGGGATTTTGTGCAGTAGAGGCATTTCTTAGGCCACATAACTGAAAGTGTTCTTTAAAAAATGGCGCAAATAATTGTATTATTTTATATAATATTTTTCCTGCTCCTCCTCATGTATTTCATTTCATGCATTCCATGAAGTTACAGACTCTATGTATACTGTCTGAAAAAGTGTCCCTTTTTTTTTTTGTGACCACAGATCTTCAGTTGTATGCCGGAGGACAGCACCGCCCCACCTGTCCCTCCCCCGCGGATCATCCCGAGGAAGCGGCAACCCATCACAATCTCCAAGAGGCCGCCTCGTGTTTATCAAGCTCTTAGTCACGACCACTTTCAGCACACAGAGAGTAATTATCAGCCTCCCTTGGCTTGATTGTCATCATCATCCTCACCATTATCCCATCCTGCCTGTGCTGAACGTACAGTAGATTATTGTTAATGCTGTTTTGAAATATTCAAGAAACATTTGTCTTGCAACACACCTGCAGGGCGGTTTCTTAACATTTTCTAAAGTACAGAAAATTGTGATTAACCTAGTGTGCATGCGTTTGTGTGTCCATCAAATACCACGCCAAACAATGATGACATATTCCTTAACGTTCATTTGTTTGTCAAAGAGTGCCATATTAATATTATTCATTGTTTTTCTTTATTCTTTATTGCCTTATCCTTTATTGTTGATGGGAAACTCCACTGGAGCTTTTTTATTAAGTACAAATAAACTACTCTAACATTTTTATCTCACATTAGTCTTTTTCTTCAGTGCCTCTGGCTAAATCATGTCATTTTCTGTCTGTTTAAACCCGTTGTTAAGTGGGTGTGTCTCCATCCTCTCATACACTGTGGCAGAGAAATCTGGAGCACCTGCTGCTCCTCCTCCCTGTGTTGTTCAACTGTTCTTAACTTAATACTTGCTATGGACAAAACCAGTGAAGTGCTGTGCCAGTAGCTGTGTTACTAATTTAACTTGCATATTATGGGACCTTCAGTTCATTTTGCCTGCCCTTTGCATGTTTCTTTTTTTCTTAATCTTGCACATTGAATATAATTTGTACTATTTCATAGAGGAAACCATTTACATTTGACTTAGGGCTGAATGTCACATTTAGCTGTAGCTGTTGAGTTCACTCCACCTAGTCAGTCCTTTGTACTAATCATTATGTTGATTCTTTGTACCAGATGGCCAGAACGACAGCTCGATTATGGAAGGGGAAGTCTCAATGAGCCCCGTTCCCCTGCAGCGGACAAAGCCTGTAAGCGGTGTCCCACAACCTCCAAAGGAACCTCCTCCGAGACAAGCATTGATGCCCAGACCTACTAACCGCCAGGAGAGACACTCAGACTTTGACACTGGCAAGATGGACGACACGAGGCAAAGGCCAGATTCTTCCTCAGCGGCAAATGGGGAGTCTGGGGTCTATGTGAGCAGAGTACAGTCCTTCCCGAGCAGAAGACCTCCTCCGAAGGGCACATCAGGCAACAGAGAAGGTATGACGAACCCTCTGTGTTAATGTTGCTGAAATATTAAATCCTTAAATCATATTTTTTTTTATCTTCAGCTAAAAATAAATGAATAAAGGTTTTATATCTTAAAAAAAAACAATTAAGGGATGTAATGTAACGTAAAAAGGGGACGTTGTGATGCTTTGCTCAGATATTGAGGAGCATGAAAATCCAGCTGGCTCTTGAGAACCACATCTTGTTTTCCACTTCAGTACATGTGGCTTCATCCAAAACCCCTTTCCTTCCTGCTGATTTGTTGTCCGTATTGTTGTTGTTTGTTTGTTGTTGCAGTTGAGGTAATGATGCATGGGGCTGCTTTTGTTGCTCTTTATCACAAAGGCTGCATGTCCAGCGGCTTTATTCTTGCTTTTAGTTTGCAATTAGTCATCTGTAACTAGTTTTCCACCATATCATTTGTGCCTAAACAAATAAAGGCTTGGTTCAGATGGACAGTGTTACTAGGAAATAGGTAACCAGCGGAAAATCAAATGGGTCTTATGTAAGCACTTCCGCGAAGAGCTTGATTGCAAACAGAAATCTTTGCTGATTTGTAGGATTCTAATTGAGTTATTTGCCCAAGAAACTGGCTATCTAAGATGGCTTGAACTCTCTGCATAGAAGATCCATATTGTAGTAACCCATCACAGCCTTGTTCGTTCTCTTGCATCGTTGCATGGAGCTTTAGTATTGTTTATGTTTCCCAGGAGATTCTGAGGGGTTGACGAGAACGAGGTCCACGGAGAAGCACGCCATCTGTAGACCCCCAGTCAGGCCTCCTGAGCCTCCCTGCAGAAGCCCCGCTCCACAGAAGCCCCCGAGCGCAGCCAGCAGCGAGGGCACGGTCACATCCTAGTAAGTGCTCCTAAGAGATACAAAAGTCTGTCACCACCTTTTTTGTGGACACTTTCAGGTATGCAAATGCAGACAAGGTCAAGAAGTCCGTTAAATATTTAACTACTAGATCTGTTGTTTTTACTAAAAACAGTAGAGCTCCCAATTTAAGCTCAAAATAACTAAGAAGTGCAAATTTCAGTGTGTCAGAATCAGCAGCCCTCGGCACATTCGTGGCTTTGACGATTTAAACTGTTAGATCAAAGAATGGACATGTTGCCTGGTTCGCTGAATCAGACCTTCTGTTGCCGATATCAGTGTCACAATTGAATGACATGAGCACAATGAAACCTCAGATCCACCATGTGATGGTGGTGTCATCATGATGTCGCGTCATCTCCGAATCGCTGGGATGATGAGGACTGTGATGAGGCTGAGAGCAGCCGAGGCGATGATTATTTTCGACTGTGGATTCTGTTATGTCAAGATTAGTAAAAAGGCGATAATCACTGCCATTCTATTAACACTGGACGTCTTGTATGTGAAGGTGGCTGCTCGTTGAAGAGTTATCACCTCACCCTGCAGTACTCATCAGCTATGTGCAGAATTGTAGCATCTTTCAGCGAATTGTTTTGGTTTTATGGTCTACAAATGTACGTTACGTTTTGGTTTACTGGCATTGCTTTCATCAGCATTGTTTCCAGGTGTAGCAAGGATCTGATTTCAGCGGACAAATCTGTAGAAACCCACTGTACACACTGCCTGACCAAGTTAGCGGCCAGCTGGTGAACCAGATATTTCTCAGGATGTGTAAATAAGCAGCTGTTTGCTAACAAGCTCCCCATATCAAGTTAAAAGGTGATGGAGTCAACATTGTGTTGCTCTGCTCTCCCCGAGTGGCCAAACACAGGTTACAGGTCGAAGTTATTTATCTTATCTTGTTTTAACAAAGTTGTCCTCTCATGGAAATTGCTAAATTAGCTTGTTATCTTGTCACGAAAAGGCCCTTTAACAAGATAGTTAGCCTATTATCACAAGAAAAGCACTTTATCTTGAGATAACAAGCTAATTAATTTGATCCTGGGATAACAGAAAACACCTGTTTCAGGAGACATTTTGACTTGTACAAGACAAGCACAGGTGTAACTAATAATATTAACAACGGCTCAGGTCCATTAAGTGTTTCATTGAGCTTTTCCAGTGAGCCAGCATGCACGGTATCAGTGCACAGTATCCTGCAATAACATGTCAATATGTCTGCCTTGAAAAAGGTCTGTAAAAACCACAGCTGCTCTTGGCTTTCGTAGGTAAGTACCTCACAAATGTAACACCCAAAAATTGGTGGCAGCTATATGTGTAGACAGTGGGGTATTAAAAAGATAAGGCACAATACGTGCTGACTGTTGGATCACACCGGATTTACTAAAGAATTCTCAAATATAAGATGAATCATATGGTTGCTCATCAAAAATATCAACATGTTGGTGTTCTTCTTCTTCTACTTCTTTTCCGCAGTGTTGCCTCTAAAACAAAGTTTTTTGAAAATGCGTCTAAGCAAGTTGGCAGGTATGTAAAAGCCATTTTTTTGCCTGAGGTTCAGTTTGTTCAGGACACCAATCAGACATGCCTGTTTTTACAGAAGGTGAAAATAACCAGAATGACTCTTATTTGTAATGGCAGTTAAAAAAAAAAAAAATCAATTTCTAATTTCGGTTAATAACAGAATAAATGTTATTATAAAGAACTAATTAAGCAGTTTAGTGCCTCCATTACATGAGTCTTTTTGCTCATGTTAACCTGATGACGGAAACACTTCTGCTCTTTTATGATTTGCTTGGATGGTCCTTGCCTTCCTCCATGTGGAGGCAGTAAAGAAAGTGCCCGTAAATGAAGAATGTCTGAGTGGGAAGAGCTCGTGGGAGTTTTATCAAAGAGAGTTTGTGTGCTGACATATAAAGCTCTTGTGTGGCCTTTGATTGTTATCCCACAGCTGAAGACGCTGGACCTTTTTAAACGAACTGTTCGTTAACAACAAAGTTTTTAAAACATGGAATAATACGAACGTTGTATAGTATAGTATAGTATAGTATAATATAGCATAGTGCACAGGTGGTTGTACAGTGTAACAGACACAAAATACATACAAAATACAAATACGTTACAAAATAACGTATGTTTTCTACTTGCATCACAGTGCTACAAAAACTGATATCATGCAGTCTGATACAGATTACGATCAATACTTTATTTGACCCATCTCACACAGTGTGAGAGATCATTACCACGCTTTGCATGGGGGCCTTAAGGCAGATCATGGGTGGCCTGGTCGTTTGGAGCTGAAACCATAAATGGATCTGTAATTACAATGTTTTTCTCTCCTAATTTAGTCCACCGACCTCTCCATCACCAACAGGAGTGACAAATGTAAAAAAAGAGGTAAGATACTGTCATTTTGTAATTGATTCAGTATTTTCAGTATTTTTTTTTTTTTGTCACAGAGTAACAGACTCGAGTCTTTTTACTTGTTTTTTGATGCTTGTTTTGTTTCCCCAGAATTAATGTTAAGGTCACTCAGACCACATCATGTGACGTCTTCATGCGCTGTTGGATGGACTTCAAGCTGCAAGTGAACTCTGTCAATCTTGATCTTATCTGATAGACGGAAGAAACGGCGCTCCTTAAAACTGAAGGGCTGCATTTGATTCCATTTGATTTATGATAATGAAGCCGGTTACTTTATTCATTAAAGTAAGTCAGTGTCTGGCCATTATTCCAAAGTTAGGATGGGGTAACAGTATTGTTTTCCCCTCGTTTCATACCAACTGACAATTGTGACAAATAATTTTGTAATGTTTAGTCAGTTTACGGTGTTTCATTTTATTGGAGGGAACTAACAGCCGTAACTGGTTATAGCAGCTTACTTAGGCGTCATCACTCATTAGCATTGTAGAATAGATCCTCCAAAGAAGATTAAAATGGTCTTAATCAGTTTAATCTTTGATCATTTGAAAATGTGAAATATTAGTCTTAGAGCTAACTTCTAGATTTTATGAAAGGGACCATATAATGGTCTGTACAAGAAGTGGATGAAGCAAATTCATTCTAAGGTACATCTGTAGAGTAATTATTTCTGTGGATTCTAGTTGGTCCATTCAAAAAGAAAATTTAGATCGAATTTTGAATCATGTATGTCAGTTGAGACATGACATGTCATTCAAACACAAGTCACTTTTTAAGGGGCATTACAAAAAGTATTTTGCTATAAAGAGCACTCCAGTCAATGTAGTTTAGATTTACATAATGAATATAATGCTAGTGTAATGGGGAATTATTAAATCAGTTCATTAGTGTCCATCTGCACACTTCTTCTTATCACATGTACCTAATGTGGGTACTGTAGGTCAGGTTATACAGGAGTGTCCTCAAAGTTTACCAGAATGTGTTGCACCTGAACTGAATTGTTGGGATTAAAGAAGCAGGAATCAAAACTAGTTACAATATGTGAAAATAACACTCCAATTGTTTTTTTTTAAATGGCTTTTATTTTTATATTTCTTTGTTCTTAAAATGATTATTATGTTAGTTTTACACTTTTTTTTGTTTGATAACCCAACTTGAAAATTCAGGTTTTTGTCTGGTTGCAAAAAGCTAAATAAACATGAAGAGTTCTTAACGTGACTTATAAGTATTTTTTCTTGTTTTTAAAGAGCTCTGTGTTTCCATTCACTGTAGCAGCTCTGTGTTACTGCATGAAGTTTTAATCCCGTCTCCTCTCAGTCTGTGCGCCGACAGTTACAGTTACAGTATCCTTAAAAGATTAATCACTCCTTAATTATCTTATCTGTAATAGTTCAAAATATTTAGTTCTGTATAAACTGTGAGTGCATGAGGAGTTTGCCAAACATAAGAAATTTAAGCAGTGTGTATCATCTCATTGCAGCTTAATTTCAGAGACGTTTTAATGTAATGAAACGACTCTCTCAGACCTTTGGTGTTCAGGTGTACGTACTGAGGCATCCAGTTGGCAGTTCAACATGTATGTCACTGGTTGGACTGGCCTTTTGATTTCCATTTTATACCTCGTATTGTTTGGACCTAAAGTAGGAGTCTGCCTACGCTGGATCTTAGCGTTTTTATTTTTGTTTCGATTTAGCCCCCATGGATGAGCATGTATAGTGTACGGACAGCTGAGCTATGCCAGGGGCTGAGAGGAGAGGGGTACAAAGAAGGGGGGTTAGTCCAGAGAAGATAAAGGGGGTCTGGTTGAGAGGTGAGAGCATGTATGATGATATGTGTGTATTTGGGTGTGGGTGTTTATGTGTGTGTAGTGATATATGCATGTGCCAGACTATCACCTCAACTGCATGTATGTATTTATGCACTGTATGTGTTGTTGGTGGAATTATATTGGCATCAAAATGATTAATGTAAGAACAAAACCAATACTTTCCTGAACCAATTTTCTTGATACTGTTTGGTCTTGTGTTTTTTTGTTTTTTTTTCCCCCACCTGAGTGATTTAATGTGTATCTATCATCTACATTATCATATACATATCCATGTACAGAGTCAGAATGCATGGTTGTTATTGCCTACTTGATTACATGTTAGACATTGGATCTTCTATTGAATCTTTTGAATTTTAGCATCATCGGACATGTAGAATGTATTTAAATATATTTTTTGCCAGGACAGATGATTAGAGTTGAGGTTGAGGTCAGCTGTCCATTTGTTGGTTGGTATGGTGATTGTAATTTTACAAGCAATGAGGGTTTGACATAAGTCAGATTTGTAGGATTCAATATGGCTTTCCAAGACTCATATACCTGAATGTGTTGAGAGGTACAAGTATTTGGTAGGGTGAATTGTACTTGCAGCTGATCGCAGTTAATGAGGAGCCTCCCATTAGACGTGTCATTCCATGTTTTCTCCAGACGGGAATGAACAGTGGTTTGTTGTTAGTTAGTTCTGTGTCTAACTGTAATACCTTGTGTCTGTTGGCTAATGTCTTACATACTGTAGCAGAGCAGATATGAAATATTAATAAAAACTGGGAGCCTCTAAGCCACCTAATGATTTATGGCATTGTGAGGTGGATAGTTTAATTCTGATAACTGTGTTTGAGGGCTAGCTGTGGTCGGGGATCATCCAACTGGAAGCATGTAAATACGGGGATAATAATGAGGCCCAACAATGACCCCTGTGGAATCCCAAATAATAATATCTACAAAGAATTAATTACTGCCCACTTTATGTCATGAAGATCTTTGATTGGGGAGATGTGCCAGTTTTAATAAAATTTTTCATCCTTGGTATGACATTTTAAAACATCACAAAAGAGGACTAAGAGCCATGCAAGGCTGTAACGGGGACAGTGGTGCTTTGAAAAAATGCATGCTAACCTACCTACCTGTCTACATCTTAGTTTAGCTTTTTTTGCTAATTAGCTATAGAGACAACTTAAAAGTGAGGCTGAGGGGGATTTTGCAGGTATTTAGTCAAAAATAAAGCATTGGACACACATTTTGATGTGATGATGGCACCACCGAGAAAGTCTGGGGATCATCAAAGTTATTACAATTCATCCAGAGAGGAACATGAATGGCTATACTAAATATCAAGGCCACCCACCCAACAGTGGATGAGACATTTCACTCAGCCACAAATGTAAACCAACTGGTGGCACTTGAGGCAAAGTCAGAGGATCATCAAAGTCAGAAAGGATTTATCCTCTGGAATACAGTTTTCTGTACAAAATTCCATGGCAATCTAACCAATCGTTGTGGTGAAAAGTGGTGAACCCACCAACGTTGCCATCCACAATCTTACAAAAACAATGTCAGCTTCTTCCATGCAGTACATGCTTTTGTTCTGCCTCTCTGTGTCTGCCTCCCTTTGGTGGTGAATACCTGAGGAAACCTCATGGAGCCATCTTACTATAAACATGATCTTTCCTAAAACTCGACCACACTGCCTTTGAGGAGCATAACCAATTTCAAGAAATAACTGAAAAGCGGAACATAGATTTATAGCATTATGCACTCAGTGTTTCAGTATGGTGGTAAAACCTGCTTTAGAGCCCTGCTTGCAGTCGGACATTGTATTAATTTTGCCATCCATTCCTCCTACCACATTCCAACCTTCACTGCCAGTCGGAGACGTGCCTCTTCTCCTCAGCCCTTATTATTCCACATTTGCATCTCGCAACATCTACCTCCATTTCTAACATACGCTGTAGCAGCCTCAGCAGTGGACTTGGTCATTTCTTGGCCCACATCAGGCACTGGTGGAAATTCCCTTGCCCTTCCCATATGACCTTGAGCTTCAGTAAATTAATATGCAGCCAAGTGCAAGAATCTCAAACAGGGAACACACACACAAGAACAAAAGAATGTGTGTTCTCACTGAAGCAGCACACTGCTCACTCGATGACTGAATTAAATATGTATTTATTGCTACCATATTCCACTACTACTTTACTTTGGGCATGTACTACCTCATACTTGTCCAAACATACTTTTTACTATTTTTTTAACAGTACCGTAGACTGTTGGTCTATGGTACATTTCTGTGTTGATGAGATTTGAATGTACATATATGCACTGTAGCATGTACAATTACTTTCATACAAACTCTTATGCCACATTAAGAGTCAGAATTATTTTAATTGCCTTTAAAAGATACAACTTTACACCTTTGAAAAACAGACATATTGAAAAACACACAAGTCACAAAAGGTATAAATCATACAAGAGATGACTTTAAAAGTCAAGTGCTTGAACACCAAATAGACATCAAACCGATCAATATATACACTTACTGTAGCATGTACAAAGAACCAGGTTATTATGCAGATACACATACCAGCTATTGTCAGTTGACATAATACAAGCACTGTAGCCTTCTGTGATTAAATCATGTTAATATCAAAGAAGTGCAGGGGCGTCTGTGTGGCTCACTGAGGTGGGTGATCCTCTGGCAGTGGTAATGTCTTCATGTGTAATGCATAATAAAGCTAAAAAAGCTTTTAAAAAAAGTTACATTATTTGGAACTAGCGATAATTTCAAGGATAAAGAGTAACAAAATGTTAAGTGTAACAACAGTCTTATAGTGCATTCAGGAAATGTAAGAAGGCTTGTTAAATACTGATCAATGCATTATATGCCTCCTGAAAATACTGATACTCTGAATCATTGTGCTGTTTTTGCTCTTGCAAAATAATCTGGGTTCTTATCGTGTCTTAATTAGACTTTTGTGTAGTTTAAGCTTTACGCTGAAATGCTGCTCTCTCAAATGACAGCAGACACATCGTTCCAGTGTCAGAGCTATGATTGGTTGTTGTCTCATGGATCACCTGCACTTGTGCTACTGGTTTCCCTTTTCTCCCCCATTCCTTTTCACATAGCAAATATTGTATAAAAAGACAAGATGAAGACATTCAATTATGCAGATGAAGTAAAATACTCTAAACCCTCCAATAAAGTTCATCAATGAATCAGTTACAAAAAACGGTGACACTCATCTTCAAGTTATCACTGTACACTGTACAACCCCATGCACTGAACAATGATGGCACTATCAGTCAGTATACAATAAACAGGTACTTGCAGATACATGGATGCCCATGCATTGTTTTTTGTTGAGCTAAAAATTACATACTGTTGCAATCTGCATACAGTTATACAAACACAAGATGCATGCATTTACAAGCTTGTGAGAGAAATGTGGAATTGTTAAAAAATGGCGAATTTACAGAGTTATAAAACATAGTTGAAAAGTCTCAAATGCAGAATAGATGCAGAGATGCAGAATAGACCACAGAAGTTAATTTGAAGATTTGGTGTTGGATTGTGATAAACACGTTGATCTCAGTTTATTCTTCAGTCTGATTTATATTCTGCAGACCAAGTTGTATGTACAACGTGCCTTATGTTTCTCCACCTTGGGTTATGTTTTCTAAATAAAATACAAAAGCTGATAATTGTATTCAACTCAATGATTTAATACTTCGCTCAAGGGTCTCTGATCAGTAATCTTCAAGGCATTCCACAGATTCTTTTCCTTGGTTTTCATCTCTGGGGTTTGGCAGGGCCAGCCAAGGACTTTCACAATCTACATCTGAGGCCCATCCAGTTTTGAGTTGGCAGTAAGTTTCTATTTGTTGTCCTGTTGGAACGTTGCAGCACTAACCTAAGATCTCTGGCAATCTGAATAAAGTTCTCATTCAGTACTTGGTGCCATACTTTCTTCGTGGTGTCCCTCCAAGTTTCCCACTCCCTGCTACTGCAGCGCAGCATGATGATGTTGACACCATGTTGTCTAGCAGGGACAGCAGTAGACAGGTGAAGGGCTGTGTACTCTTAGCACTTAGCATTGTGCATAATAGCCGACCGCTTAATTTTAGTTTCATCTTTGAGTCTTTTGCTTAAAGCTTGTCGTTTGTTTTGCTGTGCCTTTACATTCTTTATGGTAAAAGAAAAATAATATGAATGGGGGTTCCATGCTTTCTAAAGGAGGTAACAGACATAGTTTGGCATGCAGAAAACGGTATGATATGGTCATAATGTGGTCTTTTCTTAAAAGTTGCAGATTTGGTGCAAGATGAGTTTGGTACGATAATTTACTGTCAATAGCTAATTCAAGTTGACTTTAGATTAGATTGTAAAGTCAATCATTTTAATGCTGTGCAGTGGAAAAATAAAGCATCTAAACTTCTTAACAAACTTCATTCATGCCATGCTTTAACAAGTTTACCCACTACATATTTATAAGTTAGAGCTTTGAAATCAGTAGCGTCAAGAAAACACCTCTACACATTTGCTGCCAACGTGATGAGCAAAGGAGATTGGTTAAGAGAGTGTCAGTAAACATGCAGTGTGCCCTGGTGATGTCTGCACTGTGCTATATTAGCTAAGTCAAACAAAGGCAACGTACTGTGTTAAGACAGTGAGTGCAAATACAAGAGTGCTTTAAAGCCATCTTTCGTCCTTTCGTCAGCATTACACAACGTATGCTGCACTTTGTGAGGATTGTGCGACTAATCAAGTATGATATTTGATTTCAGAGGGAGACAATGTGAATACGACTGCTGCCAGACAAAATACCTGTCCAACAACCTGACATTACCTGTCATCTTGTCTGCGGTTCTTCCCAAAGACAAGGTAAATAAGCCTTTAACGCTTTTGAGAATTTGATCATCAGTAAGTTTGGCATGTTTTTTTACCTTCAGATAGTAAATTAGCAAAAAACAAAGACCCTACAGCTGTCCGCTACTGCTGTCAGAACCAGTGCAGTCGAGTGTGGAGTAAATCCACGACCCAAAGAAGTAGTAAATACAACTGGGAGAGAATTTTCTGTCACTAGGTGTTGAGAACCATCTGAGCCCCTAAGTGGCAATAACAATCATGTATTTAACTACTACATTTTCATATCAATAACTAGCCCACAACTCGATTTGTAGTTTCACTTTAAAGTCTGTAATTAGGTCCACACAGTAGCCTTCCCCTTAATTACTCTCGTGCAGCACTAAAACTACATTCACATATCACAAAAAAACATTTATTCTTTTCTTTTGAAAGTCAAATATTTTAGAATCACTGTACACAAAGTATAACGTAGCACATTCATTCAAGATTTCGCCCATTTACTAGAACTACCAGTAAAGACTTTTTAAAAACAAATCTGAGATCTACATTTCTAATTTTAAAGACCTACGTGCCTCACAAGCTGTATTTACCACTCTCAGTTTCACAAGCAGAAACTTATAGATGAGGGCAGCGCTTGGAAAAACATTTTCTCAAGTTGATGTGAAACAAGCACTTATTTCTCTCTGTGATCCAATTCTCATCTTTGGGCAGTCTATTGTTTATCAGTTCTTCTGAATACTTTGTGAAGTGTGCGTATAATGAAGGCCACATCCAATCTAACATTTTCAACCCTGCTAGTTTTAGTTGCTGTAATTGTGATTTACAGACTACTTAAAGTAGCATCTCTGATGCAGCTGAAAGCACAAACTCTCCACTCAGAAGTAGCAGAGCTGTCACCAGGTGATGTCTTGCAGCGCTTCAGATAAAAGCTTTAACAGTTCTGAACAAACTATCTCAATTATGGCTAAAATGGAAAAAAAAAGATTACAGGACAACGCTAAGAGCTATTAAGACTGAAGATGTAGGGAAACAGTACCTTCATTAAAGTTTATGGAGGCAGCAAATATGACTCATTTTTTGATTAATAAAAATCCTGCTACTTGTGAAACAAGATTGGTTTTGCCAAACCTGCAAGGATCTTTGGTACATGTACTGAGATTA
Source organism: Pempheris klunzingeri (assembly GCF_042242105.1). Taxonomy (NCBI): domain Eukaryota; kingdom Metazoa; phylum Chordata; class Actinopteri; order Acropomatiformes; family Pempheridae; genus Pempheris; species Pempheris klunzingeri. The sequence goes on along the minus strand of NC_092025.1, from coordinate 8,889,419 downwards.
TTTCTCCAATCATCTCTGGAAAGCTGACTTTCGTGGGGAGTGACTGAGCTTGGACGAAAAGGTCAAATGTAAACTGATGGAGCTTCTTCACCGTCTGAAACAGAAGAAATGCACAAATAAACATCACTTGAATTAAATGTACTACGAGCTGTGTTTTGACAATGGCTCAAGAAACATGACCTTAAGGACATGGATGACGAGCAAAACTGAAGTTATTGTATTGTCTGTGCAGTGTGAATACCGTAGAGACTCATTTTCTCCCACATAAAACAAATTTCAAGGACACATCCTGTCTCAGAATAATGCAGAAAAACTAATCCACATATTTGTCCATTTGTCCACATTCCTTACTATCAGGTTCCCCCAATAAATCTCTAAAGACTCTCCACTTGGTCCAGAATGCTGCTGCACATGTACTGATGAGAACTCGGAGAAGAGATCATATTTCTCCCACATTAGCTTCTCTGCACTGGCTCCCAGTGAAATCCAGAATATAATTTAAAATCCTTCTCCACACCTACAAAGCCCTCAATGGTCAGGCACCATCATATCTTAAAGAGCTCATAGTACAGTACTACCCCGCTAGAGTGCTGCGCTCCCAGGATGCAGGCCTACTGGTGGTTCCTTGAGTCTCAGAAAGTTGTTCAACCATCATGCTCCTCTCCTGTGAAACCTTCTTCTACTTTGGGTCCTGGAGGCAGACAACCTCTCTACCCTCTCCCTCTCTCTAAGAATAGGTTTAAAACTGTCCTTTTCGATAAAGCTTATAGTTTAGGGCTGGCTCAGGCTGCCTTGGACCAGCCCCTAGTTATGCTGCTATAGGCCCAGACTGCAGGGTGACTTCCCATGATGCACGGAGCTCCTCCCTCTTCCTCTTCCCCTCCATATGTATGCTTCATGTCCCTTTACTGTAGTGGAGCTTTACGCTTTCTTGCCTCTTGTTATTGTGGATCGTAGTGGCAGTACGCCTGGCTGTGATTATCAGGCCTCCATGGATCGCTGCTAGGGATCATCTGTGGATCTGTGGATCTGCACAACTCCCACTGTTTCTACTGCTATTATTAGTCATTAACCATTATTTATCATCCCCAAGGTACAGTTTTGAGGTTATATTTGAATGTATCAGATTCTGCTTGAATGCAGCTTTTTTCCATGGGCTATCAAAAACACAACATCCTCTCTAATGTAACTGCCAAGACATGTTTTTGGCAAATTACTAAAAGTACAACTGTTACGGACTGTCAAGACTCTCTCTCTTAAGACCCTTGTTTTCCCTGCTTGTTTCATTTGGTTGAATGCACACACACAGAGCTCAGATTGCTTTCACAGACACTTACAATTCAGCCATGGGCACCTTTTCGTCCTACTTGGGGAAAGGGTCACATGTGCACATGTAACAACAGTTAACCGGCATTGTGTCTCACCATCTGGAGAGAGTCCAGGAGTCGGGTGAGTTGGTAGAACCTCTGAGAACAATTGTTTGTCATTCTACAGTTAATGAGGCGATCGAGCTCGTTGATGTAGGTGAGACGCAGCTCATCAAAGTACTTCTGACTCTTCAAACCCTCAACTGGAACTGGTGAAGACAGAACAAAGCAGTTTTGACTACATGCTCAGCAGTTACATTTCTGATTTTGTTGTCTCTACTGCACAACCACTTCGACGGAGCAGCACTTACTAATGCTGAAGAGGAGCAAGGCTTTCATGCAGAGGAACTCTTCCTGAGTGATCTGCAGCAGCACAAACTCCTGTGAAAGATGTCTCATCCGTATGCAGTGCTCATACATGGTGGAAATGTGCATCCGGTGTCTGCAGATGTAAAAAAGTCAGGATGAGAAATGTGAAATAATGGAACCGTTCAAATCAAGGCAAGGAACAAATTGATTTAGGCCTTGGACATTTATCCTGCAATGAATAACTGCTGAAGAGGATAAAATGTCAGAGGTTGGATCCATATATATTAATGGTGTAATGGAGACATTATCTTTATAACAATGCAGATTTCTGCTCTGCGATCTTTGACTTGACCTGGAGCAAGATGTTAAAAACACTATTTAATCTCTTCCTCGTAAAGTTCTTGTAAAATGTTTTAGATTATTTTCTATCTTAATATTATAAGAAGTGATATTTCATGTTCAATTTCCCTGAACAATCTTCAGTTATTTCAACCAACATGGGAGAAGAAGAGTGGGAGAACAGGCAAAGCATGATCAGAGTTTGCCGTCTCTTGCAATATGAGATGATTCTGCCTCTATTATGAATTAGGTAAAAGGCAGTTTGCAACACATTCTTATGCTGTGAAGATGAAGACGAAATGTGGCATATTTAAGGAATTAGGGTTAGGGCTACTGAAATCTCACCAATCACAGACCACAGAAAATGGTCAATTTGATAAGTGGTTAAGAGCTGAAATGTTCTCTGTCTCTCTGGAAATGGTTCCAGATATGTGGTTGTGTGAATGTATAATACACACAGGCCACCGGATAATTGTTGCAAAAGAGCAACAGGAACACCTAAAACAACTAAACTAAAATGCATAGTTAATAAAATGATTGGATCATTTTTTTGAGGACTGCGTTTATTAATGTTCTTGGTAATTTAGCTTAGTCTGTAGACGAGGGAAATCATCCAGCCTGTCCAAAGTTAACAAAATATCTTTTGTTTGTTTAATCTGCACCAAAATTAAAGTGTAAAACAGCTATTCACCAGTTTATGGAGGTTTAACATGTCTTTACGCTAAACTAAGGTACCTGGATTCTGACTGTATCCCTACAAATATGAGTGCTATCAGTTTTCTCATCTAGCTCTTGGCAAATAAATCAGCATATTTCCCCAAAGGTCAGATAACTGATTTAAGTCAGTTATTCGAACAGTAAAAAATGTATGTATGGCATCCTGCTTATTACCTGTATTATGAGAGAAGATATCACAGCAGATAACAAACCTAACAGTGAACCAGGAACTACATGCCTAATGTCATTGTGGTGTTTTTTTTTTTTTATAACAAAGGTAAGGTATATATGTGCTTTTCATTCAGTGAAACAGACCAACTATTTTTCAATTACTCCTTATTTTCAGTCTCCAATTACGATGGCTGTGCTGGAGTTTTTACCCCTCTTAAAAGACACACTTGGCTTTGCAGGAGATGCACAGAGAAGCACATTTAAAAGACGATAAGGAGCACTTCAGTCCTTTCATACTTTATGCTCAAGTTTCTTTCAAATAGCTTAAATTATCCACCTCAGGACCTCCACCAGCCCTTTGCAAAATCTGAACCACTGAGCCACCACACCTTGAAAAACAACTGAATAAATCAGCTTGTATCATGATATCAAACTTTTTTTCTTTCGTTTCCAAGATGTGGATTTTGGCTTTAGCAAAGGTTATGGAAAATTTGGGGGAAACAATCACATTTTCCCTGTAGTGTAATAACCCAAAACTTCAAACTTTCATCTGTTGGGGATTGATGTTTTCCACCTGCTCTAAGCCCAGTGTATACACACCGACTTCAGGCAGTACATCTGCTTTGACATCCATGGACTGGGTGTGGCCAGAAGTGTGAAGCTAGGAAAGTTTGAATTCGATCTGTCTCTTGTAAGTCTGCCAACTTATGGAATAACCCTTTAAATAAGATAAAATATGAGTGAGGTTGTACTAATCTAAGTGAAATCCTATTAACAACAAAATTGCCCTTTTTTTTCTGTATTTCTTTGGCTAATATGTAACGTTTCTTATATTTTAATAGTCTCTAACGTCTGACTAATGAATAAAAGAATCTAACTGACTTGCAACTGTGTCTGGTAGGAAGCCCTGTCCTGATTTTCCATCAGGGATCCACACCGCAAAAATACCAGAGTGCACACAATTAAAGTCAAGCGGAAATATCACAAAAGGTTTCACAAAAGCTGGCAAATACAATGACCTGCCAGAATGCACTATAGTAGAAATACACTAATAACCAATATATGTCCACAGATAAAGTAAAACTAAATTGAAACGTAAAAAGTTTTCTGAATGCTGCATGAGTTAACCTAAACTCCTAAACGCTCTATGGTGCCATTGATGCTACCTGCCAGACACACCTATACACTCACTTTCCACCGTTTGTCACAAGAACAGTAAAACAGCAAAAAGGGAAAGAAAACAACTCACTAATGGACCTCCCTGATTTATTAAGTGACACAGTCTGGGTTTAGTGGACCAAACAGTAGCTGCAGAGCTGTCACAGATCTAATTTCTACATATAATTAAATGTAAATGGCTTCATGAGATACTGCTAACTATTCAAGTCCTTAGTTTTTCTCATATTTACTTCGACATGATTGCTTTTTGAAAGGCTTTATTTATTTAAAGCTGGTTTGCTGAGAGATAAAAGACCCTGCCTCTTACTCACTCACACAGTTACACAATCATATCTGTCAGTCAGTCACTGAGCAGACTTAATGGATAATGGAGAAGTTTTGTTACTCATTTACTGCCCTTGGCAGATTTGTCCTGCTAGCTCCAGATTGAGCCAGTTACCCTGCAATTACAAGAGTACCAGTACTCACTACTAATCTAACCTTCTAGTTACATTCATGCGTATAAATTGTTATTGGGGTTTTCTCTTTGGTAAAATCCACAGGGATACTACCAGACAGTACTACAGTAGCTTGCATAAAAATAGAATATAGTAAGGGACAGTTATAAATGTGTTATGGCTTCTGAAAAAAAAATTATGATAACACAGGACATTCAAGTACTGGTCATTGTCACAGATCTAGTATTTCCATCTATATGAAAACTTGCCATAAACACTACTAGATATCATCAATAGATTATCAGCATCAAACCTCTGAAAGTTTTAAAATCAGATGATGGCAGAAAAAGTAAATCTGATACATTTTCAAATCAGTAAATGTGGTAAAGATAGCAAGAGGCATCCATTTGTTTGGTTACAATAGACAAACAGCAGCATTCAGAGAAGGTAAAAAGAATTTATATATGAAAGTAAAGCTAGAATACTGCTGCTGTTATACACGTCAGTTTTCTGAAAATATAATGTGTAAAAAGACCTGAATCCTGTATATCATCAGTGAATTCTAAAAGTAAAGGCTTAAGTTAAAAAACAAAACAAAATGCATTGATAGATTAACTTCCACAAATCTATGCACAAACACTTGATGGGACAAAAGGAGACCATTAATATTCCTCAGTAACACTAGGACACACCTCACCACTGTTGTTATCTGTCATGAGTAATATTCAGATCTCAATCAGCTTCACTCACCACAGTCGTGAAAGTTTGAATGCTGAAAACTGATGTTCCTGGCTTTAATATCACAGTAACAAAAGAAGACCTAAGGAGGAAATTGGATGAAAGTGGCCCTAAAAAGCCCGTAGCCATTTCTACTTTACATTTATACAATTCTAGAGAAGTCTTTGTGTTTGTGCATGAGCAGCAAAGCAGATGGAGAGAGAAAGAGATGACGACAGACAGAAACTGTATTATGTACTTGGAGTGATCTCTACACAGTACATAATGAGGAGCACAGCATGTTGGTCACCCCCCGACAAAATCAATTTAGAGAACATAATTGAATTCAAGAATTCGGAGTTGTACGTACTCATTGAACACGAGATCCGGTGCGAAGTAAAGCATCCTGCCGTTGACGTTCTTGTAGGACCTCCATCCCAGGGCAAACACCATCACCCCCATCCATGACTGCTGAATGACAGTCATTTGGTCGTCCACGTGAAGATTTCTAAAACCTGAGGACAAAGATTCGGCATTATGAAATATGACACAGTAAGAATTCTTGGACAATTTTCCAGTACTTAAAACATTTATACTAAAGTGACACCCAAAATTACCTGAGAATTAAATAGAGTGAGGGAACAAACTGGCCTTTCCAGAAACTTTTTTAATTGGTCTTCCTCTTACTATATCTCTCTGGCAGACCTCCTTGTCTCTGTAGATCTTCAAAAACTGTAAAATAACTTGAGGGGCTCCCCAAGGACAGATTTTAGGGCCACTACTTTTAATCTATAAATACCCCCTGGTGGTGTTGGTTTGTGTCATGCACCCACATTGCTCTACAGCTGTCAGACCGAGCAGTATCAACTTTATTAAGGTCATCTGCTTTAAATATGAGGGCAAGCATTGTCTGGTCGGTGCTCATTGTGACAAAACAATGTCAAACAAATAGATTCAGTTTAAAAAAGTCAAAGTGGCAATGCTAATCTATCACACCATGGCAGTGGTCAGAGTGGTGATTTTCCGTTATAATAACAAAACCCGCGTTGAGAGCTTTCTTTTCTCTAACCGCACAAGTGCTTCCTCACAAAGCTCCAAAGCATTCTTCCATTTTTCTGCCATAATAAAGCGTTATGTGGACACAGGCCCTAATGCATGCTTTTATGTCCAGTGGGCTAGACTGTTAATATGCTCTCCTATTTGGTCTATCAGAAAAAAAGTTTACAATTGATTCAGAACTCTGCTGACTGGGACCGTAAACATTACACCCTCTTTAAAGTCCTTACATGTTGACTGTCGTCAGTGTTGGTTCATGCCTTTGCTTTCCAGCCTCTTCAACCTGAACCTGTTCCAGCCTGCCGGTGCCTTTTACCTGCCCCATTCCTGTTAACCTGGGGATTCTTGGCCTTCTGTCTGGACTTGCTGCCTTTGTCTGTAAGCTTATGTTTTATCATTTTACCATAAAAATCACTGAATTGTTCCTGCTCCCTGGCATGAGTTTTGAGTGACTAAGGAAGTTTTCCTAAATGAGAAGCCATCCTGAAAGGCTGTGCTGCCACCTGTAGCACCCTGAGTTTGCCCTGACATTTCCAAGTCTTGTTTCTCCCTTGCCAGCTTGCATCCCAGTCAGCTTTGGGCTATCAAATGGCTAGCTTCGGGATCGTTAGCTTCCGGCCCTTCTGGATCTTGTTTTGCTGGACACCTCTTCTAACCTCCAATCTCCCGAACACCTCTCAGTCAGCGGTCCTGCCTACGTCACTGCCCCCGGGCCGCTCTCTAGGATTACCCAGCCAGTTTGCCCTGTCATTTGATTGTCTTCCACCTAAGAGTTTACGCCTGTATCTTCAGTTCCTTGACAACTTTCCCAAGCAGCCATTTCTTGCTCTCCAGTCCTGTGGCTGCCTGACTGACCTCTCTTGCCCTAACTCCCAACCAGAGTTGTCCTGCACTTTAGCTGTTGAGTCTTGAGACCATTCATCTGAGGTTTCCTGCTCCACTACTCTTCAGTTGCCTGGTTGACCACCCGAGTTATCCTGCACCTTTGCTGTTCAGTATCCAGGTCAAATTTATTGTGACCAAACATGAATTAAAGCTGACTGTACCTGCCAGGCTCAGTGAAAGACAACATTACCAACTTTTTACAGCCACCTGATACTAACGTAGCCACTCAGGAACTGCTATGGTCATCACAAAAGAAACACTTGTTCCACATATTTAAAGTTCCCCGTAGTTGTGTTATATATTATTATCTGGTCCAGCACTTAATCATGGGTAGGAAGAGAAGAGTGATTTCCTGTAACTGGAGATTAACTGAGAGGTTATAGTCTCAGTCTTTACTGCTTTAGTCTCGTGGGTTTGGTTTTCTATGTTTATTTTGGTTTATCGTATATTTTTCCTATGTTACAAAAGTGAAAGGGCACAGATGTATCAAGTTAAGATTAGAGGGCCGCAGCTGAAAAATGTAACAAGAAAGCTGGTTTACTGCAATGTCTCACAGGTCTGATAGCTCATATGAGAAAGAAAAGGCAAACTCACTAACTTGGGTTAGATCCAAATGCAGAAAATCCAGTTCAGGGATTTATTGAGAGGTGAAGATAGACATGCTTACTGATGAGTCCAGAGAAAAGTAGTATGAATCCCCAGGTACCAGTACAGGGTTCAGAGTATAGGTATCAGATGCAACAAAGGCAATCTGGCAGTGGAAATTAGGCAGTTATATACTTCAGGACTGATGAGGGAAAGTGGAAACAGGTGAGAGTCAGGTGACTGGTACAGGTGGAGAGGTGAGGGCATCTTGTGGACAGGTAGAGAATGGCAATGAAGGGGCCTGGGGAACTGGAAATTTGGCTGAAGGTGATGGACAGAGAGGCAGAATGTAACATATCACCCAACGTAGCACTTCCCCTCAGCTCTACGGGGTGTTTTAGCTTATTGTTTTGGGTTTATGGTTCACAACTTTACACTTTTGATTCACTCATGCTGCTTTCATCAACGCTGTTATCAGTGAAAAGGCTCTCATAAAAATCCACTGCTCACCACCTGCTCAGCGCCAGACAGCAGGAAGACACAATTAACAACTAGACTGTGAACATACTGGAGCATTCAGCTGCCAAAAAGCCCAGATATTTTCTTCTGGAGGTGTGGAGAGCAAATCAGAACTAAAGGAGGTATGAACAATGACCTTACATTTCCCAGTCGGCCAACAAACATGACTTCAGATGAATGCTAGTGTCTGCTAGATGTGTAACTAAGCAGCTCTTTGTAATAAATAACGACCATAACTGACTGTACTTAAAAATCAGTTTATCATCACTTTTTCAGAAACCTGAGCTGGTGTCCTACCTGGCAATCCTTTGGCCCACTTGACCACTTTGACCAGCTGTCTCTCTCCCAGCTCGTTGAGGCTGGTGAGCAGGGTGTCAGCTGAGTCTGGCTGGCCGTAGTCATGTCCTGCATTCACCACCTCGGGCTCGATGGACTCCAGGATGTTGATGAAGACCAGCTGGGAGCTGTTCAGGCCTGATTTAGGTGAGATATTCTGGATAACCTCCAGAGGCTCCTGACCAGGACGATCATCTTCAGGAATTTTCTGTTGTCCAATCTTCTTTAGTTTACGTGCTGCAAACAAAGGCATGAAATATAGAATCAGTTCATTAATTAAAAGGCTAAAACTAAATCCATCATAATAAATTTTCAAGCTGTTTTGTCATACAGTTAACAAGCAAATCTGGTTTCCAGTCTTCACTCAACCAGACTTGTATGTGTTTTGCAACTGATACTAAAATGACATAACTGATAAATGGTATTTTTTCACAAATTGAGTTGCGCACTATATAAAAGAATTTTTATGCTAAAAGTCAGATGTTTAATACACTCACTTCAGGTTTGATTGATTAATTTTGACTGACATATGATTGATTTTTGACTGGCAATATTCAGCTTCTTAGTCAAAAGACTCTGTGATAGATTTTCTGCCTTTCAATTTAAGATCTTTTGCAGCTCAATTGGACCCATTACAGCTAAATGCAACATGCAGAATGAACAGACGAAACTCCAGTGATGATACCACAGGGTTTCCCTTTCAAAATGATCACAGTCATAGATACTAGTGCATATACAGAATTTATTAGCACTTTTGTTTAGAAAAATCAATAAACTATATCCTCTGAATAGCATAATTTGTACATACATTCTACACACTGTGCATAAATGTTTTGCAACTCTAAATCATCTGTCAGAAATGTCTCATACCTGAGCTGTGCGTTTTAAGTAACCTTTTGTGGGAAATATCAATTTTATCCAACAATACTCAGACTGATCTAGTAATAGCTTTAAGGATTTTGAATCATATTCCATTTGAAAGAAAACTCTCCGAACAGATGAGGCTCATCTGGTGGAAAGGCCTGTGGTCATCATGTGTGAGAGCCTGGTGGTGATGTAAATGTATAAATAATTTTTTTCACTCAGTTACTACATTTTTTTCTCCCAAGGAGGGTTTGCAAAAAATATATTCTTCAACTACACCTCTCACTAAATCATATATATTTACATTGTATTTGTGTTTCCTAATGCACTACAATGCATGTAACGATAAAGAGACACAAAAATTTCAAAAACAACAAATACTGTATGTTTTTTTAAATAGATGAAATAAAAAAAAAATTGTCCTACATTAATGCAATGATAATGCTGCAATTTCTTTCCCCACGAATGCTGAAAGGCCTGAGGCAGCTGCTCTATACAACAACCTGCACTTAGAGAGTAAATTGGATTTTGATTTGGTGGAGTAGACTGCCATGTACAGTAAGTACCAATACCATCAGAATGGAATAATTATATTCTGCTGAACAGCTGCTGATAAATTTGGTTCTTTGATAATCAGGATTAAGACAGATAACCATTAACTGCACTCAGTAACTGTTTTATTTTCAAGAGTACAGGGGCTGCAAACTGCTTCAGCTCACCCAGTTACTTTAGAGTGACAGCTGTCCTCAGAGTGATTGACAGACAAATACAAATGGTGGCTATGTGTTGAGTGCACTGAAGCACATTTTTGTTGTTCAGTTATGTTTGAATTCTTTACGGTCTGCAAAATGTGATACACAATAAGATCTTTAAAATATTTTAAAAAAATTTTAATTGTCCGTCAGCTGCCTCTTGCAGCCTTTGTGTAGAAAATGTCTCATTAAAACTGAAGTCTGACTTTTCGGTTCAGTTGGATAAATATTGAATTGCCAGTTATAGACACGACTTAAGTCTCTCTCAAATGTAGCAGGGTTGAAATAAAATTGCAAATTATATAAGACGGGTATTTTGCAAGTCTCACACATTCATGTCTGATCCAATAACAAACATTTCAAATAAAAATGGTTAATTAAAAATTCCTCCCTGGGATTCTCAATTGTGACACAGGCAGGCATCTGATCTTTGCAGAGTACAGTGTAAATAGGGTGGGTTGAGCTAACCTTAGGATCCCCATGCTTGAGCGGAGGCCAGTATAAACAGGGGGGTTGACATCTAAACGATGGATTCAAGCGCCGCCTTTGTTACACTCACATATTACATTCAGAGGAAACATTATTTACTCAAGATTTTGTCAGGTGTGATGTAAAGACTCGACTATCTGACCAGCACGCTGAGCTGTGGTATCTGTCCTTCCAGCTAAAACTGACCTCCACTGAGTAAGCTGCAGACTTTTCCATTACAACCCCATTTCACTCAAATCAGGTTACACATGTTAAATTTATTCGACTTGCTCAATGTACTCACATTTTTGGTCCGCTTCCTTCTATGTCATTACTTATCTCATCATCATTCTAATCGCCATCTTTATTCTAACTTTGTCTTTTTTAGGTTGCAAGGTTGCACAAAAAACGCAAAGGTCAGTTCAGCACGTTCCTATTGAAATGCCATTTTGTAAAGTGTGCTATTGCAGACCCCTCTTCGCTCTCACGTCGGTGCTCAGGTTGTAGGTGTCGGTAGACTATTACACCAATGTGAGTTGTGTTTCTGGGATGATATGAGGGAGCAGCTTGTCAGAGAGTCTGACACAAAGACAAAGAAGTGAGAGAGGTCTGTTAAAACCCTCCACAAAGTCACCTGTCACTTTAAGACCATCACTTATGTGCTGTCCTGTAGTTAACCTTATCAGGCTCAATCAAGATAAACTCTTCCAATGAAAATATGATAAATGGGAAATAACAAACTCAAATGAGTAATAATGGCCGACATACTACAGCATTACATTAGAGCTCTGTACAAAAAGGTAATAATGGGGTGATAATGACTTCTCATCTTTCAATTGCTGAGGTTTATTTTCTGGACTGATAATGGGGTGATGTCACAATCTTTGATATCTTTCATTTTACTGAACAGGGAAATGCAAAACAGTATCTTTCGTCTTAATTTCTATGGTTATATTAATGATAATACTTTGAATACTGAGGATCATTACTTGAAACTACTGTGTTTTCACAAGAGAAATTATAGCAGTTTAAATCAAATTTTGACAGTATTCCTTTGAACAAAATGTTTGTAATGGAGAAGAGCAGGAATTTTAGCAGCGTTTGCTGGTGATTCAATTAATAGCCATTTTTATGCTTCATAGTACTCTATTTATTATTACCCCACTCTCTATTTTCACCTTCTCCAATATGAGGATTTGAAGCTGTTCTCTGTTTCATATTACTCTCATATCTCATTCTCTTTGAGTTTTGGACTGTTGGACACAACATTTGAACTTAATTTCCTGCAATCTGAGGGAACACATAACGGGCATTTTTCACTATTTTCAGACACTGCAATAGTGCCAACCATGTCTTATATTATAACATAATTTCCTTTTTATTACTTATATTCTTCTCTCCCAAACTACCAAACTACTTTGCCCAGTATTATCCAATATTACCTTTAACTATTTAATTTCACAAATATTTTCTCAGTGGATAGTAGTGGATCCTACCTTGGTACCACCTCTGTAATACCATAGTATTACCCTGTTGTTATCTTGTCATGACTAATGCAAAGTTCAATCGCAGTGAGAAGCCTCAGTGCTGAGTCACCTCTGCTTTGTCATTATGGCACGTAGAAGTGCCTACTAGCTGCCTTTCTGTGGGAATGATCAAGTAGGGGGAGACCTGGGATGTTTCGACTGCTATGTTTAGATGGATGGATGCGCTAACATTGATTAAAGTGAAACGCTAATGCCCAAACAACCACCTGGAAGTCCTGCTCTGCAATGACTGTAAGTTGTGGCATCACAGCCATTATCTTTTGTCTCAAAAAGCCTGCTCATTGTAAAAGAGTTTAAAACCAAGTCCACATAAAACTATCCACAGGACTGCAGCTGCAAAGTTGAGGAACTGTGCTCAGAAAATATCAAACATTTTTTGAATAAGTAATATATTTAAACTGGATAGGACAGTCCTAAATCCACTCCAGAAGTTAGAGGAGAATGGCAGCTTGTGTGAATCATTAAACAAGGTAACTCAAACTTGCTGAAACAGTAGCAGAGGTGGCTTTTGCACGCCTGGGTTGGAGACACAATTTATTCTGGAAGCTGTAAGAAGGTCAGAGGCTAAGGTCCTGTGAAACTATGAAAGATTTAGTATGATAGATCGCATACTAAAAATCTATGAAGTGAATCTTCCTCCAGGTTGCTGCAGTGCAGAGGCTGTTATCATGGTTTGGAAACTGTAACCTCATTGCTCAGCATCTATTTGGGGATGTAATTAACATTCCAGGAATAATATGGAATTCAAATTATAAAAATGAAACCTTAAAGCAATTTATGATAATTCTGCTTTTCAATTTTGAACAGATACCAAACTCAACAAACGCAGGATCTGCAGATTTCATTCTTCTCTTCTAGAGAACGGATCACAGATCCAAACATACAAAGTTTATCATTTAACCAGTATAACCGCCAATACACCTTTATAATAAATTAATCAAAATCCAATTAGTCAAACTAGAAATCTCATTTTCTTCCGGTGTTTTGTGACTTGGCTTTCAAGTATTTGGAGTAAAAAACCTCGGGGATAATGAGACCAAACGTATGGTGTAATTTTTCTGCCTCCAAATGATTTTCATAAATTTTCCAGTGAAATGATTTGAGTGAATTACATGTCTAGGTTGAGAACATAAGTGAAAAGAGGCTCTTTTTAGTCACAACTAGAAAAGGTGTGCCTTTTTACTTACAATCACAGCATTAGATCACATTTTCCCTCCATGGGTTTGTCAGTGACTGGTGGCAAAATTGCCAGCATGTCTGCTGCTTTAATTCACATGTCTCATGTCAGCTTTGTGCTTCCAGTACAATTTTCACCGTTAACAGAATGAGAAAATGGAAGAGAGTGAAAATTGAACACAGGACTAAAATTAGTCCACTACATGTCAATCTTTACAGCCTAATATGACGAGCAGGTCTGGGTGACAGTAAGGAGAAGTGAATGGAATAGGTCTAAATTGCATGGCAGCTCAGTCTGGGGCTTGATTATCAGTAACATCCCCTATTGTGATGATGCTGCAATTGAAGAGAGCCAGCTAAGATGTTCAGTGTAGAGAGAATAAAGTACTTGGTCTTGGGAAACCATTAATAGTTTCACTTTTAGGACTTCACTTTCTCTGAAGTGTGCTTTGTTCACACAGTGTGTAGTGCACAGTGTTTATTATGGTCCATACTGCACAGATGTATATATCTAAAATGTATATTCACACTACACACATCTTATCCGTATTGAAATGCAACTGATGATATAAACGATTAAAAAAAATAGCCACATTTTTTAAAAACATTTTTAGTAACACTATAACAAGCTGCAGCAAAAAAAATGAACTGTTTCTTTTAAATGCAGATTTTAGAACATTAATCGAGCCTACCTCCAAGAGTCATTCCAGCTTCAAAACACTTCTTCAGCCGACACGACGGACAATTCTTTCTTCTTAGCTTATCAATAGTGCAGTCATTTTTGCTTGCGCACAGGTATTTCTGTTTGCCTACATGGACAGAAAAATCAGAGGTTTCTGCTGAATGATTTAAAATATAAACACGAGATGTACCGAATCTGTACACATCATTTTGATTTAAACAAACGCTTTAGCTGATACACTGGCATCATGTTAATGTATGGGCCAAAAGACAGGATCCAAGACATGATTGAGTTTTACCTTCAGCAGCTCTTTTGAAGAAAACCTTGCAGCTGCCACAGGTGAGCGCGCCATAATGGCAGCCGGAGGCCTCGTCTGAACAGATCAGGCACATCCTCTGTGGTGGAAAGAAGAAGTCCATGGGGAACATGTGCTCCCTGCCAGTCTCAAACCTGTAGTCCGACATATGAAACAGCACCTACATAACCACAAACAGCTGCAGAACACACAATGTATGATAAAAACAAGTTGCTGATCTTCTGTTGATGATTGACATTTGATGTTAGTCCTTTTGGTGTTGTATCTGTGTTATCATTATCATTTATCTATCTAGCTATCTATCTAGATATCTATCATTTATTTACATTAGAACCCACTGTTGATGCCTGCTGGCCTTGATGTATCCACTGGGTGACTGCAAACTATCTTACTATTCACTGCTTTAATGTTACACTACTAACATTACACAATTAGCACCGTTTTGTATTTGGTGTAACTTCGTTGTTTTGTGAAACTAATAGCCCATTTGGTGCAAATAAAGCATAACCTTGAACTCATTTACCATCACAAGTCTATAATTGCTTTTTACTTGTTAAATACTGTCCAAACTGTAACCACAAAGGAGTTACTGTTCATTCCCCAGAGCCATGCCAAGGCCTCTCAGTGAGTGATTTAAGGAGGGCAGAGAGTGTGATGACTGAGGATGGTGTGGGAAAGATTTGAGCGCCAACACCGTGGCCAAGGGGGGTGGCGGTAAGGGGGCACGATGGGCGCCCAGCCTCAACCTTGAACATGGGGAGATTGGAAAAGACTCAGACATAATGTTGCCTCAGTGACGTGCAACTTAGATATCAAGGTCTGGTGTAAAGCAGACAAGGATGAAGCTTAACTGAAGAACCTCCGCTGTGTCCTGATTGATTTTAGGTAATAAAGGACAATAATGATGTTGTACATCCAGTCTCAAAGTATCTCACTGTGCAATGTTGTAAAACAATACAATAAAACAATGGGGATCTTAAATTAAATTTCAGATTGACAATTCATAACACTAATAATCTAGGAAACCTGTAATTAGACTTCCTCAGACCTTAGACTGTCCACTGACGATGACGATGAGATGATTATGTATAAATAGACACAGAATTATGTGGTCTGAGATCACCCGATATATATATATATGTATGTGAGTGTCTGTGTGTGTGTGTGTGTAAATAATTTAAAAAAACCATTATTTAATCAGGTGGTCTCATCAAAATCAGGACTTTTTTTCAGCAGACCAGAGAACAGCAGAAAGGTGAAAACAAATGCATAAAAGCGCTGTAACTTTAAATCAGCCAGGCTGCCTAGAAACATTTAATGTCAGTTGTTAATATTCACTACAATTTTCCAATGGACAAGATCAGTTTGTCAAGTGTATTATTTAGGTGTGGAGAATCTAAAGCTGGCCAGTAATGACCTGGAAGTTTCTGGATTTCTAAACCTGCAGGGATGAAAGATCCTGGTGTAGCTTGATGATGGACTCTGTCTGACTGTGCGTAGTTTGCACATTACACTTATTACACTATTCCAAATACGGTATTATTGTATTGTCTTATTATGTCATCATCGATCAGATAGAATACACTTTGGTCTCAAAGCTGATCAGTGTCCATAGAACACATGAAGTAAGCATGTGAGTCTGGTAACTGCTGTAGGCTTGAGCTAAATAGTAAAAGAAATCAGTTTTCACTCATTGAGGTAATAGCATGCAGAGCCTTGATTGGAGGATGAACAGTCATCGAGCATTAGATTTTATGTGATTGTAAACTCATCTCATAAACTGTAAGTGTAGCAATATTATCGCTGACTAGCTTTCTTTACTGATTTCCTCAATTGTACATTTCTCTCGCTGCAATTTACACTCACTCATTCATGGGTAAGTGCTTTGCTCCCACTTTACCCTGCATATTCACTACACTCCTCACACAGATGAGTCAAGATCTGAGGCTCACTTCTCACTCTGCTCTTTGCTAAAGAGAAAAAAATGTAAAGTTCTTCAAATGCGGTTGGCCGTTAAAGATAAATCTGTCTGTTTGTGTGACTATTATAATAAAAAAGCTGAATAATATAATAAAAAGTACAGCAAATGTCATAAAATGATTGTTTTAAATCTCTTTCCTGGAGCAGACATCTCTGTCTTAGACTGATGTCTTTATTGGTGCAAAGTGCAGGAAACTGTGAACAAATACATCTTTTTAAAAAAAAAAAAAAAAAGCACAAAATCAAATACATCATCACGAGTTAAAAACTATTTTGAGGTTATTCAAAGTTGGAAAAAAGCCTGAAATGCTGTGTTAAAATGTTCTGTCTTTGGGCATGACAGTCCTAATGTGGCCCACAAACAGGTGACAGACCTGTATAACACTTCTTCTACTCTGGATTGAATTACATACTACTTCTTATTTTTTGCAAATAACACGGAGGCACAAATATATTTCAGTTAATGCCGCACTCAGCAGCATGAACAAGAGGCAAAGCAACAGGTGCTCATTCATAGCAGAGAAGACAGATCAGTTTGGTGACAGAAAAAGTTCCGCAAAGGTCAGCCTGTTGTGAAGGGAGTGGCAGATCATCGCAGCTAAATAAGGACGAGTGTGTTTCCAGTGATCTATCTTCTTTTATTTTGTCTTTTTCCCTTCCTAGTTATTTAAAACAAATCCGAGAAAAAGTGACTGTAGCTACAGTCACCAGACGATGATCCCTCTTTCTGATCTATTACTAACAAATGATTTTCAAAATGGAGCTGCCTTCATGCGGGGAGTTGTTATCTTATTACAACAACGTGATGTTGAGCTCTGATTCAGGCAGTGAAAGGACACTTTAACTGAGATTAGAGAAAATCAAGCATGTAGAGGCATCGTCCCCTAGTTAAACTCAAATCTGGAGCAGGTCCACGTCAAACACCTGCTCTGGGTTTCATTCAACAACGCTGTTCAGATGATTCAGTAAACCTGGGTCCTGGAACGAGCTGCAGGACTTGGCGTGATAAGAGGAGAGCTGGATCTCCCAGAGCGCCAAGGTCTCTATGCTTGTGTACTTGCTGCTGACCTAGAAGTCTAAACTGTGTCACAGATCGAATCACAGATCTCTCTCTTTGCCTTGTCCAAGTATTACCATATTACCATAAAAAATAAAACAAAACCTCTACGTACATTTTGCCATTAGGCAAACTGTTGAGTTTGGCTACACTCCTGCTTGAGATGTTTCTGGTTCAGTAATTCACCCACAGACGTACGCAGGACCGTGACCTAAGCCAGAATGGCCGCAGACATTGTCACATTCACACACAGCTGATGACGTCAGCTGCATGACACTTCTATCTGGGGTACACATTACCTTGTGTGTGTGTCAGTCATTGTGTCCACTCAGACTTTAAGTTAAAATGCCTTGACTTGTATCCAAGAATCAAGAATTTGTCACAGAACTATTAGGACAAATTAATAAAGGACAAACATCACTTTGCTAAATGACAGTGTGGAAATCTGTTCTGTGTGGTCACAACTGACCTTTTTATGAAATTAATCCGACAAAGTAAGTCTCTTACAATAAAACTAGATTTATGCTTGCAAGTAAAGTCACACATCACAGGACAAAGAACACGTTTCAGTGATATACGTCTGAAGCCTTGTTAAAGAATACGCTCACACTTTTCCCACTTGTATTCACATGGATGTTACGAGCAAAACACTGAAAACTATATATATTTTTTAATATTGTATAATGATGGAAGTCATGCAGAGGAAAAACAGCCCTCATGTGCACAACTTTATGGATTTGATATATCACAAATCTTTCAGATATTATTACTGTCTTGTATGTTTTACAGTGTTGATATTCCTAAAGCTTATCTTTATAAAGGGAAAATACTCAAAGCAAATGAACATGTGAGTGGAAAATGCAGGGCTGCTTCCACTCTCATACAATCTCGAGGAATTTGAGTTCTTCTGATTCTGATATTTTACAACCTCAGTTTGAGGAGGTTTGGATTAAGCAGTTATTAAAAGCAGCATTATAAAGTCCTAAAATAAACCACTGTGTGAAGGTGACCGTCCTCATCTGATAACTTTGACATTTGGTTTCTTACTAAAAAAACAAGTGAGGGATACATTTACACCCTGTTTTTAAATAGACTGTAAGAAATAAATAAGGTGAATATCAAACCTAAACAGGCCTAAATCTATTCCTGTAATGAAGTTTGGCTCCTATTGAGATAAAGTGTTGCTTTTTATTCCTCTTACTGGGCAGCAGATTGTCAGCATCTCATTTAAGTGGTAGATCTTCAGTCTGGGGTCAGATTAAGGTCAGACTGTGGTCAAATTTGACAGATTTTATTATTATTATTATTATTATTATTATTATTATTATTATTATTATTATTATTATTACATAGTTTACCTGGTGTCATTGTAGGTGACATCCAGCCACTGGCCGACTTCAGCCTTCGTGTAGTTGGAGTTGGGATAGGGCGGCCTCAGCATCCCGCCAGGGTACCACTGTTCAGGACCCACGACGCTCCTCTCATACGGGTTACATATGAAGGGGGTATTTGGCCCCGCATTCATGCACGGCCTGGGCCCCCACACATGAGCTTCGTGCCTCTCATTAAAGGTGCACCCGCTGCCCCACACCGCCCCGACGGGCTCTCCGTCCTCACGCTTGATTTTGACGCTGTATTGTTGCAGCTGATAACCACCGAACTTTTTCTCCATGGCCTCCCCGAAATCTCTCTCCTCATCGGGGGGTTTGTAGGCTCGGCACGGCCTCTCCGTGGCCCCGTGGCCGAAGGGTGCCAAAATGCCTGGCGCGGATTGGGCATAAGGGCAAGAGGCAGCACGCGCACTGTCCAGATGATCTATGTCTTCTGAACTTATGCCATCAGCCTTGCACAGCGCGAAGTTTTGCTCATCCACTGATGTCCGAGTGGAGGTGAAGTATTGTGGGAGCGCAGCAGAGTCTGAACTTTTGAACATTTCCACCAGTTGCTTCTGGCCGTGGGGCGGCCGGTCGTCCCGGTCGGGGGCAGCAGCCCGGGCTGAGGGACAGCTCAGCGCCACGGCTCCAGCTCCAGCTCCAGCTCCAGCTCCGAACAAACACTCTCCGCGTATTTGGTCCGCACACGGCAGGAGGGCAGCGTCCAAGTCGCCTGTCTCGCTGGACTCCAGGGCCAGTCCCAGCGACACGGACACGGCTTTGCAGAGCTCCTTGGCCGTTTCTGAGATCGTGGCGCAGGCAGAAAAAGCGCGGCTGTCTGCGCCCACGCGGCAGTCTGCGTTTAACAACCCCTCCTGAGGAGCAGCAGCTGTCTGACAGCACTGCTTCTCCATGTCACGGGGCAGCTGATCAGTGCGTCCGGACCCATAGGTGTTTGGGTCTGCATTGTCGGATTCTTTCAGCCTGCCGGCACCGCTCCACGTTGAGTTTTTGGTGAAATAGACCCGACTTTCCTCAGTTTTTTGCGCCATGCTGGGAGCGCTCACACCGTCGCCTGTCTTTATTTTCTGCCCCCCTGACCAAATTGTGTTGCAAGATAACTGTCGATTTGTTTGGCTCATTTCCCAGACAGTGTTTGCAGATCCAAGAAACTGGAACTTTGTACGACAAGAGTGTCCTCAGGTCTTAGTAATTGTTACTGCTCAACGCAACCCTCACGGTGTGGAAATCGTTTTGGTAAAGGTCCCTAGGAGAGCTGAAGGAGTCTCAAACTCCTCCTAAACTGAGATCTCCGGAGTCACAGGCGCTCAAGTTAGGTTTGATTAAAAGTGAATGCAGGAAAAGACTTTACTATCCCCCAATCCTGCTGAAATAAAAACAGGGCGTGTAATAAGTCATTCATCAATTAGACACGTTTAGATGCTTGGAGAAAAGAGATGCGAATTCACGTTTATTATTAACTTGCCATGTCCGTACACTTTAAAAAATATTAAACTGGCTTTGCTTAAAAAAGTAACAGTTTGCATGCATCTTTTTTTAAGTAGCTCCAACTCTGGCTTTATTGACTAAATCCTGTGAGACTCAGAATCTAAAAGGTTTTGATTTTTTTTTAAACTAAGTCATTTGGATGTAAGAAACATACTGCTATTTATTTACTGTTCACATGTTGGCCAATAAAATAGATTCTGATTGAACACAAAGCTGGAGCTGTGACAGCAGACAAACGCTTCAAATGTGGCTGTTGCTGCAAAGAAGCTACAGATTCTGAGACGTGGATGTTTCACGCACATCTTCAACCACAGAAGATCTATACAGTTTGTAGGGTGGGCGCCGAGATTAGTGTCACCAAGTCAGGATCAGACCAAAGTTCTCCCCTTCTGTTATAGCGTTGAATGACAACCAGAAGAGTGTCTTTGCAGAACATTATGATGTTACAGTGAAGCTGACTTTTGACCTTTGTACGATATTTGAAGAATCTGGGACAGACCACCCTAAAACACAATGTCTCCGGCCACAGGTGTTGCCAACAGGGAGGAGCAGTGAGAGCTTGTATGAGAACAGGTACTGCTTTCAAAGTCCGAGTCAGAGACAAACATGCTGTTGCATGACACACTGGCATTTGGTTTTAGCACAGTAGAGAGAGATGCACTAAATGAAAATCATAATTCACCAATTGATGCCTGATAATTGATGTTGGTTTGAGTGCATCTTTCTCTACTTGCTACACTCCACTTCACTCAACAGCAACACGAATATAACTAGGATAAAAAAAAACAAGCAAGCAAAAAAAAAAAAGAAAACAAGCAAACAAAACAACAAGCCGAGTTCCACCCCCTAGGTTGTTAATATGTCAGAAATACCACTGGGTTGTTCTGCAGTAATTCTAGTTTTTACCAGAGAGGTAAAATTAAAAAATAATTCAGATGAATTGGTCGAATATCAATGAGTGTATGAAGTAACAGCAAACTAACTGATGATCTATCAAGAGTGAGCGAATCATATTAAGTCACAGTGACTTGATTATTTGTTTATGGTGAATAACAGGAATTCATGATACATCCTGCTTTCATTCATGCATTCAATTCAAATCATCAAGAATCATACATTAGTTGCATTACTTAAGTGTTCGATTTGTGCCCTTTTTATAGTGTTTATCTTGTAGGGGTCAGCAGGTCAGTCTATTCCAAAAAATACAGAGTATCAGTTTAGTAATGATAAATGGTGTGTGTGTGTGTGTGTGTGTGTGTGTGTGTGTGTGTATGTGCGTGTGTGTTCTTGTGATAATACTTGTTGGGGTCCAAAGATTGGTGACAGCATTGTGGGGACACTGTTTTTCGAAACCATGTTGTTGTTAGTGATAAAACAAAAAGCAAAGTCATAACATTTTTGGTGATGGTTAAGGTCAGGGTCATGGTCAGGGATAGGATGGTGTTGTCTAGTTACAGAAGTCCCCACTAAGATACAGACACATGATATCAGTGTGTGTGTGTGTGTGTGTGTGTACAACTATTTACCCTCTCTTGAATCTGAGTTGAATAACTAAAACTCAGAACCTTATCTTTCATGCCACTTCTCATCCTAATGTCAATACTGTATTCCCCAGGCTCCCCCTCAGCTGATATGTCCTCCTCTGAGGATTTAACTTCCTGCTCTACTGCCTGCCTCTCTTTCTCCTCATCTCCTGACAGCTCAATCACTCTTCCTCAATAATTTTCAACAAAATCTTTTCTGCCTCACTCAGCCCTCTGTTTCCTGTAGTAAAGAGAGTGCCTGAAGAAGCAAGTCTGTACCTTCGCAATGGCCATTAAGGATTAAAATGTGTATTTTTAAAGACATAAAATCAGCACGTACTTCTAAAATCTGATACTCATACATATACGTAACACAACATCCTGACGAATAACGGAAACAGTGCATCTTCATTGATTTGATCACTTACCTCCCTTGCTGCCAGAAGAGACAGGGGATGTGCCACACCCCCATGTGTGTCACATCTCTTGAAAGCCCAAGATGAACTTTTCGCAGCACATCAGGACTGACAGCAAGCATGGTGTTTAAAATGAAGGTGTCAAATACGAACTGCAGGGCCTCTGGAGGATTCATAGTCAGACCAACCCATCTAGTCTAACACATTTAAGCTATTTGTTAAACTTAAGATATGAATTAATGAATGGATGAATAAATGCATAAATAAATAAATAAATGACAGATAGCAATTTGTTTTTATGATTAAACTGTTTATTGCAAAATTAAAACAGAGGGGAATGTAATGGGGGAAAAAAACACTGCACACTAGGTGCAAAAGATTGCATACATTCTTGTGGGTGTTGGCAAAAACTCAAATACAACAAATGCATACACGTACTCTCCCAGAGCAATATTAAAGTCATTTTTGTGGAGATTTATGTAAATAAATTCATGTGGAATACACTGAATATGTAGAAATAAATAAATAAAACATAAACATTAAAAAATGTGGGCATCATACACTCTATTGCCAATTTATTGGGACTACCTTGCTCTAACTACTGCAGTTTATCACAACACTTGTAATACATTCTCCCTTTATGGGGATAAATCATTTTCAAGTTTTAGCGCTTAAGAGATGTGTTGATCCAACTTAATGGCCATTTTGAAGCTGTAGTTTGTGCTTTGTGCTTGTTGCAAACTTGCATCTCTTGATACTCACCTGCTTTTAATGTTTTCTTCAAACCATTTATATCAGTGCGGGTGGACTGAATATTATTGAAATCTCATGATCAGCTTCACAAACCATCCATTACTCGATTGAACACAATTGAATTAATACCTCTCAAAAATACTAAACATTAAAAACATTTATAAAGGTTGGCTTTAATGCAGGGATGTTGTATGACATTGCAATAGTTTGAGCTAGGTGGACCCAAGAAGCTGGTGACTTTGTGTGAACAAGTGCATCTGCTGTAGATCACACAGGAGAACTTTACATTTTTACAGTCACTTCGAGATGGCCATCAAAACATCTCGTCCAAGAAATATCTTTTGAAATATCTTCACGTATGTCAGCGCAGGACTTCTGTTCCCTTGATCACTTTCCCCATGCTGGAGGTATCAGACATTATGACACCTATGGTGACAACAGTCTTCACCCAAGTTTCTAAGCTTATGTTTCTGGTTTACCTACCAAGTGCCCTTTGAAAAGGTCGTCCTCTTTTTCTACTGTCCAAAGTGACATAAGTGCCTCAGCCAATCAGATTGCTCCCTCCATTTGATTGGCAGGCCAGAGCTGTTTCTTCCAGGGAGAATTTATTTTTTTTTATCATTCAAATGTGGAAATAGTCACAAACAGGCACCTTTAAATGTTTCACACTTAATGATAATTGATCCAATGTAACAGACTACAACAGGAGTTATTCTATCTAACTATTGGAGTAGTATTAGTATCAGCAATCATCTTGTTATTAAATCTGAATCATGTAGGATGTAGTGTAGGCTACACAAAAAACAAACCCCTCATTTATAAAATACTGTGTTTTGTGTCTCCAAATGTTTTATGTTAAACTAAGTATGTGTGTATCGTATTTTAATGGACCCTCTGGCTCAATTTACTGTTTTGGAGCGTTTTCCACCGAGCATAAGCCAATTTCAGTCCATACACTTCACTCAGTGCTGTTAATGATGAAATGATTGTTGAGGTTATTCATTGGCTAGAGGTGTTCCTTCACTGCTCCCATGTGCCCATGCTGATGAAATATCAAGGTAGTGTTCACATTTTAAGCTATTTCAAGTTTTAGACTTGGTGATATCTACATACAGGTCTGTAGTCATAGACCCCTTATCTAAAATTCACACTGCCAATTTAAATCAATAACCCAAAGGGACATATGATTTTTTTTTTTTAGTTGCCACCACACACTCAATTTAAGAATCTTTTTTTTTTTTTGCTAAAATGTGTAAAGTTCAGAACTTAAAGCCTTCATTCACTCTGAAATGTGTTTTGCTTATTGTCACTTCACTTCAGTGTTTGACTTTCACTATGCAAAATGATGCATGTGCAGAGTTTAACACTATTAGACTGTTTTCACATTCACAAAACTGCTTTCTGCTTACCTTTCAATTGAGTTGCACGCATCACATTGTGACGTCACAACTCGTTTGAAAGACAATCATGATCTGGTTTGCATGTTCAAAGATTCTGAGGTTTCCATTATGAGGAATAGATGTCATTTAACAAGGTCATTAAGCTCTTCACTTACCTTTCATGTCAGACATTATTCAAATCAGAGTATTTTTATATATCTTAAACCTTTAATTAATGCCTACATAGATTGTATAATGTTTGTGAACTTGGCAGAATATTATTATTATTAGCAATAACATACAAAAATAAAAAGTTTGCCGTTCATTAAATTTTACAATAATTTATAGATATCAGATTTGTTTTTAAAGGCAAGGTCTTTAACATGGGAGAAACTAGCAGGAGGAGCTAGATTTCAAAAGTATCCAACTGGAAATATCCCACCCCCTCACTTCCCTCTCTAAAGCTACTCCCCCACAACACAGAAATGCAGGCAGCCGACTAGTGCTGGAGGAAGAGTCCCTAATAGTGATGAGAAGATTGGTTGCCATCGCCACGGCTCTGTGGTCTGGTCAAATAACAACTCTGTTAAATGCCACAATCATATAAACACAAGCAAAACAGCCATCGCAAATGCAATGTTACCTGTACCTCACAGCTACTGCTCTCTCAGCTCAGAGGCCGAACTTTGAGCTAACAGGTTAGCTCCATGGATGTATGGTTCGCCCTCTAAATGACCATCTGTCTCGGTGCACAACTTTAAGTTGCTGCTGTGGTATCTGGTATGTGCATTTAGTGTTTCCTTTCATCATCTGCACATCATCGGTACCTGAGGAGTCACAACACTGCCTTTTCTTCATTGGCTCAGTGTGTGTGTGCTTTCTTCTGAGTAACTGCATCTTAAATTTGAGCTGCTCTTTCCCTACAATTCTTGTGTGACTAACTCACTAGCTTGCTCACATGCTGCTTGGCTGCCACTCATCTAGAGTTGGAGTTGGAGTCTCGCAACATGCGTGGGTCACAGCAAAAATAGTGAGTGAAAATGAGCTGTGATAGTCATATTGACATCATACCCACAGTATTAGACACCTTTCACCACAGTTTCAATGTCTGTACCTGGAAAATATGTCACAGACTTGGAAAAAAAAAAGTGTAAGCCCAGTGGTTCAGTGAGGTAGAGGTAAGCAGTGTGGCCCTGCTTGGATGATTGGATGGGTAGGCCAGCTGTATAATGATTGAACCCCACCCCTAAAGTACCTAAGGCTGCTCCTGGCTGATGTCCAGTCACAGAAAGGTTGAGTGGACAAAACAGGACTTTACCTAAGCGGAGACCATGTGTGTCCACATCTTTACAGAGAGCTGGCTTCATCTCAGAACCCTGGATCAAGCTCAACAGGCGTACTGCCAGGCTCAAGTAAGAACAAGGGGATATAATAATAAATATTTAAATAATGACTATTTGAATGTTTGAAAATCATGACCCATCCCGAAATGTCACCCAAGTGAATGTTACAAAATGAATGTTGCACAATATGTTTAGTAAAAAATATTAAATATCAGCCCTAGAAATCAACCCCCATGTATTTATACAGTTTTAACAGAAACAGGAACAACATAGCAAATAATTTCTTTTCCGTAATATTTTCAGCAAGACCCCGTGTGTTATAAAGGGGCACATTGTATATCATAAAAACAGCTATCACAGCTTAAGACATCTCTGTAGCATGTAAGTTTACATGAACATCTGTCCTGCATTGCCAAAGTTATGCTCTGGTCATGCTGTGTCCTCGGAGATGCAAATTTGGTTTGACATTGATCATGATAGTGGATCTGAGGGTTGTTTTCTCATGAGCCAATCTTAACTTTTCTTAAAGGGTGGCCTTCACAGAGGTTTTTTTATATCTCCTTTATCTGGCCATTCTACTCATTGCCAGCTGGGAGAAGATGACTCGGTGTGGGAGGCAGCCTTCTGTCATTCTGACACAGTGGTTGTTCTTGATGAGCCTTACTGCTGGTGCTGTTTGTCTCTTAAAATATGCTGGCATTTGTCCTACTGCTCTCCCTTAAAATGTCAAGGCTTCTCATCACTTGTGGAACCCTTCAAAAGGCTTGAAATGCTACAACTCCATGTCTGTTTACAGTGCGTTTGGGTGGGATAACCACTGTACAGCAAAAGCAGTTCTTGCCATGGAACAGCCTCTCACAAAATGTGAAGAATGTGCTTTTTTATTTGCTTGACTTTTTTTCAGTTACAGTTTACAAGTCATTGGTTAGCAGCTCTGAGGCTCCTCTGAAAGGGAAACTCAGTTAAGGTTTGTTCCTGTTTTGTGTTGTTGGCTTGTCTGTCAACAGATTTTTGTTGTTGTTTCTTTTGTTTTTTGGTTGCTTGTTTGTAAGAGGTCCAAAACACCAAGCATAGTCGCATCAGCTAATATGAAGACAGCTCTTTGAAACATAGAAACTGTTCAAAGCAATTTTTTTAGGGCTCACATGAGCTAAATCAAGATAGACAAGGAAAAAAAAAGAAGTATCAAAGAACTACAGTGAAAGTTCTAAAAGTCACAGTACCACCTTAGTTTCAATGAAAGGAAAAAGAGTATAGGAAATTAATCCTTTTCTTACAGTCTATTAAACTGTTCTAATAAAAAACTTCTCAATAAAATGAAAAAGCCTTTCCTTCAGTACACTGAACTCATCGACAATGAGTAAAAATGAACCAAATCACCAACCCTTTTATCTTGACCAACTGACCAAGTCCGTTGTTTGACTTGACTTAAGAGGTTACATTATCAATAAAGTAGCCTGGGGCCACTAAGTGCCTGGCAGTTAGAGTAATCAAAAACCCTCACCCATATGACCAAGCCTTGGCTTGTTACCAAGCACCACATGTAGGCCAAGGATCCCTCCTTTTGATCTACATGCACCTTGATGTTGTCTGGGACAACCATCTCTGCAGTGCAGCCTGTGAGATAAACTAGTGGGACGCTCTGATCACTTCACTGAGCCAGGAGGACAAGAACTGAGGTATTTCAGAAGGCAGATGAAGGAAGTGAAACTGAAAAAAAGATGTTCTGATGAAGAAAGAGGTGGAATTATTTTCTGTAATGACACTTCTCAACTTGAAAAACAATATTTTCCCTAAATAAACCAATGCGCATCTCTCCAAGGTGCCAGTTAAGTTGCTCACATGAAAGGAGTTTAGGATTAAAAATTAATTCTTATTCTAAAAGCAGTGACAGAAAATGATATTCATATGCATTATCATCTTGAATTATCGCCTCTTTCACGGTTGCAAACAGATCAGGGGTAAAAAACATTGCAGATGGGGTGTGAGGGGGTAATCCCCTGGAAGAAAAAGTTGTATTTTTAATGACTAAATGCATCTGGCGTACTGGGAAGAGTTAATTGAAAGATTTGTCTAATGTTACAGTAACATTGTATGAGCAGGTTAAATATGAAGACCTCCTTATCTCTAAGACAAAAACTTTGACAAAAAGGAAAACTGAATAGTTTAGCTATCATCTATTGATATTACAGTCTTCCACTGCATTTTGGGAGATGGTAATTCATGTTAATCACACCCCTCACTTTCTGCAAGTGGCTCTCTGTTTTACATTGGCCAGCGGTGCATGTGAGCCTTTGCTGGCATAACTGATTAACTCCATGCATAGAGTGCACTTGGCAAAACCTTTTATATCTACTTCTTTTTAGGAAGTGAGAGGGGGAAAGGTTTGTTTCTCCTCTCTCACTTCAATGACGGAGTCCAACTTGGACCAGTTTCAGCTCAAAATACACTTGCATCCAGCTTCCACCTGCTTCACCTGCAGCGCATCACCTTCCCCTCATTCTTTCACTCTGAAAACAACAAGAACCAACACAAAACATTACTTTGTAACATCTAGCATAACCTATACTATTGTAGCTTGTCCACTTACTCAGACTCAGGCGTCTGTGGACCACGGACATATTAAACACTAACCTGCTTGTAAGAGACTTTTCCAAAACAACAATCCATAACATCAGAGAGATTAAATTTAAAGTATCATGGTTAGGCGTACATGTAATATGGGAGTTGTCAACATCTTTCTAGTTGTAATGTTAGCGGCCCTGAACCTCAGTAGGTAGAGCTTCAAGCGTGCACCTTGTTCTTGCGGTCTCATGAGGAGGCTCCAAAACGTGTTCCCAAAAAAGTTCTGATGCACATAAATGGAATTCTGTGTTCTTAAGAAAAAAGCCAACTTTTCATGGATCTACAACTATCCCAAAGCTGGAGACCCTCATGCTGTTTGTAACCTTGAATTTTCACTTTCACACATTTCCCAGTTTTCCAGGGAAAGAAGGTCTAATGTCTCAGCCTTGGCATTTTGCCTCTCAGAAACCTTGCTTTTTCATCTCTGCTCTCCCACACATTCCCGCCTTTATCTCCACTGTCTTTAAGTTCAAGAGTGAAGGCAATATTAGGCTTCATATACTACTAACTTAAATCAGAAAAAGTAATATGACAATTGTTATTGTGAATTCTTGCTAAATATTTGTGCAGAAAGAATTTTCATAGGGGTTTGTGTGGAGTCTACAAGGTTTAAGCCAGAGTAAACACAAATGGAACATTTTAATGTCACTGCACAGGAATACTGTCATTTTATCTCGAAGCTTAACAAGTTAATGTCATTGAGCACAGAATATCAAATCTCCCTTTCAAAAAAAAAACAGTTTTACAGAAATGTGCATTTTGTAGACTCCAATTTCAGTAGGTTTAAACAAGGCAAGGGCTAGAAAAAAAGTACAGAATGCAGGTGTTAAATGTTGCAGCGTTCTTATCGGTGACATTTTTGTCTGGCAGTCATTCATGGCCTTCTTGGTGCCTGCTCCTGCTGGAACGAAATTCAGTCCTTCGAGAGGGTGGACTAAAACAGGGAATGACCTAACAATAAGGAGGGCTTTATTGAAACTCATAATGTTGTAATTGTCTATAATACATAGGCTCAAACCAAATGCACCATGTAATTGTCTACATCAAACAAACTGAATGGATGAGAATGGAGTGATATCCATGAGGTGCTGAGGTTTTATGGGCTTTTTCGGTATAATGGCCATAGTCTCAAACTCTTTGTTACCTTTGTTACGATCTTTACATCAGGTTAGGAATATTTGTTTTTTTTTGGTTATTTCTTGATTTGGAACATGTTTGCTCCATACAAACACAAAGTTAAGGTTAGGATTATCAGCTAAAATGCATGCAGCTGTACTTATCTGTGCTGACCTTCTGTAACGTCTGGTCATGTAGATAACTTATGACTGGCTTATGATAAGAAAAAATATAATTGGGGTTTTATTATTTCTTCATTTGATTTAATTGATCATTTTTTTCTTTATTAGAGAAACTGACATGTTACAGTTCATGAAGACTATGCCTCTCTGGTTGCCTTTTTTGATAGATCATTCTTACTAGTAGCACAATACCACAAGGAATCTGTCTAGGACCCTTCGTATTTGCTAATTGTATTGTTGACTGCATATTGGTGATTCGATATTGTAAAATCCACTATTACGTATCTAAGAAGTGAACTGAACAGAAACTGGAAGTCAGTTGTGGAACAAAGAAGGACAACAACAAATTTAACAAATAAAGCTTTTCACATCATTCTGGTTGGGTTGAAATGATCTGATAACGCTTCTCCACAAAAACCTGACCCTACATGAACAGGATCTCTCCCAATAGGTCTGTGGGCTTTTCAGGATGTGTAGGGGTATTTTAGGTCTTGAGATGATACATGTGTAAACCAAATTTGGTACAGGTAGGTCAAATGTAAGAGTGGGGATTCAGTTTTAGGAGTTACCGATATAGTTTGAGACCCATATTTTCACTACTTCTGATGTGCAAAGTTTTGTGAGTTTTCGAACACAGTACCCCCTAATTTGCGATTCATTAGAGAGAATAATAATTCCTTGCATTACAATCAAGCCTTCACACCTCTCGGTGCTGGGGGTCCAATAACATGAAAGTGGTCATGTGATGAGTCTTCTGTTTGAACATGTGCCTCCAACAATCACATTAAGATATTACAAATATCTCAGAACAAAGTAGCCCTCTATGCTGAGAGCACATGACATGCATAAACATCTTGGCTCTTGGAACTATTTAAAGTAGAGGTCTTTCTGTTACTAAGGTCCTGCAAATCCTATAGAAACTTAATACACCTATACAGTAAAATAAGTAAATGGGCTGGTGTCATGTGTGTTGGAAAGAGGTTTTATATTATTATGTGGTGTATGGCTGGAAAAATAGCCTGTGTTTTGATGAAGCTAACTGATATCAATGAAAGCTTTTCAGAGGATTAAAAAAAACTAATCTGAATGATATCTTTCTCTGAAAGACACAATTGGTTTTAAGAAGAAACCCAATGAGGTCAGTCTGACACTGCATGGAATGTACTCTAGTACAACAGAGATACGACTCATAGATGACTATTTACAAGGTCTGTTAATGGATCAAAAACCATTTTCTTATGCATGTCATAAATATTTTTTCCTGCGTATTGCTAGAATTGTTAATTGTAAAGCGATTACTAAGAAGAATATCATCAGTGAAGTTTCCATCAATTTACAGGTGTCGACTCTGCAGTCACTGATTGTGATTTATGTTCCCAAGTCCAGCATCGCATGGGAGCACCTGTCTGGCAGTCAAAACAAAAAGAATAACCAAAAAGCTTCTTTTTTCTCATACCATTTTCTAAATATTATCATATCCATATTTGTATTGTCGACTACTCAGTTTTTTGTCTTTCTTGAAATTTGTTTTCCTTCTCAGCAGACAATACAAACTGCTTATCTACAAGCAACATTATGCAGATTCAGTCACAACTGTCTTTTAGTCTGGGTGATAGCTGTCAGTAATGTGCTTTGTCTAGCCTTTGTATTCTGTACTCTTATGACATAAAGCTTTTCATGTGTCATATCATGGATTAATGGAAAAAAATATTGTTTACTGTTTATTGCTAAATATGTATATGTATCACATGTGTAGTTAATTTTGATAAAATTATTTTATTGGTTGAAATAATGCACAGTATGAGGCAGGGTTCTAAACATTGTTAGCTTTACTGAAATCACAGTAACAATGGCTTTTCTTCAAAACTTAAGTCTGACAATCTGACTTTTCTTGTAACCAGTATCTAGTGGCTAAAAGAGGAATTTCACCATAATGACATAATATGTACCAATTGTACCAGTTGTACATGCAGACAAGTGCAGAGACTTTGTTAACCCCACATTATTGCCTGTGTCTAATACCAGGACAGACGTATTCATGCTAAATAACAGGGCATAAATGAGATCAAAATGTATGGTCCACATTTGAAAATGACCTTATTGCATATCTCTAACACAGATGCAGTTGAAAATTAATCATAGATACTGTTCAGATACTTACACAAATACTTTGCCCATCAAACTGGTAATTTAACTACAGACATCAGGACTTTGTTAATGATTTCCATGCATTAAAATCTATTGCATCCTTCTTGCTGCTGTTTTGTGGTTCACTTTGTAACCCATGCAAACAATAATTCGAATCAGCAGGAAATGGGACAGGAGTTTTAATTTCCTGCTTCTCCAAATGCAGAGGTGTGAAGGATCTGAATTCAGAGTGACTTGACTGTAGAGTGTCGAATACAGGACCTGTCAAATTATTGTGATGGTGTAAGCACATGAAGCCTTACAAACTGTATGCCAACATTTAAGTCAGTGACATTTCGGTTTTTCCTTTAGTCAACTGAGATTTTTAAGTACCGTGGTAGGTTTTTTAAGATTCTTTTTAAGAAGCAATTTTGTTGTTTTGCAGACTTGACAGAAATGTGGAGAGGGATATGAGTTAATGAAGTTAACACATATTCTAAAAAAAAGTCCATGTTGTATGAAAGTCAAATATTACATTAACTTTGCATGTAAGCTGAGTATGAGGAGGTCCTCTGTTTTCTAATTCAACTTGAAGGTTCAAATTTATCATTCAAAAACCAACTTGAACTGCAGGTCTGTAACTTTGAGCAGGCAGCATTTATATTTTCACATCTTGCACATTTAATCAAGAAGCTGAACATATATTATAGGAGGTTTTACAGGCCAAAACATCATTGTTATGAGCCGACTAAGCAGCTGCCACCAGGGGGCCCTCAAACTCGTGCATCATTCACTGAATTGACCGATTGTCTTACTTGGCAACTGCATTTATTTACATACATGTAATTTGTAATAAAAGACTTTGAGAGTTTGAATTTGTGTATTTGATACTTAAAATGCATTATTTAATGTTATTGTCAAATAAGGCATATTTTTATCCACAGGTTTAAATTGTAGGAAAAGCTGTGCAACACTTATCCTAATCACAGTCTTTGGCTAAATACAAGTGAATCACATGGCATGTCCTCTTGGGTCCATCGCAAGCCTTGTGAACTACAGTACTTCATTTGTGTTCCTCCTGACCAATAGCTCGAGGAAAGAAACTGCTTTACTGCTCCATATTCATTCAGCTAGGGAGATCTCCTGTCTGTGTCCTTGACCAGGGAAACATAACGGTTGGGAGGCTCTGATAATCCAATATCTGACTCATTCTGTGTACTGTCCGCTCACCCGTACAATATTTGAGACATCTGTGGAATGCTTGACTTTTTCTCTGCAATACTGGACTATTGAATGGAAAGTGGGTAATTATCATATGGGACACTTCAGTAGCATGATTATTTTATAGAAACTTGTGTAACTCAGTAAAAAAAATCTGTTGTAGCATTGCTACATTTAGGTGTTTCATAGTGGTCAATCTTATCAGCTAGAAATGGCCTGCTTTGTCGTTCAAAAGAGGATTAACGACAACAGAAACTAATGGAGGCTCTCAGCCCTGAAGTCCAGTTACACAGAGCCCATTTATACAGTTTTATTTTTATTCTAGTCGTAAACTGATGGAAAACTGGGTCTCTGTATCATCTGCTCATCCTGTTATTTAATTCAATTGATGAAACAATAATGAGCAAAAATTAGAATGATTGTTTGTTTTTTTAGGGTAAATTGGGTAACTTTAATATAAAATGTGATTTTTGTTATGCTGTTATTTGGTTTTGTACACATTCAGGATGCCACGTAGTACTGTATCACTTTGATTATTAAAGTGCAAATTCAAAGCAGGGTATGCAACTTATTTTACAGTTTTGTCATATTTGTTGAAATTCTCATATCAGCCTGACAAAAAGCAATAAATCAAATGGTTTGACAAAACAAAGAAAGAAATCTGGTGTCTGTGGCTGTCACAGGCCTCTAATAATTTGCCTGTCCACCCACGTACCTTCTTGTATCTCTCCGTGCGACCGCTACCCGTGCACTTGACTTGAGTCCTCTGCAAGGCCTGGCAGACTCATCGCTAAAGCACAAGAATGGCAGAGAAAGGGCAGCCAAAATTTGAGAAGCAGTCACCCAGCACGAAGCACACACCCATTGAGCCGAAGACGGTAAAGAAAGCGATTCAAATTTGTGTACCACGACAAACTGTCGTTTAGTGAGCTAACCACACATCCACGGAGCTAACCCATGAGCACAAAGCACACCCTCTGTGCCAAGTGAGCAGAAACTGTGAGTTGCAGGTAAAGTTACATTCATGATGGCTGTTTTGCTTGTGTTCATATGGTTTTGGCACTTAACAGAGCTGTTTATCTGTTAGACTAAAAAGCTGACAAAGGTTGTCAGTCAGTGGTTGTGTACAGAATGAATAAGGGATCCAGCTGTGGCCGCCACAGAGCTGTCTTCTCTGTGGTGGACTTGACCTCAAGCATTAGTCAGGTTCATGTGTTGTGAGTGGCTCTGGAGGGAAGTGTAGGATATTTTCACTTTGATACCTCTCTGATGTCACAGACCCTGCCTTTAACAGCAGACTACTGCTTTTCCATTAAAAACAATAGAAGAGTAAATACATGCCAGGCTGACCCTGATGACCCATGATGTAATCAAGTTAACACAGCTAAAAGTAATAATATTGATGGTGAGGGCTCCCAAATCAAATTTTGCTCAGAGGCTTGGCCAGGCCCTGTTGGTCAATGAACCATGGAGAGGTTGATTAGTTTAAAACAAATAATGTGAGTTTGGAAGTGTGTCAGGAAACTTGTTTGATGGAATCCTCTGTTTAGTGGTTGATCCTCCCACACAGAACCGGAGTCTAAGTGAGGTCATCTTAACACATAAAATACATTCAAAATTGTGTTGGGCTTAAAAAAAAAATTATCTAAGATTAGAAGTGTGGCGTGTTAGCCAGCCCGTTCAGAGAGGAAACAAAAAAGGAGTTGACTGAGAAATTGTAGTTAAATGTAGTCAAGGAAGAACAAAGACAAGTGATTTGTCACGTTATCAAAAGTCACTTTCACAAATAAAAGTTCCACCTATCTCTTTGTGAGGAATGACAGTAAATGTCTGACTAGAATGTGAAAAGTAGTTGGGATTTCTTTCACCCTCTGTCTGTTAGAGAAAAATTTATTTTCCTGTTCACTATTTGAGCATTTAAAGGCACAGGGTTCTGGTTCTGGCTCTGGCAAATGCACACAGTTTATTACAAAATAGAAGTTTAAATATATGAACAAGCCTAAAAGGTTTGTTTTGACAGTAGCAGCCAAAGTTAAAGAAAATCTCTCCAGCAGGAAACTTCATCCCAAGTTTTCTCCATTTGACAGACACATAAACACCTTCACCTTTGCCAGATTTTGCTCAGAATATGCCATGACCTCAAATATAACCTTGGTACTTGGTAATTGAAAAAGTAATCTGAACAAACAAATCTGAACCTCCTGCCAGCAACATGGTCCTTTCACATGCTCAGCTGTTTGCTCATGAGTTTGTGATTTACAAATTAATAGCGCTTGTTTCCTCCTCTTTCACAATAAATGCAAGGCATAGGAACCCATCTTACTCTTATTTACGCCTTTCATGCAGACAGTATGTTACCCATCGAAATCATCTACTCAAACAAAAACCTCTTCCTCAATCAAGAATCACTACATGAGATACGACTGAACATAATAATGATGTTCATCCAGTCGCTGAAAAAGTAATTATGTGAGCTCAGTCGTGTTTTTATTTGAATGACTTTTTTAGTAGCAGACAGGGACCCAGTAATCCTCCTTCAGCCACGTTTCTACCTCAATTAACGATCTCTTCCAAAAGGATGCTTGGCTCCTCCAAGCACAAGTCAGAGTGACATTGAGAGTGCAACATCCACAATGAACGAGGTCACGCTGCACCACTGAGCAGGAAAGGCAGTGCTTAGGTACTTTGCTTTTCTGCAACATCGACTTATATGGCAAATTATTTGTATTTCATCCAGCCATTGTTGAAATACGGCGACGTAGGGAAAAAACAAAGCATATCTCACCAGAATATTTAAAATAAACTCTTCCCCAGCGTGTTTTCCACTATCGACATGAAGAAGGTGAACCTGACCCTCTCACTATTGTTCGATGCAGCACTCCATCACTACACAGTACTCAACCCAGTGTATGATTGGTCTTACTAACAAAGATTAGCCTGATGTAACTTTTACCTCTGTGCACCTCTATTGTTGTCCCAAAACTATTAAAAAAAACATCAGTGAGCCACACTGTCACACCAGCTCTAGTTTATTTTGACTCAATCATATATTCACTGTGCAGGTGCTACGCCAAATGTATATTAATCCTTATCAACACTGCTAACCGTACTGCCACCAGGTCCAAAAGGTCACGTCAGATCATTTGTTTTTGCAGATTATCATACAAAGGCAAGACCCCATGTTTCTGCTATGATACTTGGTCACACATTGAAAGATGTTGATGGTCTATACACGTCTCTCTCTAGCAAACATGTGAGTAATATTACAGAAACAGAACATGCTTACCCCTGGGAGAGAACTGCCACGATGGTTAGAGTCATATCCATTTTATACACACTGGAAAGAAGAAGCTAGAACACAGGAAGTAGTTACAGCTGTTACACTCTGAGACCCACCAAACAAGAGGGAATTTCAAACTATACTGAAAATGACCTCATTTGTCATTTTAAGGGCTTGTCACACTACTGCCAACCAGAATTTGTCTCTCAGTAAAGCGGCCATAATCATTTTTTTTATAACAATGTATCAAACGACAATATCTGGGGTCTTTTGTTACTTGTGATTATACACCTGCACAGCATTTAGAATTCCAGCAGCTCCATTTGGCTTTAAGAAGCTTTAAAGTGTGTTTGAGCTCATTCACTTAGCTGTTCAGCCTGCAACTTTGTTGGTTTGGTTTACCCCTCCCTCGCAATGTCCTTTTTGGCTGCAGCAGGCAGCTGGTTTAAGCCAAAATGCTCTAAAATCCCACCAACACACGGAGTAAAGAGTTTAGTCTTGATCGGACAGGTAATAATTGGAGATGTAAAGACTTTTCTGTTATAGTACCAGTGATGCATGAAAGCACACAGTACCCAGAACAATTACAGAATGTGCCAATATTATTAGGGGGTTGGGGGGGGGGGGGGGGGGGGGGGGGGGGGGGGGGGGGGTTATCCTTTTTTTACTGGATGAAGGAAGGATAGTCTACATTTTTTGGAAGAGCAGGGAGGTCCTCTACTACTTTTACATTGTAATATAATAGTCATCCTGTGAGATTCATTGGGAAAAAAGAAAAGAAAGAAATGAGGCTTAGCGGATGTGAAATCATGCTCACTCATTATTCACATTCTCACAACCTCTCTCAAACTTCTCCTGCTTCCAACTCACCAGACTGTGGGGGCGTTTCACTCTTTTAGTTTAACCAGATGATTGGCTCGTGAAGGTCGAAGCACGAGCTGTCAAAGTTTAAAAAAACTGTTACTCTTTCTGCTGCTGTCAGTTGTCATGTCAGTCTAACCAGCGCGACCCTCCTCCACCTACAGTCCTTCCACTGTGCTCATCAGAGGTCCTGCTCCACATCACATCCACCCAGGCTTCAGCTGCTCTTCCTCCCTTCACCACCACCAGTGTCTGGACTCCATTGGGGGAAAAACAAAAAAAACATGCTGATCACTCCTTAAAGGAATGTTGGTATTTTTTGAAGTGTGGTTGTATGATGTACTCACCAATAGTCGGTGTATCACTTCCAATAGATTGTGGTCAGCATGCCCCCAGCTTGGAGGAGCTGGCAGGAGTCCCAGCACAAACGCTTAGTTAGCAATGTACTGGCCCAACCAAAAAAATCTAAATGTGTGACAAATGTGACAAAAACAGTAATTTTACCTCTCAGAACACGGGAGTTTGCAGTGCTATCACATTACTTCGGTTCTGAACTAACCATTTAAAATACCAAAGTCGCACCAGTAAGACACACAAACTCAGACAAACTAACTTCCTTTGTTCTGTGAGGGAAAATTACTGTTTTGTTCGGGTGTCATTAAAGCAAGCGAAGAGAGAGAGAGAGAACAGCCTCAGTTCCATTGGAGTAGGCTGTCTGACAGCAATGCAAAACAGTAAAATATTCTACTAAAAACAGATGATCATTTTTATTGGTGGGCCTTTTTTTTACAGTACATAAGCAGGACGTTTCTTAGTGTCTGTGCCGGGACTCCTGCACGCTTCTCCAAACTGGGGACATGCTGGTAATATACTGATTATGGATGAGAACCTCGTACGGCCCCACTTCAAATAATCTGAACCATCCATTTTAGCCTCTTTTTGATGAAGTCCCTCCTGATTGAAAGAG
The DNA here is from genome assembly GCF_042242105.1 of Pempheris klunzingeri. Taxonomy (NCBI): domain Eukaryota; kingdom Metazoa; phylum Chordata; class Actinopteri; order Acropomatiformes; family Pempheridae; genus Pempheris; species Pempheris klunzingeri. The sequence goes on along the minus strand of NC_092025.1, from coordinate 8,851,285 downwards.
TCCCATATCTAATAAAGATACATTTGGCCATGAGCAGTAGACAATAATCATGTCTCTGTATCAGGACCTTATTATCATCAAAATCAACTAGTTGGTAGGAGAACAAGAATAAACAACAGAGTGGAGTGCGTTGTGTCTGTTTGTAGTCAAGTTTGGAGCGGTGATATTGTTGCATCCCGGGACAGTATAGGTGCAGTAGAGAGCCTCCCAGCATGCATTGGGGCAACGGGTTTGTAGACATCAGTCAGTTTCAGCTTCTTAAGAACTTTGTTATTCTACGAGTGAGTGAGTTTATGGATTGTCATTGTTTGACTGGTTGGTTAATTATAAGCAGAAACACCATGAGGCAGGTTACCAGCAGCAGCAGCTCACAGAGCACCTACAATCTCAGCAATCTGGGCTGAACTTCACCTTAAATATATAACATTATTGCTCATACTTCAAGCTATTTGAATCATGCAGCGTGTTAGGGACGCTCTCTGCCTTCTATATAGACAACTGAGGAGCTGAGCTGTATGTAATTTCGTTCAGACACAAACTTTATTTTGCTTTATTGGACAAAATGCAGTATAAAAACCAGTGTGGGAAACTACTCATTACTCACAAATGTACGTCAATTTTCATGTTTGTTTTTACCAACTTATGTTAAAGCACGCACGAGTGATTCAAGGTTTCAGTAACAATACGCTGCCTTCAGGAGAAAGTACTGGAAATTAAACTTGTTTTCCTTGTGAAGAGTCTCTATGAAGGCTTGAGGTTTCTCCTCAGTAGTAATGAACAGTGTAGCTAAAAGGTATGTGGTATATGTACTATAGCTACTGGGTATATGGAGATCAACTGTGTTTCCATGTACGCTGCTGTGTTCATATCTGTATGTTCCTGTGTTCTGTGTACTGGCTGTAAAAACAAATCTCCCTCTCGGACAATAAAGTTGAAATCTAAATATGAAAAACATTCAAATTTGTGAAAGAAAAGCTGCCTTCATTGTGTCGTCTGACGTCCCACTGCTGTATCTACCTCGTGTTGTGAATTTGAGTCATTTGTTTTTCATCTTCATTATTTTAATTTAATTATATTAGAGTAGCTTTTTGGGATGAACCAGGCACTGCTGTTTCCCAGTTGTATCAAAGTCTGCTGCTCTATGATGGGTAATTCACACATATTTCCGCAATGCTACAATATGTCTGTTTGTCTAAATCTGTGATCTGAACTGGTCTCAGCACCCCAGAGTCTGTTGAACGAGACCCACCCAGACTGGGATTTCTCTGATTAGTCACATAAGAAATAGAGAAATTCAAAGTCATATGCAGGTGGAATGTGATTTAGCCGCCACATCAGATAAAGTGTGAGGGGCTGAGAAGTCTGTGTTTTTATAGTTTTTTATTATGTGTTTCTCATTTAGAAGCAAGATTCACTAAATTCAACAGCATCACTGAAGAATTTAGCCGAAAACCACAAAGACAAAATTGATCAAAATGAATGAAATATCCAAAGAAAACCCTATTTTGCGCTAGAAACTGCACTTTAAGCATAAACCAGTAAAAAAGATATAGAAACAAACCTTTTACAAACACACTAACACACACAGAGCAAGTGTGTTTTCTTAAATTACAGAATTGTACCTTTTTCTTTTTACAATGTCATTATTACTTTGTCAACATTGTCTTTGTTGCATTTGTACCAATAATGATTTATTCATCCTGCTACAAATGTCCATTTTACTCAGGTTTTGTTCTCTTGCAAACGTATTTCAGACTGTGGTGCATTTGGAAAATGGGAAGAGTGGCAATGACAGAAATTTGTGTGAAAGCAAAGAATGTTGAAAACGTAAAACATGTCTTTTTTCTAAATGTCTTTAGTCAATAACTTGGACCGTATGCATACTCTTACTGACTGCAGCAGCAGATTAAGACACAAACTAATAGTGGTGTGGAGTAGCTAAGTATATGTGTGCTTCCTCTACTCCATCAGGTATCACAGCTTCTGTCGGCGGAGCGGGGTGGATCTTCTCTCTGCTTCGTTTGCAGGTTCGAGAGCCTCGCTGTGCATGTGCATCATACTAATTCATGTTTTTGTTTTGTAGCGTAATACAATACATTTGGAGGGAGAAAAAAACCTGTGTGTTGTTCAAGAAAAAAAAACCTTAAAGTCCCAAGATCTTCTCCTTCAATTCTAAAATTGCTCCCTTATGTTGGCCTATCTATTGTATTTGTTGTCTTTGGAAACAACATCATTCTCAGGTTACTCATGTTGAGCACAGCGGTTAAGGAACAACTTAAGCATGATATCCCCTCTGTGTTGAGGTTTAAATACACAGCAGGGAACAGTTGTGCTGTTGTGATCCCGCTGCTGTTGTTGTGATCTTATTATTTGTTCCTCTGTAAGCAAAGACGATCTCAGAAGATCAATGTAATCTACATGTTGTACTCTTTGCAGTAAATAATAAATGTCTCGACAAACTGAACATTAAATTATTTATTTTCCGAGTTGTGTTCAACAGTGAACTGTTTAATGTGAAACTGGCCTCTTGAACGGAGCAAATCGAAGAATGGAGCTCTACCACCACTTACTGGGCAAACGGTGACTTACTGGGCAATTACAGCAACAGCAAAGAGGACAGGAAATAAAGAAGAAATGTAGAAAAGCTGACTTCATCTGGCGGCTTCATCTTGTAAACAGAGCTGCAAGAACTAATGCACAGTTTTGGCAGAAGCTTTTTCGTGGAGGCCCATTGCTCTTGTGCGGTGAAATCAGTTGAGAACAACAGACTGCATTTACAAACACAGAGCCTCAGCAGTTTGAAGAGTCCACCTACTGTTAATGTTTGTGCTGTGTTTAATTGGCAGATAAAATTTTTAAAAAAAGGATCCTTTTACAGAAAGTTATTCTGTTTAAAGCATGTGTCCAAGTCCTGTTCCAGACCGATGTTAATTTAAGAACAATTCCAACAGCCTTGGAGGCCAGACAAGACTCGCTTACAGTACACAGTGCAACTTGACATTTGGACAACCTTCAAAAAAAAACAAAAAAAAAGTTATCAGGAAAGCAAAAAGAGCAACATGGTACAGCTTTTGTCAGCAGTGTTTTACAATGTAGAAAATATTTACATTTTCAAAATACGAGATAATATTAGAAATATATTAGATAATAAATGAGAAATTAGACAATAGGTGTGCTTTTGTGTGCACCAAGCGAGCCTGACACACATGATAGATGGAAGGGCGAGCGAATGTATGATGCAGATGTGAAACACAGCAACAGGGTGACTTGCTCTCTGCAGCCAAGACAGACATTAATGTAGTGATGGATGGTGGTGCTACATGTGTGTGTGTGTGTGTCATTCAGAAGTCTTTTAAGACCTTTCATGACACTGAGCCTCATTTGGTGCTGAAACAGGAGCTAGAAACAGTGAGCGACAGTGTAGCCATTAATCAGCATCTGAGCGTCAAGCAGACTTTCAGGCTTATTCTTACACATAGAGGCACGGTTCCCCACAGGAACAGGAAATGCAAGGCAGACCGATAAGTGTTGTCTTTTAGAAGAGAGTTTGATGATAAGCCTCTGTCTGCAGCACTAAAGCCAGTGGCTTTAGAATATAAATGTAACCCTTGAGAGTAAACAGATACGCAAAAGGAACCTTGTTCATACTTTTATCATACATGGTTGATGCATTTTGTCAGATCACGTTATCACATATAATCTCCCCAAAAAATGAAGTTATGAGACTAAGACTGGTCTTCCCCTTAGTTATTGCTGAAGTAGAAAAAAAATATTTAAATTGCATTTAAATTTTTGCTCATTTGCATCCTTGAAAACATTGTACTTGACCTCTGTAACCCAGAACACTTTGGTTTTGTTTTTTTTTTTTACATAAAAGTAATCCAAGAGCATGAATAGTATTACTCACATATAGATTTCAGAGCAGCCTCACCTGACCTGAAAATAACACTATGTGGCATGTTTGTAAAGACTGTGCCATAGGCCTAGAAGTAAAAACACTGCAAAATAACACTGGGTTCAAGAGGTTAGGCTTTTTTTTGTTCAATAAACCTAATAACACATCTCTCTTTAATTCAAACGTCTCTATGATGCCTTTGTTGATTCATAATTCATACATAGCTGCACACAAGGGATAAAACTAATCTTTCTGTTCATTTAAAAGACGACGGAGATGTCTGAAAGTATTCAGTTAAACAGCCGTTCGTTCACCACATTAATCACCCTAAGCCTTGTTCTTTGACTACGTCCTCAAAGGTTTTACAAGAAAAGGCACTTTCAGTTTCCTTGGTGCGGTAGATCGTCCTGTGGAGGTGGCTGCTCAGTCTGTGGAGCGACCCAGGATGGGTTAAAATGTGTAGACAAGTGACTCCTCACTTGGGGTATTTGACAAACTGACACTCACTGATACAGAGTGTCAAACTCAGCTTGTCAAATACACTAAGTGGGGGGCCTGATCTCGCAAAATCCCAGACGGCTCTGTGGGATAAATGAACAAGACACTGATACGACCCCAAACAAACATTATCAAAGACCAAGAAACATGCACGTATTTCCCTTTTTACAGAAGATAAGTTCAGTTTTATCATATTGATTATATTCAAATGAGTTGTTACCTGAGCGTTCAGATCTGCTGCCGTTGAAGCAGATCAGTCTGGGTGCAATGCACGTCTTTCTCTCACAAGAGTCCACAATGATGACACTGTGCACAAGACAATTCGTTTGACCATTGAGCCTCAACGCAGCAAAGAGGAAGTCAAAACAAGGAAGATAACTGCAAAGCTAGCGCTCAGGAAATATGTGGAAATAAAGTGTCAACATGTCACAGTTGTGAAATGCTGTTGAAGGCTTTCTTGGCTCACAGCTTTTGAGATAATGGTTTGCTGACATATTCCACAGTTTGGCATTTGTGCCTTCTTACTATTGTGTTCTGAATGTGCTCAGGGAACTGAATGTATGTAGGTTTGTAATATTTAAAATCAGGCAAGGAGTGACCTCCCTAGTGAAATTTAATTACTGACAATTTCACATCAACCAGTGTAGAGAACAGAAGGTTTTAAGATTTGATGGTTAAGGTTACTCTTGTTAACTATGTGATCAAATTAATCATCATGTTCTGTTTGGTCTGTTTTTTTACTCTGTATCACACTATTCTTGATACATTATCTACAGCTATGACAATGTCTGTGGTACTTTTCTCTAATTTTGGAACGTGTCAGTTCTGGTGCTTTTAGCTGTCACTGGCCATCATCTGCTCCTTCCGACTTAAACGACAAACATCAGTGTTACGTGCACGCGGCTGATAGGTGGTCAGATTGTCTGTCAGTTTACCCCCCCTTGTAGGGAAGCCGCAAGTACTAGGGTAAAGAAAAGGACTGTTACTAGTAATACTGTTCCAAAGCCTTCGTGTGGTGCAGGACTTTGCCTTTCTTTAACACACTGAACACAAGAACTTCCTGTCAGCTTACTCAGCCGGCCCACCCAGCACGCTGTCCCTGTGGTGATTTCATAATGTCTGGGCTCCTGGACATCTAAGGATCACTGTAAAAGTTATGTTAGTCACCACTACTGCTATTTACTACTAAACTATTTAACATAACCCACATTTTTTTGCAACAACCAGAATGTACAAAGCACAGTGCTGTGTAACTTCCCCATGTTACTCTGGACCAATGCACCATGAATCACTCCCTGGACTTCCCTTTAGAGCTGCAACTGTACTGTATGTTGAGCTTCCTTAATACTCAAGGAGACTGAACGGTAAATTTAATCTATGCCAACTGACTACAGAGTGAACCATTCTTCTTGTGGATTCGCAGCTGTTTCACTGTACCTGCATGTACCAGCCTAATAAAAATGCTCCACCCATGTCTTTGCAGCAGGGTGCAGGGGGGGAAAGATCAAGGCCACGGCCTTGCAGGAAAGAAAAAGGCTGGCTGTGATCAATTCAGATAGCTTGGAGAAACAGGGAGGGGAACCTTAAACTGAGCTTGATCTGAGATAACTACTCCCACCATGGCTGTGGTATGAGAAGCAACTACTGTATGAGGTCACTCGAAGTACAACACCCTGCACTTCAGAAGCTCCTATAACGCAACTTCACATTGATTTTTCTATGCAAAATATAGCATAGCATAGCATAGTATGTTATAGTTTATTATGGTCTGGTACGGTATGGTATGGTACAGTACAGTATAGCACAGTATACTATGGTATGGTCTGATGCGGTATGGTACAGTACAGTACAGTACAGTACAGTATAGTATAGTATAGCATAGTATGGTGCGGTCCGGTACAGTATGGTACAGTACAGTACAGTACAGTACAGTACAGTACAGTACAGTACAGTATAGTATAGTATAGCATAGTATGGTGCGGTCCGGTACAGTATGGTACAGTACAGTACAGTACAGAATAGTAAAGTATGCTATGGTATGGTACAGTACAGAATAGTATAGTATACTGTACATTTATGTTAATAGTGTAAATATTATAATATTATAATATAATAATATGTAAATATATTTATTAATATTACAGTATATATTTATTTACTATTGCTTATTTTTCTACTGTTGCTTATTTTATGTCTTATGCAAGATAAGCAGTAATAGAAAGCTATTACTGCTTATCTTGCCCCTGCCTCTGTTGCTGCTGTAATATGTGAATTTCCCCCTATGGGGGATCAATAGTCCATCTAATCTAATCTATACTATGGTATGGTCTGGTACGGTATAGTATAGTATAATATGGTGAGGTCTGGTATGGTATGGTACAGTACAGTATAATGCAGAATAGTATAGTATGGAATGGTACAGTACAGCACAGTATAGTATGATATGGTACAGTACAGTACAGTACAGTACAGTACAGAATAGTATAGTATGGTATGGCATGGTACGGTACAGTACAGTAGTATAGTATAGTATAGTATAGTATAGTATAGTATAGTATAGTATAGTATAGTACAGAATAGTATAGTATAGTATAGTATAGTATAGTATAGTATAGTATAGTATGATATGGTATGGTACAGTACTATAGTGCAGTATAGTACAGCACAGTACAGAATAGTATAGTATAGTATGGTGCAGTACAGTACTATAGTACAGTATAGTACAGCACAGTACAGAATAGTATACTATAAAATAACATTAAATCCAGCCTGTAGTATCTACAGTTATATTGAAGAACCCTTTAAGTGAGGAGGTTAAACTTTAAACAACTCATTCATCCATCAGTTAGCTCAGCATAAAGGCTGGAAACAGGAACTGCTGGCCTGGATCTGTCCGAAGGAAACAAAATCCACTTTCCAGCATCTCTGCAACTTTGTTTGGAAAGGCACTACCGTTGTAAAATGATTTAAATGTGTAGCTGGCAGTAAAAACTTTTACATTGTTACAGAAACGAATTCCCAGAATGCACTCATGCACCATAATGTCACAACTTATATTGTATATACTTATATTATTGTTATATTGAACATTACTTTAATCACGAATTCTCATTATTTTAAAGCCAAATGTCTGTTAACAAAATAAGCTAGATCCACCCTCTTAAAAGCCCTTTTTTGCTCCCTCCCACTTTGTACACAGTTGACAATTTTTTGTGGCTTTTTGTGAGTCTCCATTACTGTGAAATCAGACAAAACCCTTGTTTGGTAATATTTAGAACATAAAATTTGCAGTATTGTAGTAAAGAACTTGCAGGGCCATGGGATGTAGTTAAAGCTCCATCTGCCAACCTGAGGAAAACAAGGAAAGCAGTTTACAATTACTCATTCTATATGAAACACTGAAGTATGTACTGTGAGTTCGCAGCAGCTTATCTCGAGATGGCAGTTCAGAGTGTGAACCATTTCAACACTCTTTTTTAAGGCCACTAACACCACAAATATAGGGGAAGTTGGAGATGAGAATACACCACCTCCCTTTGGAGTTGAGAAAGATTTGGTTGCTCTGCAAGAATTAACTGAATTTCCTATTGCAAAAATAGCTTCAAATTCTTACTTTTTACCTTCACTTAAGGGGGGAGACAATTATGTAGCTACCAGGAATAAGTGAATTAATGGTGTATGAAATGTAGCCACAACAAACAGAACAGGGAGGTGCTGTCCACATACTGCAAAACCCATTACTTTCAGTTCGTTTCCATTTAACATACTACTGAAAATGTTAACACGTTGAATGCAGTGAGAGGAGTGTGTGGCTGTGTAACTGTGCACTGTCTGACACTGCACCCACATTTTAGATTTTAAATCGCAAATCAAATAGAGTTTCTTATATATCTGCCAGCCTGCCTGTCAGTCACTGGGATTATTATACATATTCGAGTGTTGAGTCTAAACCTGAATGATGCAAATACAATTTCAAACACATGACAAATATGAGACATTTGAATCTTCAACCAAGAGTGAAAAACCAACTCAAAAATAGTTTGCAGAACAATTTTATGTAGTGAGGATCTGGATGCTGTAGAACCATGTTTTCTTATTTAGTGAATGACACTGTTCTACTTTTAAACATACTATGTACACATAAGTTCACTATTGATTAACGCAACCTTTTTAGTTATGCCAGTCACCATCAGTTATCATTGACCAAATGTTCACTGATGTAACTTGACTGAGTCCCTTTCAAATTGTGGCACACTGAGGGTAAACTGCCACCATGTGGATCGCTGCAGGACTGCACCTGCAAGCACAACAGCGGGCGTGCTTGGATGAATGTAAGTATGGTAACAAATTGCAAGTATGTCAAGATGAATTTAAAGAAATATGGAGCGCAGGGACGCTGATGCGACAGGACATAGATTAAACTGGTTTTACACTCCAGGTATCACAGAAATGCAGCAACAGAAGGTATAACAGTAAATAGTTCTAAAATGCAAAAACCATCTGGAAAAGGCAATTCGGTTTAATTTGACTTTTATTCATTGGTGAAAGGAAGACTTGAAGCAGCAAGATCTGATGAAAAACCGGGCCAATAAGGCACTGTCTGTCAATTCACAATATTAATTATGTTTCAGTCCTTTTATATTCAAGACAAAATATTGAGTAGCATCTTTTAATACATTTCTTTTTCACATATGATGACTCGACTTCAAATTACACTGGATTCTTAAAAGAAGGCTGTCAAATACATGGTGCTTCAGCACAGTGCAGCATTATAAAAATGACTGTCAAAGGCATGGAAAGGTTTCCAAAATAGCAACAACTGCAAAACAGTGAAAGTAAATCTTTCAAATACTGATCTCTAAATATCAGAAAACAAGCAAAACCCTTGGCACGTCTGAATGGAAAACGTCCTCTCGGACAATGGCACGGGGAGATTAGTTATGTTCATTTATATGCTAAATGTTTTGGCCTGGTTCGAAATGTCCATTCATGGCATACTGCCGGACTGGCACCGTACCATGAGCGGTGTTTCCTCTGCCGTCTGGCTTTTCGTTGGTCCGATTACAGACTTTGGGGCGTTGCTTGTTCCTTCAGCGCAGCATCACAGCGCTGAGCTGTTCACTTAGTTTACAACAAAACAGTTTTCAAAATGCTGTTCTTTCTGAATAAAAACTGCTATATTTGACAAGTACTTCTAGATTTTACAAATACAAAAATATCCTCGGTGGTGGCTATCTTCTCACCTTACATAATTCTATCACATCTGAAAAATCCAAATTACAAAATACACAAATGTAATTAAATACATACAGTATATCAAAAATGCATTGGAAATGGTGCCCATCTAGGACAGTAAGTCTGCTCTAATTTTGCAAAGGTAAGCTATGATTTTCCAGTGCACGTTTAATGAAATTGTCTTGTTTTATGCATCAAATTCTATGAAGATTTTGTTTGAAAAAAAAAACACATGACCGAGCATATAAGATTAAACTACAACTTTACCCTTTACAGATGACTTTATTGGCATTTGTTCACCAACAACAGCCAAGCTGACATGTAACAGTTACAGTGTAATTCCTTAAGCTGGACTGGCTATATCAATGCAAAAAAAAGAAAGCAGAGAAATAAAACTTGGGTAAAAGTCTAAAAAGGAACAGTAAAATCAGCTTCGAATGATGATGATTTCAACAAATCGGAATGGAGCTGATCTTTCACCCCGCGAGTGGGGTGGAAACACTGTATGATTCTTAACAGCTGGCAGATTCTAAACACAGTCAAAAGAAAAGTCAATAAAATTGTAATTTAACAAATAATAATAATAATAATAATAATACTGCTCTATTAATGCTGCACACAGACACTTCAGGGTCATATTATATGTATTTGCTTACGCAGGTTACAGTGCATTTGGTTTTACAACTACAGGCAACGGATCATGGGACAAATATCTTGGGGAAACCCAGCTTGCTGTGAAGAGCCGTCGTATGTGTACAGCAGAAATATGTCTACAGGGACAGCTCTGAAACTGAAATTTGAAGCCTTCATGATACAAAAACGCAACAGAAACATGTAAAGAAATTAGAAATGCTAACTCAATGTGTCAAGAAATGAGGCATGGGCCCATTACTAATATGCTACATAAACCCCCTGTGAGGAATGTACTAATAAAATACAGTATGTCCCTTTTCGACCAGTGACTTGCCTAAATTCAAAGTTAGGAATGATAACAAATGGAGTTTTCCAGATCCGTTTTTGTACTTTGTGCTCTGCTTGTGCGACCACGTCGTGTTGTGGATCTGATGTATTTGGGTACAGAGGAAACAGCTCGAGTGAGGCAGGACTGCAGTCCAGGCAGAGAGGCCCCCGCTGTGTGGGCTCCGGCGTCGGTGCGCGTGGGCATCACATGCATTCGAACTCGTCGATGCGCTGTTTGGTGTTTCCTGACCGGATCTGTCTGAGGGTCTTGTACTTGTCTCGTCCGGCCCGCATGTTCTCTGCGTGGATGATGTCGTTCACCGTTTTCTTGCTCTCGTCCCGAGCGTTGGCCAACTCTGAGCTCAGAGCCTGGAAGCACAGTGTCAATACATCTTATGAGACTTATCCCTGAATGTGCAAAATATTATGACCTACTTTTGTAGGTAAAAAAGATTAAAAATCCTCTTAATGGATGTTTGATTCACTTTCTAAGTCTAAGTGTCCTTTATTTTTAGCGCATTCATATCCTCTCACACTACAACAATGAAGCTGTGCATTGATATACTGATAGCTACAATACTGTTATTTGACAAAAGCAAAGCAATAACTTGCCAATTTTGTTTTTGTAGTATGATTTGCTTCAATAAATGTCTTCATTCTTGTTAAAAATCTGATACAAACACTTCAAAAGCGTGTGTCCTCTGATCTAAATAACTTATTGACGTACCAAACTCATCTTGTATATAATAAATGAGCGAAGACTCACGAGTAGATGTTTCTGCAGACGCTCGTTCTTCTCGGCCTCGGTCATGCGCTCCTCTTCGCTGCGGTCCTTGTACGTGGCGGCAGCTGTGAACTCGGCGCTGGCCTCAGCGCTGCTCTCATCGTTCTCGTCGTGCTCGTTCTCTGCGTTGAGGGGCTCCTGAACGTGCGCCACCATCACTTTGTTTTTGAGCTCTTCTTTGGTCTTCTCCAGGTCCTCCTGCACCATGGTGGCCTGAGGGAACAGAGAGCAACAATTAGGGGTTATATTAAAACTAACAAAAACACAGAACAGAATGAGAGTTAAAGCAATCAATCAATCAATCTTTACTGATTGATTCTACCTTGATCACTGTTTTATTTTCTCTATTATTTCATTATTTTAAAGTAAATGTATGGACATTTATATATCATAGTAAATAAAGTATAAACCAGAGTGCTTGAGCGTCGCACAATAATGATTAAGACTGGAACAATAATGATTAAGACTGGAATTTCACCCGAACGTTTGCACAACATACATCCACCACTTAAGAGTCTCACCAGAGAATCATAACGACGCAAAAGCGTTGAACAGGATTTCCCTCACACAAAGACAGCCGTCACCGCCACAAACTGCATGAGTCATGCTGCCCAGAAAAATGAAGGGGCAGGGCTGGCACACATGGGTTTTTTACCAAAAAAGACATGAGGCGAGCAGTGCGCCCTCCCCCCAACCCCCCCACCCCACCCCAACAACACACAACAACAAGAGCGCAGGAATGTCTGCCCTCACTGTGCCACGAGGGAGGGGCGGTGTGGTCAGCAGAGTGTCAGACAGAAACAATGTCCAATGCTGGTCTCACATGAAGCTCCCTTTGAATGCCAGTACAGTTGATCATATAATCTAAGCACCAGTCACTTATATATATCATTGCCAACTGACTTTCCAAGAACAAAACTGTGAGCAGCGAAACAGAAATTATTAAAATCACTGCTTTTTACTTTTAGAGAAAAATGTGCCTGAAATACAAAACAAGAGATTATGGAGAAGAGATTTAACCTGAGAACCATCTGTCTCACTCCTCACCACATGATGGCTGTAGTGCAGTGTTTAAGTTTTGGCAACTGACGCAGGAGGAAGAGGAAGCAGAGACACAGCCATGGAACTGTGTATGTAACTGTCTATTGACCCTGCTATGCATGCCAGGCTTTTACATAAGGTTCTAAGGTTTTACACAAGGATCTGGTTAGGAATCTTTTTTCAATGGCAAGAAAGCAAAAAAAGCAGTAACTCAGATAGATCTTACCTTCTCTTGCCACTGCACTGCCTCCTCTTCCTTCTTCTTCTTGGCATCTTCCAGGAGGGAAATCTTCGAAGTCAGATCAGCCAACTCTGTGGCCTGAAAGTACAATCATTTTCTTTTTAGACTTTCTTCATATTCATATCTGAAGCGTTGTCATTTGCGGCCATCAAACACTTAAATTTCCCACTTGAAATGCCTGTGATTAGACAAATGGTCTGCTGGTGACTGACCAGGTGCTCTTGGTTCTTCATCTGGTTCTCTGACTGTTGCAGCAGTGCCACCTTGGCGTCCTCGGCACTCTTCAGCTCAGTCTCCAGACGTTCGGACTCCTCCTGAGCGCTCTTCCTCTCCAGCTCCAACTCCAGGGCCCTCTGCGTTTGCTCCTCCAGCTCTGCATTCAAACACACGCACAAGGAGAAGCACTAGAGGTGAGCCGCGTGTGACAAAAACATCGTCGGCATTCATTTCCCCTGGATACTGACGGGTCACCCACCTTGTTGGGCTTTCTTCGTCTGCTCCTCAATCTGCTTTAATCTCTCCATTAATTCCTCCTTTTCCCTTTCAATCTTTTCCTTTTCCTTTTCTGCCAGTTCTCTTTTTCTCTTTTCGTTCTCCAGCAGAGCCCTGATAGAAACAGACACGAGGTATTAGACAGTACAGTAGTCAGGAGGATCTTCAGAAAGCAGAGCACATGATCACAGTATCGTGATATATTTTTAAAGCAGGTTCATTCTGCTGCAATATACAATAACAAATTGTGGCGATTACATGCTGGGTTTATGCTCCAGAATTTACTAAATGATTTGAAACAGCAGAAGTCACATAGTGAAATCCATTCTTTGTCTATAATGTACATTTCTCTGACGACAGCTTGTGACTCTTACCTCTCCATCTTCTTGTGGTTCTTCTCCTCCCGAGCCTGAGCCTTCATCTGCTGCACTTCAATGGTGTCCGGCTTGCGGCGGCGCATGTACAGCTCATGGTTGCCCATGCAAAGAGCCAGAATGCGCTTGTTGATGCGCAGCCTCGGAGCGTAGAAAACAAAGTCCTAAACAGCAACGGTACAGATTTTTTTAGTGGGAGCAATACAAAGAGGATGGGATGATTTCTGAATTATCAACAAGTGATCTGTTATTTAGGGTCAACATACAGGTGCTTTCTTGTCAATTGGTTTAATGACAAACTTCTTGTCATTGAAGGAAATGTTCCTAATTTCACTCCAGGGAAATCCAATTTTCGGGGTCATTCTGTTGAAGACAAGGCAAAAACTCTGGATCAGGATCGCAATGGACAGTTAAATTATTAATTGTGATAATACTAATTACGCTTGGCATGCAAATTCATGTCAAACACTACACAAACACATTCATTTCAAACACTACGTTGTTTGTCTAATGGCTTACTTGTCATTCTGTTCATAAATGTTGAGCCCCAAAGCATCGACTCCCAAAAACAGTTCTGTTCCTTTCTTGTTCTTGATGTTGAAGTAGTTGACTCCGTACATCTCCAGATCTTGGGCGATCTTCAGGTACTCCATCATGGATTCCTCTCTGCGGAACAATCAGACGTGTTTGATACGTGTGCTTTGGACAGACTGATTAAGGAGCACGGGGTAGTCTACACTCCGCCTGACCCTGATTTCCACACAAACCTAATCAGGCAGCAATGAGCTCAAGCTGTTATGTCCCAGGGATGTGTTCAATGCACAGCGACAAGGCTGCAAACAAGCCTTGAGAAGAGCAAGGCAGTGAGGGAAAACTTCGAGCTACATATTTTTGAGGTAGTGAGATTTAGAATTTGACCCAGTGTGCCCGACGTGTGTGTGTCAGTGGTTACCTGATCATGCCCTTGTGTTCTTCGTGCCACACCTGAATCCTCTCCTCCCACTGGTCCTTGTTGAGTTTGTGCTGGTCCAGGACTCTGAGAACGTGAGATATCCGAGCGTCAGCAGTCACGCAGAGAAACCTGCCTCACACAAACACATCTATCTGGTACTAATAGCCAGATTGAGGTAGAGATAAAACCCGTGTTACCTCTGAGGGAGCAGCTGCTCGCTGGACAGATAGCCTGGTGCGTGGACTTCCTTGTTGTAGTCGCCATACTTAGCCTGCACTGCGTAGGAGGCCAGGAGCACAGCCGTCTCTGGAGGGCAGTAGATGTCGTCGTTTAAGATCCCCTCCTTCACCTGCAGGAAGAACAGCCGCTGTGTGGCATCCTGGATTAACTCCTCTGACACATCCTCGGGGAAGAACTTGGCACGGAACTTAAACAGCAGCGGGCTTTCCTTCCTCACATCCTGGGCTGTCACCTAAAATAACGAGGCACGGGTCGGTGAGGGGGCAGAGGTTATACTTCTGTAAATAGACTTGGGTTCAACATGGTAGCTCTGTCTTGAGAAAGAAGGGCAAAACAGCACATTGTTGTGGAGCAAAATACAGAACTCACCTTCTTATTGAGCTTGAGCCATGTAGAGAAACCCTTTGTATCCTGGTATTGAAGTCCAAAGTACCAAACCTCCCGCAGCCCAATGGTCTTAACAACCTTTAGACATAAAAGCAGAAGTATTATGAATGTATAATACATAAAATGATATCCATAAAACACACACAAAGTATTGTGAGATCTAAAAAAAAAACCTATGTTGATACCCAGAGCTTTCTAACACTGCTTGTGACTAAAATAAAAACTGAAATTATTCTTTTTCAAAATAAAGCGTCTTTATATATACAAAGAACTGTACCACTATAATCACTGTGTTTTCTCGACATAGCAGTGTTACATCCCATGTGTTTTCACAATTACAGTATAAAATGTACTGCATTAATAATGGCAACTATTGCCAACTGTACTTGAAAACTACTGTTTTCATTTGTGTAATTCTTTATAGTAATTTAGGGATTAAAAATACTTCCAAGAACACACAAAATACATAACTTTGGCTTCCAAATTAAGGTTGGTTCAAAAATGTCTTATTGTCATTGTTATGAGTCTGTTATGAGTCAAACGTTCCTCGTACCTGGTCAAACAGTTGCTTTCCTGTTGTATTTGGCTGAATAGCGAACTCCAGCTCAGCATCCATTGTGGTGACTCTTACACTAATCTGAGGAAGAGAGCACATTGGAAGAATGAGCCATTTTTTACAAACTAAAACTACATACACAGCAGTCTAGATAAAGTGAATTCCTTTTATATAAATGTATATACCATTGTGTTAAAATCAACCTTTGATGTCTTGGCAATAGGAGATCATGATCAGGAGACTCTTGTGTCTCAAAGAAATCTATCTATGAATTTTGTTTCAGGGAGGCTTTTTACCATTTAGCCCATTTTAAACGACTCTCCATAAACATCTAGCATAAGAAAGCTGTGCCAAAGTATTTTATTCTATGGAATCCCTTTGATGCTTAAAGTAAAAAACATCCCCTTTTTTACATAAAGTTGTTCTTCAATATGGAGAATTTGAAAATTTCCAACTGGTGCCCCCCAGTGGTGATATTAAAAATATAATTAACAGACTTCTGCTACAAGAATAAGTAAAAGATGCCATAATCAAATACACCAGCAGTTCATCAACTGATTTTAAACTCAGCTGTTGGGTGTGACTGTGCCCAGGAAGCGAAGATGCACCCACAACCGTAAGTGCACACACTCAGCAGGCCGTGTCTGATACAGACCCACGCCTACTGTGAACTATCAGCCAAACACACCGTCATATTGTCATGGAAGATTACATTTTTGAGGCAGAGTTCATGAGAGCTCAGGTCTGGTGGAGTGTACGGCAAATGTGCCAATCTGGCTCTGTCTCAGTATAGAACTTATCTACAGGAAGTAACCACATCCTCTGGTGGCTGGGCCTTGTGAGCCGCTGCTGCTAAACACTGAGCTCTCACGAGAGCCGCCTACATCCTGTCATGTATCAAGCAACCTGTCAGCTATCTGCCGTAACAAGAGCAGATTCTGAAGTAGATTTGTCCTCTTCAGGTAACACAGTCTATAACCGGCGAGACGCTTCTTACGTATGCGACGAGAAATGTTTGTGTACTGCGAAACTGCATGTCAAAAGTTGAATATATTTATCTAACCTTTAAGTCCCCTTCCAGGGAGTCGCCCAGAGAGCAAATTGATTCTGTACTCAGTAAACTGAGTATGTAGGCATTTCTCATTTTCTCTGTTCTCTTAGTGATGACGAAAACAGCAGCAAGCATGTCTGTTGGGAAATAACTGTGCAGGCTGAGGCCCACGCCTGCCCTCAACAACAATGGTTTGCATTATTTCCCAGTTGCGGGACTGATTAGAGTTGCGTTCTTTCCCATTCATGTCAGCAGGACCCCATTTACTGCTCAGGACACTTGCCCCTCGTGTCATTTCCTGTCATCACCAGGAGTTACTCACAATCTGGGCCTGGATGCCTGGAGTCATCTGGAGACATACCAAACCCTGCTCTTTAAACTGACAAGTATGAACTTCGATGAGCATTTTTTCATTAGTGCCGAGAAGAGTTCACTTCATGAACACCCTGCTGGGGTTTCATTTCCTGAGTCAGACCGGCTAATGTTGCATGAAAAAGGAACTGCACTCATACATTTTCTGCCTGGTTAGGGTGTGTCTCTCATGGCCAGAATTCAAAAACACTTAACACACTATTATTAGCACACACTCAAAAACACCCCTCTCAGGGCCACGTGTCATGTTTCCATGACTTATTCTTAACTGGTTTTTTTGCACAAAACTAAACTCTAAACTTGTAACAAGCTCCACATCGAGAAACATTTCTAGAAACCAATTTGGTGACAGTGTTGTATTTAATCATTTGCTTTTTGTCAAGTTATTGGCTTGTTGAATGACATACGTGATGTGAAGCCTTTTTATTTCAAGTAACTCCATTTGCTTTATCCTCACTCATACAGCTGTATATTACTGCTACTGGTTGCATGGAAATCATAAGGGTCTCATCTCTTCTGATGTCAGTATAACTGGCCTCAGATTTAAACAACCAAATTATTACTTAAACATTCTCAAGGCAATTATTTATCCCTATAGTGCAATAGACACATGTTGGGAGTGTTTTTAGTAAACAAACACATATTTACTGATATAAATCATATGAAATATAAACATTATATTGTATTATATATTACATTATACGTATATTAACCCATCATTTCAATAAAGTGAGCATTCAAATCAGATTCACATCTA
Organism: Pempheris klunzingeri; assembly: GCF_042242105.1. NCBI lineage: Eukaryota > Metazoa > Chordata > Actinopteri > Acropomatiformes > Pempheridae > Pempheris > Pempheris klunzingeri. Next base: position 8,833,450 of record NC_092025.1, on the reverse strand, counting down.
GTTGATGTAAGTGTACAAGTCATTTTGGTCTCAGGTTGAAAATTACAATACATTACTGGCTATAACAATTCATTTCTCTTCTATTTCGGCTCACCATATCAATTTACCCGACACTCTATTGTGACAAGTAATAATTAAAACTCCTACCTATTATTCTATGTATTAAGAGTCTACAGCCTTGCTAGCAGCTTTTTGAGGCTGTACTTTGAGCTGAATGCTAACGTCAGCAGGCTAACATGTTCACAGTGAAAACACTAGCATGCCCCTGTTAAGCAGGTGTAACATTTAGCATTTTCACCATCTTAGTTTAGTGTGTTAGCATGCTAACATATGCTATTAAGCATTTCACACACAGCTGAGACTAATGGGAATGATGGGTAATGTGCACCTGAGGAAAATTTAAGGGATCACCAAGGCAACAATTAATCCTGTGGGGAACATGAATTTTTTTTATTATCCTTCCCATAGTTGTTATTTCAGTCTGGATTGAAGTGGTGAACCGACATTGCCATCTGCATCCATAGAGCCATAGTAAGTTAAGACATGATTTCAGCTTAACCTCAGCTTATGTCAGCTTTCATGCAAGTTATTAATACTGAAAACTTGTGACTGATAAACTTAATTAGGCAGTGGAGGAAGGCTAAAACAGGAAACATGAGAGGGCCATATGACTGACAGAATATAGAAAGCTGCATTCACCCAATTACAAGAAAAAAAACACTAATATACCATCATTTATAGAAAGTGGAACCACGTGCCAAAATGGGCTGGGAAATAAACTGGGAAAAATCTAAGGTTACCTTATCAGTAAGAGGAAGTAAAACTACTGAAACTGATATAGTGTGATGTAAGTACAGTCTAGTTTACTCTGATCAAACTTGATAGACAGTATGTGGGAACATAGAATACACATCACAGAAAACATTCGACAAGGAGATTAATAGTAAAAATATTCATCGGGAACCCTTGACGTCAGCATTCAGTCACCCCCCCCATACATTCCCACATCAGTCTTATCTCAGTGTGCTCTCCACAACCACAATCCCTCCAGCCAAAGCCAGGACAGTATATGTGAATGGCAGTTCTTTCAGAGTGACTGGATTTGCTTTGCTGTGTGGTCAAATGAGCTGGTCATAACAGGACGAACATTTAAAGACCGCCTGAAGTGTAAGAAATGTCACTGTATATGTAAATGCCTGAGTTTTTTACTCCTAACTCCTAAAACATTTGCAAAATTCCAAACTTTTGTACTGAAATTTTTCAGTAACATTTATGTCATTATTATGGAAAAGTTTTATCTCTCAACTGAGTGACGATCTGAACATTGTCATGGTCTTGCCTTGGGTGGCATAAGAGGCACAATCCGCATTTATATAACTCCTGAAAGCGTTTATAATTACTTCAAACGGCATGCAAATTGTGACCCTTTTGGCTTTCCATAGACATGCCATCATAACAGTCACACAGTCAGCAGCTAAGGTCTTATACAATGGAGCCGCCCTGGTAACGGCAGCAACCGTGCTACTGACATCTACCACTATGTGATTCACAGGTTATCTGAAAAACAAACTGCAGATGCCAGAGGCAACAAAAATATGGCATACTTGAGAGAAATCAAGGGTCAGATCAACCCAGACAGGTGGAGCGGCCGTGTGGAAATGTGAAAACGGTATGAACAGTCAGTGTTTTTAATCTACACTCAAAACGCTCAAAACAGCGTTCAGGTAATACAAAGCTGAATTTGACGTGTGAAAATGTGATGCCCTATCCTGTTCACAGCGCAGCACAACAGCCTTGCTATGTTATCGCTTGAAACCCATAATACAAGGGAAATCATGTGAAGAGACTTGTGAGGAGGACAAGAAGCATGTTTATACCCTCTAAAGCCAATATACAAATATCACTGGGTTTACAGTGAAATTGAAATGCTCCCTGATCTTTCAAGCACTTATTTTGTTCTGGCTGCCTTTATGCTGGTAACATATTGTCTTTCTCCATGTCACCGATTGTAATCCTCCTGATGACCAAGTAAGGACTGTTTTATCCCTGCTGTTCTTTTCTGCTTTTGGGTTCAAATCCTGTGTTATATTGTTACAGATGTATGTGAAAAAATATGTAGACACATAAAATGTGTATCAGTGCTCTCTGATATACATTTTTATATGCCCAATACAACTTTTCATTTACCAAATTCAGTCTTTCCAGCATAGGCGCCTCATCAACATGACGACAACACTGGTGACACAATTCATATGTAACATATGTACGGTAGCCTCCTGCTCTCTTTGTTTGGTAACGATTTGCACTTCTTCTAGTAGATCTAACCCAGACAATATTTTTGGTAGGTCAGTGGGGTATTGACTTCATCAAACTTCTAGTTAAGGCATGATAAATCATGATTTGTTCCCCCTGCAATTAACCCTAGTAATCGGTAGCAGATCTGGCCGGTCTGTGAGTGACTGTGGATCATCAGCAGATCCGGAGCAGGGCACAGCGTTTACCACACAAACACAAGACGTCCACTGACACAAACCAGCAGCTCTTCTGTTTGCAGTGCGCGGTAATACTGTGTTATGTTGATTAATGCCGCCTGTAGTGCTTAGCTTACACTATTCTTTTATTGTGTACACAGTTTGAACTGAACCAGCTCGACTGTTGCTGTAGACGCTTTGGTTGTGACAATGGATAAATTATTTGATTGATGATTTACACATCTCTTGTGTTATTGTAACATCTAATTGCGATTAACATCCAATTATTTCACAGTCGATAAACTCACAGTCCAGACAGCCAGACAGAAAAGAGTCCAGGCAGTTTTCTTGATCCCAAAAGCAGCAATAGAAACAGACCAACAACAGTGGATAATATAGACATAAAAAAAAGATTAATAAAGGAATAAACAGAGAACTTACTTTAAGAAGATTGATTTTCGCACAGCCTCCAAACAGAAAACATTGAACTACTTATTTGTGTAAAAAAAATTTTTGATTGTAGCTTGTCCACCACCTCCAACTCAACACACTGTTAATCTGCTCTGCTATGTGCACTACAGGCTCATTTAATCCCCTGCTTGCATACCTCTGGCTCTTTCCATTTACCATTTCTCCATAGCCACACTTGTCAACAGTTTGGTCCTCAAAACAAGAAAGACTGCACCTGTCGTGATCTCTGCATAATGGACTCAAATGGTAAGTTAAGCTCAAGTTTTGCGTGATAATAGTAAACTGCTTCTGTGTTTGAGTATAAAAGGGCGTGTTAAGTGTTAATATGATTATTCACCAGTGGTGACTTGTAAAAAACTGGTTCAAAAACAGGCTGTTTGTCTGCTGGACTAAATGGTTCTATTGTTCAAACAGCAAGAAGGGAAATAAAAGAGCAAACTGACACCGTTGTTAAGGCGCGTTTCACAACAATGTGCTAAGCAGAATATTATATTTGTTTGTTTAGTGTCTGAGGGAAAATATCTAAAACATAATTTTATCTAAATGGGGGGGGTGCTTCCTTAATAAAGCTGATAACAATCCGCAACTACACATCACAGCAACATCTAAACAATCTAAATGCACTAATGTGGATCCACTGAAATGTAAAATAAAACTTTAGAGGCTGATTAAGACAGACTTAGAGTAAACCCTGAACTTGTTGCACAGCTGTAATCTAAAGTGGAGCATGGCATCTGAGGAGCACGCTCGGAGGGAAAGCAGGGAGGAGAACAGCTAGACCGTGATGTGAAAGTCCATATAAGGCTGCAGGCGAGGAAATTACCAGAGAGGAACTGATGTAAGTGCAGAAACCTTGAGTCACAACATGACTTCCTTGGGAAACTGAAGCACTGCCAAGAGAAGTCCAGCAAAGGAGGAGTTTCTCAATAATTATTGCATATTGCTTGTTACCATCAGCCAAAACACTAATTACATTTTAAAATCTGGGTCACCAAAACAGTCAATGGATCTTTTTAAGCCGGGAATCTTTTACTCCCCCGAGTGAGCGTGTTGTGGACGCGACTGCGGATCGGGAACACAACTTTCACTAGGTGCAGAGTGAGCTTTGGGGCATTTGCTGAATCAGTGTATCCAGCTTCCTTATTTTAGAGGCTTTGTCTAGTGCATCTTCACATGGTGCAGCAAGCTTTCCCAAAGGAAGCAGACCGCTGAGTGTCGCAACAACAGGTCTGCTTTTAACCGTTTCATCACCATCCACCAGGTGCAATGACTGATCCTTAGGAGGGGACAAGGTCGCATCCCGAAACGGCATACACCCTGACATCATGTGACTTCTGTCAGTGGTCCCTAGATTATGTTTTTGGTGTTGGCAACACATCATCGGTTGCTCATAAATCAGTGGATATTGTCTGATATGTCCCACAATCCTCTCATTCACCCATCATCAGTTTATTTTGAGAAAATCTTGATGCTTCCTCTTGACCATCTTCTGTCCACTGCTTGTTTAGTTTCCTCTGTCCTAACTCTTTACTACTACAGCTGCACTGTCCCTGCAGTATCCCTGTGCTTGTGAACTAATCATGGGTGCCAAAAAGTTTCTTTTGAGGTCTTTGAGGTCCCCAGCTGTGACCTCAGCAGCTGCTACACATCCTATGGGCTACTGCTCTGGCGTTGTTGAGGCTAAGAGCGTCCCAGCTGCAGAGATCTGGCCCACAGTGAGTGAGGGACATATTTTCAAAAATATATATATGTATTTTTATTATAAGTTTATTTTAAATCACTGATATGATGAGGCTCTGAAAGTATACACTTAAATACCAGGAAGCTATAACATTTGTTTCGGTTTGACAGCTGGAAAAAATATCGAGGAAGTACTGGCAGAAACAATACTGCAGGAAGAAAGCAGCTGCAAGCCCTGGTACCATTTGTATTTATACTTATAAGTGGGAAGTGCAGGAGTTCACAACCAGCAGCCATTGACAAACATGCTTTTTAAATGTTTAGTTTCACTCAGGTATTTAATCACTGGAAGCTCTTGAAAATTGTAATAATCTGAAGTATGTTAAGAGCCTACAGCATGAACCCAGATGCACATGGTAATCTGATGTTCCCCTATTGAAAAAAAATAGTCATTTAGTTAATTACAGTGCCTGCACAGTGACATCTAGATGGCTTTGTACTTAGCATCACCTTCTTCTCATGTGTCATAGTCGGTCTGTAGCATCCGCTAAATGCAAAACTCAGACAGACTGCAGATGCATTTCAAAGTTTCTCTGCTACCGTTATAATTCAAAAAACATCATGCTGAGTCAAAGCCAGACTCGTGCTCAGATCAGGGGGGCAGACAGAACAGATGGGTAAACCACTTTCACTTCTGTTTGCCTCTGAAGGAGCCATGAGCCCAGACACTGGGCTTTGCCCGTTATAATGCAGCTTGAATAGAAGCAGTGAAATCAGTGCACGGCCCTCCTTCTCTTTGTTCACAGCCACAGCAGCACCATCTACAAGCTTTGGGTGCTCCTCCATGTGAGATGACAGCTCAGGGCCACATTTTGGCTGCTTTTTTCACCCGTGCCAATACGGCATAATGGCTGTTAGGGAGCCACCTCCCTGATTTAAGGCTGCGTCCATTTGCTCCAGATTTGGGCAGCACAGCTGGCCTGAATGACAGTTCAAATCCCTCCTTGTTAGACCTGGCTGAGAGGGAGGCCTAGGAGAGGACTGAGCTCGCTCGCTCCTGCAGGCCACACAGCGGCTTCCGCTGGACACGCAGTCCGTAAATGTGATTTCAATGTGCTCAGCCGTGCACACAAGTTCACAGGGACGTGCCGACGTGCTGCTCTGAGCCTCACCGCCTGAATGAACGATGTGATTAAAGGCGCTAATTTTAATGAACAAACAGGCGGGAGCGCGCACGCGCACACACCTAACGGAAAGTACCCCGGAGAAAATGGTGAGAGCTTCAAGGGATGTAAAAGGTGTTAAAACACCGCGATATGTGCCGGAGACGGGGTTAGGGTTACTGTAAGGTTACTGTTAATAGCCAGGGTGAAACAGAGGGAGCCCCAAAGGGAGTTTAAAAGGGATAACAGAGAGACACAGAGACAAAAAGACGGTGGCTTTCACAGGATAACGTTAATGCAGTTTCTCAGTCTTACCGTCTTCGGCATCTTTCCCGTCTCTTCCGGTCGGCTCTGGTTTTACGAGGAAAAAGTTCTTAAATCAGACGAGCAGCTGTGGAGACCAGAGGAAAACTTTTTCCCATCAGACCAAACGGCGCCAATCACACGCCTTCCCGTCGCGAGGACACGATCGTTACTTTGTAGCTCGAGCACCGACAACTATCTTCAGCCTTTCGCGTGCGAGAGTGTTTTTCTCTTTGTTTCGCCGTAAAGTGAAATGGACGGGAGCCTGATTTCCTGCTAACGGTACCCCCGACTGCAAAACCACACCCAGGCCGATGACAGGACAGCAGCCAGCCAGACTGAGGGGGAGAGAGAGAGAGAGAGAGGGAGAGGGAGAGAGAGAGAGAGAGAGAGAGAGAGGGGGCCTGCAGACTCCGCCTGCAGCATCATCATCATCATGGCCGCAGTCAGCGTGCTGCTTTCTGTCTGTCTGTTTGTCTGACTGACTGTGTGCCTGTCTGTCTGTCTCCCTGACTGTCTGTCTGACTGACTGACTGACTAACTGACTGTCTGTCTGTCTGTCTACCACAGAAACTCTACACATTGATCTAATATAAAGCACTTAATCAATTTCTTCATCTTCAGTACATGTTTCCATTCAACAGGCAAAGTCAGTTAGGCTACTGAGTATGAATTCCACAGCAATTATTATAATCCATTGGATTACAGTAAAATGTAATCTAATGTAAATACTTGTATAATACTTTTGGATGACTTTAAAACCAAATATGCTGCTCCTTATACCAGCAACAATCAGAGAAACAGAGACAAGTATTGTAGTTACACACACGTGCTTTTCTTCTCTCTAAACATCTCAACACATTTTCAATGCAAGTTAAACGCATTTTGCATGTTCAGCATTTGCAGTCAGTCAAACCATGCTCCCCTTAGACAAACAGACTGCAGATGTGCTCCGTGTATTCTGCAACATGCGGGATGTTTCTTTTAAATTAGTGAAATTAAATTAGTAAATAAATGTACATGTTAAATGATTAGTTTTTAAAAAAAATGTAATTTTGTCTGATTTCAGTTACTTATGTTTTAATATCAGATTAAATAATGCAGATTACATGTAATCCATTACTGGCCAGCCCTGCCAATCAATATAATATATAATATTTTCCTCTAAAATGATGTCATATTGCTAAGGCAGCCATATTTGCACACACCTCTGACACTGTAAGTCTACTTGAGACCCAGACTCTACTGTATTAATCGTACAAATGCTTCTACATTCTTACATGTTGCCATTCATTCTGCTCGGCTTCGTTTACCTTTTAAATTAAACTGTGTGCTCTTTTAGTCTCAAGAAAGTGAATGCAATGAGCAGCGCAGTCCTGGTGGGCCCTTATGCAGAGACGGTGCAGAGATGCTGTTCCTGCATCCACATAAAGAGGGTTTGAATTTCAGGAGGTAGACAGAGCAGAGCAATGCACGGAGTCTGACTGAACCAGGGAGGTAACTTCACACTTTCTCCCCTATAAAGTATAAAGGTCATATTAGGTTGAATGAGAGTCATAAAAAAGGTCAAGTTTGGGGTTTTGAAAAAGCAGAAGAGGCCAAATCATCTGTGCTGAAACTGCAGAGAAAAGTGCCATAGCCTCGTAAATTATAGCAGTAAGGAGTAACTAACCAACAAGCTCTGTCACACATTTACATTTAGTTTAGTTACATCACAGTAGTAGCCTTTGTCACCTCCCTTAATACTACATACTCTACATAGGCTCTCTCCAATTCCAAAATTAAAGGAACAGCATAATGTCGTGTGGTGGAGACCATAATCACTGCCACACACGTTACCGTTGGTGTCGTAGTGGTGGACAACATTCAGGCACCGCTCCAGACACGTCCAGCTGGGTTAAGATGTGGTGCCCGTGGTGGCGACGGAGTGTGGTGTGATTGTTAAAGTTGCTTTGGGGGTTATGGAACTGTTCTCTGACCACTTATGTCCTGTAGAGGGATAAATCTCCTTTAAAGGACGGCCGCGATCACTCAGAGTGGCTTTGTGCTTTGGAAGACAAGACCTGTGGGCTGACTTTTTGGTGTGTGCCAGATAGAATACGGTCACTTATCCAACCGTACTTTTCCCCCCCATTGCTCAGTAAACCAAAACATGCCCTCACCCAGAAAAGTGCATATGTGTGTGTGTGTGTGTGTGTGTGTGTGTAATAAATGCTTGATGCTCTATAACTCAGTCCCTTCCTGTGTAAATCAGTCAGCCTGGTTAGTGGGCTTTTAATTTAACTGGTTTATTAAAACCTGACTAATATAAATTTGCTCTATAAATAACTTGATAATTACATTTTGCTATTGTAACCTGGTTATACATTGTTTTGTTAGTTTTGTTATTGTAATTCTAACATAATATAACTGGATCTTGAATATTTTCTTGCTCTTATTTACTGATACACCCACTGACACACACACACAACTTCAAACACACTTCCACAGACTTTAAGAAACACACACACACACAGAGCCCGTGCTAATTATTTTCTTCTATTTCCTTGATGTTATGAATTGTTTCTTTCCCCTTTTACAATAATGACATTATTACTTGATGCTTTGGAAATGTTGTCATTTTTTTTTTTTTTTTTTTAACAATCATGCCAATAAAGAAAACTGAACTAAATTGGATTGAGTTGAATTACTGAGTGTGGACTTCCACAATGTGCAAGTAGAAATGATGACGATAACTGAAGTGAAAAGAAAAAAAAAAAAACAACCCAAAACAACCCTGACTAGATGGAGGAATCCCCGGAGAGCGGCTGGAGCTTAAATATTCCCAGAGAGAGCACAGAACAGGGATGTCACTGCGTCTCTGAGTTGACTCATCACTACTCTCCCAGGGCACGACGACCTCCAACAGACTCACTGCAGCTGAACCAAAGCCAAGATGGCGCTTAGTTCCTCAGAGTGGAGGCTGACGCTGAGCAGACAAAATCCCTCAGCTGGCCAAAGAGAGGAGACCTTTTGTAGGACCATGTCCAGTCCTCCATCGTGAATACTGTGTGGCTCGCACCGGTCTACAGAACCTGCCTGATTGTCACCAACACTGTACTGACTCTGCAACAGATGAGCTGCTTTAACTAATCCCAAGCTGTGGCTCCTTTTTCCACTGTGATGTATTGGTTAAACTGGCTGTTTCAGTGTCTCTGTGTCTCTTAATGTCACATGCCCTGAGCTATTGCACCATTTAACCAGCAGATAGTGTGCATGTGCTGTGTAACCTGTTGCACAACTGCAGCTGCTGCACGTACACAGAGGGGTTCACAGTCATCAAATATGCAAGAATTCAAGCAACAACACATCCCTGCTTGTGTCTAACTGTACAAGTTACACGGTTTATAACCTCATTTCAAACACAATGTATGAGGATGTCGTTATAGGAAAGGTTATAAATATATAGAGCTGTATATATTATTATATTCTGTATATCAAGTTATTGCACAAATTGGATTTTGCCTTTTATTTTCTGATACTTTGGTAACAACTTTCATGCCAATAAAGCTGAATTGAACTGTATGAAAACATCTAACCTTTAAATCGACTACCAAAGGGGAGAGAAGCTTTTAATTCAATAGGGTTGAATCAAAAGTTGACAAGAAATTAGGATATTCTTTATCTACATTTTTCCTCATATGTTCACCTTCCTCTAACAAACAATGGAGACCGTTTTCAGTGAACAACTATTTCTGTTCATCTGTCATGGAGAAATCATAGTCTTACTATGTCAACTGGAGTCATCTCACTTTTGATGGGTTATAGTTGACACATGTAACAGAAATGTTACATACTGCAAACACTGCTGGAGGATCAGAGCGCTACATATGGATCAGTTAGATATTACTGAGATATTTCACAAGGGTAAATACCTTTCTTCACTTCAGACAGCACAATTTCTCATTTTATTCACATCACATTTTATATATTATCAGGTCCCTTTCCTGTGTCAGTAAAAAAAATAATACACAGTCGGAACAGAACTTTGCTTTATTTACGGAGTGAAACACATTTTGTCATTAAGACTTACATTTTGTTTGAGCCCACAGGCCCAAATAGTCTATTTTTGTATATTTTGGTCTATAAAAGCGATGCTTTCCAGTCAGAGTGGATTACAATACTGCAGATCATCACAACACAAAAAAAACTCTCTTTATATTTCCCTTTTTACATTGCAGACCCAACAGTCCACTCAAACAGGAGACCTACACCACTTCAGAAATGTGACCACTGCATGTCTCGATATTAGAAAACATCCAAGTACGTGATTTAAAATGTTTGTGTGTTTTAACCTGAGTACTGCACTGTGAGTATGGAGTCATGTTCAAATATGTGTGCCTTTTGTCGTGGCATTTTGTCCACCAACAATTCAATTTTCAAATGATATGGTAGCAGAGGCTGCAAGACGTGAAAGGGGTGAAGTATTTGACCACAACTGTTCGTGTGTGTGTGTGTGTGTGTGTGTGTGTGTGTTGGAACCACTTATCATAACATGTACATAACGTGTGCCCATCAAAAATCACTTTGGTCTTGATCTTAGCCATTAACAACTGATACTGGACTTAAGTTAATACTACATTGATCATATCAGTCTTAACATCATGAAAGTAGCACTAGTCTAATTCCCACAGGGCCGGCTAAAACCTACAGACTTCATTTCAATCAACAGCAGGCAAACTGGCCCCACACGATGATAATTACAATTGGTGAATAATTCAATAGTAGAATAAAAAAATCACAATTCATCACACCTCTGCTTTGTCACCGTACAGGGTTTGTCATTAAATCAACAGCCAAACACGCTAATAAATCCCTGTTTTTAAAGGATCTGTACCCTGTAGGAGCATTAAACATCGAACACAAATCTGAGGAAACACTGGTGCCTGATTCGTCATTTGGAGCCAGTAAACTACCGATAAGTGTCTGCTTCTCCTTGATCATGAGCGCAAGTCACATGGCACCCACAGATCAGCCAATGGCAGACTGCGATCTCTGTATTACGCGTTAAACAGTTTTTAGCTGTTAGGCTACACACAGATTTGTGTTGGATGTTAAGTTACTCTTACTTTACATCAGATGGAAAAGAAATCCTTTGTCCCCTGAAATATAGAGTTCATTGCATGACAACCCGTGTGCTGAATCACAAGATATTACGTTTAACAAAGCCACCCAAGAAAAACTTTGGCATGTTTTATTAGGCAAAATATATTCAAAAATATTGAAATTCCCATTAAAATAGCATAAAGCAGACATGTCTGTTCAGAGGAGATAGATGCACTTAACCAAGGTGCACAGGTTACAACACGGAAGTTATCTAAATATTTGAACAACTGAAGTAACTGTTACATTTACAGATTGCTTTCTATATATACACACACACGTGTGACTATGTACAGAGAGGACATGATGCTTACTGCTGCACACAGGGTATCTGTGCACTTTTACGTAGTACGTAAATGTCCCTGTAAGTTAACTACTGTACCCAGTAAGAATTAGTACATACCAATGGGCTACTCCCAGTGACACACAGTGTCACAAACATTATGGCATTGATTTTTTTCCCCGTTATTTAAATAAAACTATTTTCATATTATACATTTCCTATTTTGTTACATTCAAGGTATAGATACAATTTGTATCAACAAGCAAAAGTCAATTCTAGACATTTGTGGCTTAGTTGTTTGCGGCACTTTAAAAGGGAGGGTGGCGACTGAGCCACCGTTCTGGCCTTTAGCGTTAACCTTTCAGCAAAGTAGCAGAATACTGGATTCGTACATTGAAAGTCTTTTTTTAGCGATAGTGAGGGTTTATTTTTGGCCCTGAAGAAGTCTGAATCACCCAGTGAACACAGAATCTATACAGAGGTAGTCCTTAGAACTGGGACAAAATTGAAATATCTCAATTTTAAAGAATGAAAAATCAATGAAAGATACGACAAAGCACAGAGTCCAACGTTTGGAATTAGGGCAGCTACCGTCAATGCTATTTCAGCACTTAGGTTACACATTTAACAGCCACTGGGCTTTGAATATGAATTTGCTCTAGTACTGTACTTGTTAAGCCCACATTGTCCACGAGTGCATTTGATCTAATTGCAGAGAAGTGCCAGCAATGTGGCACTGTGCCAGAAATAGTAGCACACGAGCTTGTGAGCAAATCAGCAGTTAAATTTTAGTCATGTGTGCACGTCTAAGAAACCATAAAACTAATTGTGTTTTAAAGGACCATATGTTTAAACTGATTTGACATTAATTTGACAGCCCAATCCCACGAATAGCCGGGTTTGTTATGTCATAAACTACCTCCACTGCCACTGATTTACCTGGTAATACCAGAATAACATTTGTGGTCTAATTCCCACAATCAATACATATTACTTTAATGAACCCGGACTGTTATCATATTGGTACATTTGTGTTGTGGCCTACAGCACAGTTACTAATTCCTTAATAAGTAAATGTTCACTGAGTTGACTGGGGCAATTGACTGTTTCACTGTTCAGGTTAAATAAGGATCTCACTATCACTAAGAAACACATTATGATACCATATTAAAATCTAAAATTTGGTCTCTCAATCAGCAGCCATGTTGATGTTTTGTTACTTTTAAGGTTTCTTCTCTTGTTCGGTATGGCCTACAGTATCTCAGTCTTTTTGCAAAGAGAGGCCGATTTTCTTGGACTATAACAATCCAACTAGAAAAAAGGATGGCACGCAAACCTTTAGCCAAATGCCAGAAACAACCTTGACAGCAGCCTTGCAATCTGATTGTTTCACATGAAGAAACATTTAGGCAGTTTGTTTCACCTTCTCATGAACAGACAGGCGGCCTTAAGTGGCCTCGTCTTTTTTCATGAAAAAACAAAGTCAGCAAAACCCAAAATTCATTTGGGCAAAACACATTCAAATGTTTTTTTTTTCTTTATGTCTATTCATATACCACGGTTGTACCTAAAGATTATAAAGAAATATATATATTTTTTAAGCACCACCAATGAGACAAAAAGTCAGGCTCACATAATTAGCTCCATTAAAGAGTAATACCACTCAGTTTAAAAATGTCTTTTTCCTAATTTTGTGTTTGTGATGTCATCAAAGCCTGCTGCTGCTCCATTCACTATAAATAAGAGATCAAATTTCTAGACTGCATTGGAGTTCCACGTAATCTCCCTGTTTTGTTTTTTTTATTCATTTACACAGATAATAAAACACCAAAACAACAAACTCTCCTCTAATTGATTTTTTTTTTTTCGGCTCCAAATTTAGTCCAAACACAAATCTGGCATCAAACATTAGGAGTTAAACTCCTTTCGCTGGCAAGTGACACTATACTGTAAATTTCCAATGGTCATTCATGCAGTCCAATAGAGCCCAGAGGTATCATACAAGAATCCTCAAAGTAAGTGGCATTTCCCTTTAAATGCATTCAAAGCAATAACTTGCTATTAGGGTTGGCTTTACATGTTACAAACCTTTGTAGGTTGAATGTTTCATGGACCTCTTTGTCCTGAGGGCAGGTAGAGAAAAGGCAATAGATTATTAAAATCAAAGCGGTTAATCCTCTTTGGGAGCATGGAGGTGCTCACCAAAACTAATGATAATGTGCCCCATTAGTTAATATTTATTGTGAATAAATGATATGACTGACCGGATGAACTGGGGACCATTGGTATCTAACATTAGCATCCTCACGCCCCCAGTCATGAATAAGGTCAAAGCAAGACCACTGGCTCATCCACTGCCAGGTAATCAGCATATTATACAAGATTTGGGCAAATCAAAGCATCTTCAAGCATCCATTTCTGTCTTTGGCTGCATGGGAACCTTGTACCCTTATGGACACCAACATTACTCCATCTGACTACAGCTGCAGCATGTAAAGCCAAGTTAGACCAATTCTCTAAATCTCAAGGTGCATAAGGAGGATACACACAAAAAGTACAAAGTTTTGCAATGCCATCTCCACGTTTCAACTGTACATAACTAACTGTAAGGTACTACATGTTACATGTAGGATTTTCACAAAATATATCACTACTAGATCAGAGTAGACTTTTGCCAGTAACCACAGGTTTTTGGCAGGGCAAGACTGAAAATTAGAAAATTGAAAGCATCCTGAGAGCAATGTGCTGCAAGGCACAGCCAAACCCTTCCACGATCCTAGGAGGCTGGCTGCATGTATGCGTACTGTACATCTGTATTTGAGCAATTCAGCCTCCCGTAAAAAGCCATACAAGAAATGTCTTCTTCAACATGCTTTCTAGCATTCTATCATTTTTTTTTTACACAATTATTGAAACCTTATACTCTAGAAGGTATCACAGAATGTGTCTAATATCTATCTCACCTCCAGGCAGAGGTGGCTGTTACAGCCAGATTCTTTTCATATTATCTGACAAATGCAACATCAAGTAAATATTCAGTCTGCTGCAGAATTCCTTGTGCAAACATTTAAATTGTGATGGTAAACAATGTTTCCATCTCTACTAGTACATTTCTAAAACTTGTACCTACTTCAGTCACACCTAAGCCCAGTAAAATCAACTCTCAAAGTTCCCCTACATTTACATGCAGATAAGAAACCAGGTAACTGTCAGGAATCGATTCAAGACATGAAACTAGACGACTTGTTTAGAAGCACTGCAACAGTTTGATTTCTTTCAAACAGCAGTTTGTCAAAGAGAAAATGTCTCCCCTCCCTCCTCCCATTTTCACATGCATTTCACATGTTATCAAAGAAACTTGTCATGATGACATTTTCTGATTGGAGCATTTGGACTGATGGTAAAGTGAGATGCTGGGCTCTATCAAAGGATAGCATGTTTCACTATGTGCATGTGTTTAAATGTTTAAAAATGTTTACATTTAAGGTTATTTACTGTTCATCTGTGGAAATAGACTAATTCCATTATTTAAACTAAATCATTTACATTTTCCACAGGGTAGGTTTGTTCGGCATAGACCGGACTGGATGTAATTACTCTCGATACAGTAATGCTTGGGCATAATAAATGGCAATTCCTTTAATCCTGTTAGATTGTTGCCACGGCACCATTACCTTCCCTCCATCATGCACATTAGCACACATAAAGAAAATCAACCGCCCTTTATAAAGTGCACAATTGGCCAAATCAGAAATCTAGCTGGTTAAACCATGTTTCTCTTCATGCCTTAATCGGATCACACTCATTAATGCTTTAGGAATCCGGTTACTGACAGAAGCCGGGACTTGTCACACTACTTAAGTGCATGTAAAAGTAGTCTTTGAAACAATATTAACCTGCTCCTGAAAACAAACTGCTCCACTGACAACTTGAAGGAGTCCATTAGAGCTACTGTTAAACAAAGATACTTTGAATATTTTCACATTGAAAAGAATCAGCACAACAAATTTGACAAATATATAAATAGGAAAATCTTGGACGTAGCGTCCAATAAAATCAGAAAGGTAACTATACAGTACACCATAAGAAATTATCCAAACACAGATGTTAGTTTATACTATAATCCAATCGATTCTGTGAACCAAAATGTAAAGTTATGGAGAATACTGACACTATATAAATTCTATCTTTTTTTGGCATTATTTAGCAGCTTATAAATGACTTTGAAATAATGGCTTTTGTGTGATTATATGTACATAGATATGTGCACGTGTAATACAAGTCAAATCTCATTTTTGGCTTGCTTTGTGCACTGTCAAATTCTACCAAAATAGTAGCTTTGTTAAGTGAGGCTGAGAAAATATATCTCTTTAGATACTGAGATAGTGCTTTACATTTGAAAATAGGAGGCTTCAATGACTAAGACTTTCATTGAAACCAATCAGACAATGACTAAAGCGTGAGGTCATTCAGATATAAGGCCATTAAATGTCATAGTTCATGCTGTGAGGTATGTACCTACCTCCCTCTTACTTATCTTCAAAATAAATGCACAAAAAAGTCACAAGAGTTATTTACAGCAGAGGCAGACCTAAGCAAGGATATTTATAGTTCCACTGCTCCAGAAACACTTTAGATGCCTTTCATAACACATTCACAGGGCCTGAAAGAGACCTTCATAAAAGCTACATGGTGTACAAATGTTGACCTACTCTTGTGTCAGATTTAATAAGGCAGATGTGGGAGATGGTGCTGGGTTGTTACTTGACTGCTTTGCCATGTAGATAACCTCTTTAGTAATCCACCTGTTTAACACCGACTCATAGAGGGACAAAGTTCAGTATTACACCAGCTACATTGGTTAGACTTGGTTTAAATTTGGTTCCAATTACTACGGTGAACCAACTGGCCATCACATGTAACCCATATGTAATCAATATTAACTGAATTAAAGATACATTATGAAATAATCCTGAATAATCTGTGTAAAATATATAAATGAACCCAACATTTATGAAATAATTCACTCAACTCATTATGAAATGTTCTTAGATTCTTCTGACTGTCATAATTTTTTTTCTGAATATCATCTGCATTTCATTATTCAAAAGTCTGTTTCATAAGGGTGTTCCTCCAGTTACACTTATATTTCATGTCAAATTTTACTTCAGGACACTTGATCCACACACTTATCATGACAGTGGTGTCGTCACTGCTCCTCACCTTCCAGCCAACCTAAAGCTAGCAAGCTCAACAACTGCTACCATATTTAGCCAGTTAGCACATTACAGCTGCCAAATACGTAAACGCAGTGTGCAGACACAGAAACTGAACGACTTAAGCTTAGCGCGACAACCTAAATACCAACCTTCCTGCGTACTCACTGAGCTATAGGCTGGCTTTAGGGCTTAGATTGTTTCTCAGTGTCAAAGTGAAGAGGCGGTGTTAGCGAGCTAACGTTAGCTGCTGTCTCCTCAGTCTGATGCTGAGAAAGGAACCAACCTCACAGACCTGCATAGCTAGTTAACCAGCTCGTTAAGTTATGACACTGATGTTGCTCTAGCTAACAGAAGCTAACTGTGCTAGCAGTTGTTGAGCTTGCTTGTTTGAGATGATGCGCAGAGGGCTGACAGGTGAGAGGGTGGTGATGACACCACTGTCAGGAAAAGTGACATGAAAAATGTGACATGAATAAATAAAAACTGGGCATTGGGGAAAAATTTAATCCTGTAATTACTTTTTTTTTTTATTTTTTATTTCTTTCATAATTCATTTAATACTGAACTTTTTGGGGCGCCATACATAATGCTGTCAGGAACACAGAACTGAGTCTAAGGGACATTCAACAGTCCTGCCAAATGTTAGCACTATTATAAACTATTCTACATGTATTTCCTAGAGTTAATGATGTTGAACAAAGGTTCAGGTAATCATGGATTTGGTACAACGCTGCTATGAAGCTCCTGCTCAGGCGGTATGAATGCGTTATGAACTTACATTTCTAATAAGCTGTTACCTCATATCAACTGCACGCCACTTCATATAAAAATGCAGCTCTCATATGGAAAACATCTTACAATTTGAGATAAACTTATTAGACAAACCTCCTCTATGCTGATTACTTGTATGTCATCTTAGTGATGTAAAATCTGATTGCCAGATTTCCCACCCGGGACATTAAAAAAAAAAAAAACTCCTGAGGGCAGATGTTGCACATGCAGCAACATTTAACAAGTGCCTATCTTTGCGATCAAAATCCGTGTTTCCCTTATCACGTCACGTAAATGTTTAATAGGATTAAGTGTTCAATGGCATGACCTCAGTTTTGTAACAATAACAGCGGCGAGTTGTTGTGGATCTGTCAAATGAGGGTTCTTCTCCATTACAGAGTGGACTACGTAAGCAGGAAAGATGTTACAAAGGTTCCGATATGTTTGATACTGATGGTCTGGGATGACGTACCGCTCTTGGTGTTCAGCTGCAGATTGCGCCTCCCACGGTGAGTTCCAGATTTGTTCCATTTTGTCTGGCATGCTGCGGACCATCACCCGCTCGCAACACGGCATGAGGCTGTTACTCAATGGATATGAGTGATATCCATACGACTCATTACCACAAGGCAGAGGGTCCCAGCTTGCATGCTGCTCGCGGCACAGTGGAGGTCGCCTCTGTCTCATTGGGTTGCTATCGTATAGCCTTGAATCTGATATGCTGTCCATGCGGGTCATACCAAGAGATCGTGTGGGCTGTGAGGACAAAGGTGGGAGGACATTCTGAGTTAGGGGGTAGTCTCCAGGACAGCTGGACCTGGCTCCCACAGCAACGTGTTGGATGTGTGGTGCTAGATGAGCTCCAGACTGCTTCCGGGGGCCCTGCTTGGGTTCCTCTGGCCCGTAGCTCTGCACCCTAGACAGCGCTTCATGTCGAAACCCGTGGGAGAAAGTTTGCATCCTACCTTGTGCGGGAGACTGCTGCTGCCCCTTCATGCTCTCCTCTAAGCTACTGTCCACAGAGCTTGGGTACAGGTCCCCATAAGAGGAGAACGAGTCACTGTTTGAATGGCTGAGGCAGGATTCAGGGCAGTGGCTGGGATTTCTCTGATACACACCATGCTCGTGCTCCATGCTACAGAAACTGTCGACATTGTGCATGCTGCTCATGCTCATGTTTGAAAAATCACTGTGCAGTGAATAATATCCATGGTCGCTAACTGAGTCATACTTTGGGAACTGTTCGCTGTATGTGACAGAGGCGCCATGACTATTCGTAACTAAAATAGGAGGATACTGTACACTGGACATGTGCTCCAGAGAGCTGTGTGCGAACTGCAAAGATCCTGGCACTGGGCTGCTGGCTGATCGTGTGTTCAAGGCCCCAGCTGCATGGCTCTTGGCAGGCTGCATGGTGGGCACACTGAGAGCAGACACAAGGGAAGGCACTGAATTTGTCTCAGACTTCCTAACAATGGACAGTGCCTCTGGAGGTTCACAGGCCACTGAACGAATACTGGGGTCAGACTGGCGTTTGGGTGCCACACGTTTGGCCTCGGAGTTGACGTCCCCCTTTACAGTTGCTGGACCAATACCGCATTTAGCTAAAGCCCCCTCGCTCATCGTCTTTACTGCAGACAGTTTGGCAAAGGCCCGTAGTTCATCAGCCACCGATCGCTGTGGCTGGTTGACACGCTCTGGATGATAGTACTTGCACTTATGTCCATATGTGCACTTTTTCCCTTGTTTAAAGAAAGAGCAGATCCAGTCAAGAAAACTGAACACTTAAACTAAGCTGATTATTCAAATGTTGCATTGAAAATACATTTAGAGAACTTACCATAGGGGCAAGGTTGTTTTTTGTGCTCTGGGACAACAGGACGCTTGCGGAGGAAATTCTCTAAGCTCGGACCATGTCTCCCCAATGGATCATCAGGTGGCATGAACCTATTAAAATTAGTCAGTCCAAAATTTTTGATTAAAGTCAATGTCAGCTTTATCATTTCCCTGCTGAAAAACAGAAATAATAACTGGTTTCCCCAATTTTCTAACTAGCAAAGGACATAATACAACGAATAAATAGATTATGTCACAGATAAATAACCATTTTAACTGCTAACCAACTCCTAGAAGTCCTAGAAGGTTTTTTTTACATACTTTGCAAAGCATTGTGGTTTCTTACTTGTCATTGACGAATGAGTACATTAGGAGACGCTCTTCTATGAACTTCTTCCACTCTGGCTTCTCATTTTGTAAGTCCCTGTAGTTGTCATTTGACACAATAATTCCATCAGAATCATAAGCCAGCTTCACTATGAAGCGATCATCATAGCACACCACTCTTCTGCCTTGAACTCTCCGAGATGGGGTGAAAACCAGTATCTTCTCTTTTTCCAGCTTGCGTAGTATTTCTTGGTCTGAAAAACAAGTCTCAAGTAAGATTTACTGTTGATTAACAGTTCAATAGCAGCTCTAAAATGTAGGCTGAGTGTTGACTTGTCCTATATTTGATATTGATGAAAAATTTCACCAACTACTATAACTTCTAATAGCAGCTGCCCACAAAATGGCTTTACTACCTGTGATGAGGGCGTCAGGCCTCGACTGTTCCTTCCTCCAGGCTGGGACAAACACAGTGATGTCTTTGTGTCCTTTCTCCAAGAACCATTCAACAGCAAGCTGGATACCACGGCAAGAGAATACCTCTTTGTTTCCATGGCTGAAAACAAAACAGTGTGGTATGAGGTCTAATTAAACCTCAGGAAATGGACATCCATCAGAGGTTAATGTTTCAGGACATAAGTGCATTCTGCATGAAGTACAGAACAATTAACTGAGTGTATGTTTGTTATTGCCTTACCTCATTGCCACATTTGAGCCATCAATGACGATGGGCCTGAGGTTATCATAGGTATCTACAGAGTCATCTTCCACCGACACCTCTGGACTAACAGTCTCTTTAACACAAGGGGGGCGTGATACTGATGTGGCTGTACTGCTGCAAGGTTGAATTTCAGGCTCAACTTTGTTTCCTAGCCTTACCAACTCAGCAAGAATGTCGTTAATGAGTGCAGCAGCCCCCAACTTGTTGAGCACCGTCTCCACCTGCTCTCCTGAATAGCCTAGCTTCAAAGCAAAGTCCATCTTAGTCTGGTACTCCCTGTCATTGGCTGTCTTGACCCCTGGTCCCGCGCTGGTCTCATCCTCACGAAAATCTTGCGCAGTGCTACTCTGGGAAAAACTGGGCCGATCAAGGCATGGAGAGCGACAGAGCTGTCGGTGGGGTTTTGCGACAGCCAAGGGCTCCTTCCTCTTACACCTGCTGTCGTTCACCTGAACCCTCTGGCATGGCTGCTCCTCTGATTCGCTTTCTGAGCTGCTTCCATCTTCAGAATCGTCAGTAGCATGCTGGGTCTCGCTTGAGTCAATGCTCTCCTCCCTCCATGGGCGTTTTTCCATTTTGAGCTTCTCCACCATTGACCATACTGTCGTCACGTTCGTCTTGGCACCTCAGATTTCCACCCCATGCTTCCTCACCTCCAGCACAACCAGGGAATCATACTCAGTGCTGGACTTTAGCGCTACAGGGTCTTTGTGTAGAGCTAAAGTAACACGGTCTCCCCTATGTGGGTGGGTAAAATCTAACTATTAAATCCTGAAAGAGAGAAAGAACACAATGGAAAGTTTCATTAGCAATGCATGCTCAGCTTTACTTGTTGATGTTTTTCACCTCACAAATTTGAGCGTTTCCAAAATGTCCTCCAAAATGTATAAATCTTAACATCTGCTTCATGTCTCTGTATACAGGCTAACGATGACCTACGGTCATTGACTGAGAGTTGGGAATGTGTTTGCCACAATGCCACTGAAATCAGGAAGACAAGCATAAAATAAGGATTTAATCACTGCTGAGCAGCAGCTTGGGACTGACTGATAGATAATATGTAATATTTACGTCAGAGTTTGACATAACCCATGGCCTGATGGCCCGGGACAAGTAAAGGTTTAAGCAGGGAGAGTTGATTGGTCGTCACTGGCCCACCAATCAGAATTTGTACCATGTGCATATTTTAGAGGATGTCAGTATATTCAAGACACATGAGACATTAAACGCATCACGATTTACTGAAATACACTAGGAGAATGCGAAATGCATTCTGGGATACGCTCTTAGAGTGCCTTGTTCCTACAGGTGCTCCACAAAAATGTAAGCGAAAGACACTTGAGAGGCTACAATAAGAAAGCGACGCAACAATGTCCCTGGGTGGAAAACAGTGAGTGTGGTGTGTCTTGTACAGCTCATCAGCGATTCCCTGCAAAGGTCAATCAAAATGATAAATTGCTGTAATAAAATGATGTAAAATTAAAAAAAAAAAATTCATACACCACATTTATTTACTGATCCACTATGTGCCTAAATTCACATTTTGCATTAGTGTAATATATCAACATTACATATCAATAACTAAGGGAAAACAACAAAATCTCTAGGGAATTTCACTGTTATATATATTTTTTTAAAAATCACCAAAATTATGGAAAAAAATGAGTTATTTTCATTCTTTGGCTGCAAAGCCAGTAAAAATATACAAGGGGCCAGTAAAGCTTCATCTTGTTAAGCTGCCTGACACCAAAAAATATGTAAATGAGAACAAGTATATCATGAATTCACATGAACACTGTGATTAGAATTTAGACCACTTAATGTAGGCGTTGTCTTAGCATCTTCAGCTCCCTCCACCCTACATGTGGTAGACCAATAACACCTCCACCGATGGGAAACGCTGCTATCTAGGGCAAGTGACAACATTGATCAGACAAATGGAAAATAGTAGTCACCTACCCACATAAACGAGTTACAAAAACACACAGCAGTGCAGGAAAAGGACTGACCTGAATGCGGACACATGGATGTTGTGTCTGACTGTGTTTTGCCGTTTGTGGATTACTTAAACCTGCTGGGTAAATCATGTGCAATGTCAGCCAAGAGTGCGAGCTATACCTGTTGTCTGACTGTCGCCAGTGTTCTGAGTAAAATGTTAAAATGTCACAGTCACACCCCAACGATTCTTAGAAATTCACAACCAATGATGCACTTTAAAAGCTGTAAGCTGTCACTAATAACATCTACAGCAGTGTTGCATTGTGAACTTATTTAACCTAGTTGTAGTTATTGGTATGCAGTGGGACAATTACCAACAAACCTAAACAGAGTTGTGAATACTTACTAATGTTAGATGGTACATGCAAAAAGCAAAAACAAAAAAACATGTCACTCATTTCTTCCTGCTTGTAGGCGCAATATGGAAAAAAATACATGCAACTGACTGGTTCTATAATGAAAACCCCAGCCTTCCGGCACAAAACGTGTTAATGTACTGCAGAACAACCCTCGCCTCTGTGAGCTCAAAAGCTTTACTAGTCTCACAAGAAACATTTGAGCCAGACACACAAGGGGTGAGTGCAAGAGTTAACATAACCTGAGACAAAGTGTGGGCTGAGCAGTGTATCCCTGCACCTCCCGCCCTCTGACAGACAATCTGAATTGTAGGAATTCCTTAGGGAGCCAAGCTGTTTTATGGTTAAACAGAGAGGGACTTTAAGGGAGCCTGCAGTATAAACATGCAACGCTGTCAACAGCCCCAGGTGTACTTTTTTTACATATGAAAATTGGTAACCAAATAATCTTAACAACAAGTGCGTTAATGAACAGAAACACCAGAGTACACTTTCCCCCAGTCTTGCAGAGAGCAGAATAGAGCCAGCTTCGAGCTTTGAGAGGCGCAGCCCATGATGTGCGTTGCTTAGCAACACAGCCTTGTCATCAGCTAACTCCTTTTTACCAGTCACGACTAACACAAACACAGCTCATCATCTCTCTTCAGGCAGTCAGTAAATGCAGAACACTTACAGCTACGCTACAACTCTCCATTAAAACTCTTGAGGCAGCATATTTTGCAAGAAAAAAACACATTACTGACATCTCTATCAGTGCTGACCACTGAAAAAAGAATGATCAATCTAGATACTGTGTGTGTATTAAACAAATGGTGATGTCTTTTTCTGAGATTTCTACTTTCGACATTGGTTCATGTAATGAAATAGCAAATACTATGTCACTGGCAACCCCCCATCCATGGTTACAAATGCATACCTTTTAATGTCAGTGTTTCGTGTCACGACTGATCACAACTTGTCAGATAAGGATGACTAAGGTTTGAGCATTTAAAACTATTAGCTGAAAGGGGGGTGATGAACTACTGTTGTAGAGCCGTTCAGTCACACAGCCCACTGCTATGTACGACATTTTATGACCACATCAATACATGTTTCAGGGAGCAGATCTCCTCCAGTCCTTTTCCTTCCACCTCCAGATTCACAGGCTTAGACTCAGCAAGGCCTCCAGACTATCTCTGCACATGCACTGGCTCGTGTAGTACTGTTTCATAGCAACAAGTGGAGCAGGGCCCTGAAGCCATCTTTTACATTGCTGACCCTACATAGTATCTGGTATAAAGCAGGGATAAAATGTACTATGGTTAGTGTTGGTTGCATGTGCCCCTTGGCTAGTTCGATATCTTGAAATCAAGACAGACAAGCTTAGAGTTACGCACAGCCACCATTGTACAAAAACAATCAAGCAGTTATTTCGTGGCAGACCAGGGACAGAATGACACTCACAGAAAAAAGTAATAATTACTAAAGTGAAAGGTCAATCATTTAACTCTGCCTTTTGCTATTTGTAGACAAAGTGTAAAAACACACACAGATATTTCGGTCAACAATCATTTAAAAATAAAAACTACTAAACTGAGATGCTCTTGAACAGAAGCTATCAGTGCATTCTGCCATAAGGACAAGATTATCTGGGCCTCAAGCGCAAACATAAATTACATGACGAAAAGGAAGTCACAGTAAACTGTCATTGAGGACAGAGAAGCAAACAACAACGTGACTTTATTTCCTTATTTACATTGATCAGATGATGGCACTAAGCTCCCATCTCACTTTAGACTCATTAGACCAGTGACAGCTCCACTGCTGCAATGAGAAAACTAAATGCTGGCTGATAATTATAACACTATGTTTCTGGTGGACTTGTTCACTGACACTAAAAGCCTCTGACCCCTGCTACATCATCTGTTCCAGGTCCACCAAAGAAAAAAAGATTTAAAAAAAGCAAATTCAACTTTTTTAGCTGTTATCTTTGCAGACATCACTCATCGTGCCCACTAGCTATGAAAACATACTTTTAATAGTCACACTTAAAGTCACTTGCATAACTTGCAAATCATAAGTCACTATCGCTATTTTGAATGTGTGCACAATAAAGTCCTGAAACTTTGTCGGGTTAAAGACATTTGAATGGACGCCATGAGGCAAATCAGCATCACTGCCTCCCATCACAAACACACAAGCAAAGCTGTATCCATTCTACGCATCAGTGTGAATACATGAATGAGGAGATCACATATCATGAATGCGACCCCGAGCAACTACCTGCTTCTTACTTCAAGCCATGCCCCCACTTCTCCACCTTTCCCAGTATTTAAAGTGTCATAAGTGACATAAACATTGCATTGAGTTAAAACCAACTTTGCTCTACTGATGTCAGCTTCTACTTAACCAATTCCTAATTTGTTTGTCTGGTGTTTTGTTCAAGTAGAAATTTAACTTTTTGCTGATTTATCCAATTGAAAATGTCTTTGGAAACTAGAATAACACCAAGGAAACCATCGCCTTAACAGGGATACTGACAGTAGGCTGAAGGAAAAGTGAGGACTGAACTGCATCCTCACATCCTGCCAGTTTAGCCTTTACTTAACAGCTAACTACACGAGTGTGCAACCAAATCAAGACACCGCACCGATCCCAGTGCCAGTGATCATACAGGAGACCCGCTGAGCTGCTGAACGAACTAAAGTGGACAATGTTATTGCATTCACCTGCTAACAGGTTGACACGTCAGTGCGAGGAATTGAGATGCTCAAGATCTTTGGCGAGAGCATCGTGAGTTGAGAGTGACGGAATGGAGGTTAAACAATATGACAGAACAAAAAATGTCATACTCACAATACACTTTTTCCAATGACGTTATGGCATTACTACAGCTCACGACGTCGCCTTTGTGGGTGAATTTAATGAGAGATAACTGGTTTGACACCCTTAGGCCCGAGTCAGGGTTAGCACACATTAGCAACTAGCTAACGAGCACCGTTACTTAGCCAGCCGGAGAGTCAACATTTAGCTACATAAACTAACCGGCCTACGATGGCAGGAAAGCGGCTAAATGACTCTTACACCAAGCTAACGCTGACTACTAAGCTTGTCAGGCAGTCCTGGTCTCTGTTTAGGTAACGTTAGCGCAGCCAGGTAGTTAGCTAACACAGTAATAATAGCCAACTCAGTGGCTCCATAGGCTTACTTAAACGTCAGGTTGCTAACATAGTTAGCTTTAGCTGCTGAGCGTGTGCTAACATTTTTGCCGGAGTACTACAGTAACTTGAAATAAAGTTGACGATCAATTCATATTTCGGACGGAGGTGAAACCACAGCAACTCAACACGATCCACCGCCTGATGTGCAGGTGGAGCAGCGCCATCGTTGACTTCACACGGTGCTCATCTCACCTTATCGCTGTCATCCTCCTCGCCTGGAACAGTTATGTTTTGCTGCCATTGGCGCTGTCGCAGTTTGGTCGGGGTTGCCAGATAGCGCGGGGGAAACAAGTAAACTTCAGCTAGGAAAAGACGCCGGGGTCACATCATCATCATCATGCAAACTTGATTCCTGCTGTCCGGCACTTTATTAGACCTTTCTCTGGCGCTTTGCTTTCTTTGTGGCTCGTAAGGATAGTTTGAGAAGTGTCATTGTCACATGCCTGTGTGAATGCTGCCCTCAGAAAATAAAGGACATTTCCCAGAACAGGGAGCTTTGCAAACAAGCAAGGACAAACGTCATATATTCCTATTGGGGTACTTTACACAGGAATTACTGTATTATTAACTCAAACTGGGATGTAAATTAATTTAAATGTGGGACTGACTACTTTTATTTGAGCTAAAATAGCAAAATACACTCTGTTCTCAGTGCACTGGATAACTTGTGTCAGTGTAAATGTGTTTTCTTATGTCTGAGCACCACGTCAGACTATTATCTGCTATCATTTCCCTGGCTTTGGCCCCATGGATGCTGCTCAACAGGAATGACCCTGCATATGAATAAGTGAGAGAAAAATGGAAAAGATGATGTCTTGTCATGTTTATTTTAGTGTAAGGCAGTGTTTTACTCTGTCAAAACACAGATTTTCAAGAGGAATCCCCTAATGTAACATGGATGTAACTTTGAAACAAAAATCCAAAAACAAAACAAAAATTCAACTCAAACATAACAACTATTGCCAATTTGTAATACCCATTCTGAATACAACACAGTGTACACATAGCTAAGAATATAAATACAAATTCTTTTGACATTTGTTCAATATTACGCTATAAAAAAACCGACATCATCTGACAGTTTGACCTCTGACCGGTCAGTCATTAAATGCACAAGAAAATGATACAAGATGAAAATACCAGTTTCTTTTTTTGATATATCATTTAAATTCCAAACAAAATCAAACAAGCTTACAGTAATGCAATAAAGAAGTGCACCGTTTCAATAAGGACTTTGCACTTCACAGGCGGTCAAGCTGCTGGAAAATGGGAGCAGAGAAAAACAACAGCTACAATAAGGCCAAACTGGCTCATCAGGCCACAAGCAAACAGTCTAAGTTTGAAACTATTAGGTACTACTAGCTTTTTTCCCTTCCACTACTTGATTTTTATTGGATTTTTTTCTTCTAAGCTGTTTCTCCAATATCTTATGTTGAGGGGTATCATCCTCAGGGGGTAACTGCTTGTGAAATGTGCTCTACAAATAACGTCTACAGTGTGAAACGGCAGCTGAAGTTAAGATGCATCGACTATTAAATCTGTCTACATTTTATATACCTGCTCATCACGTCCTGCGTTTGAGGGGCGGGGAGAGGTAGCTGACATTTTGAGATTTAGGCCAAATGCGATAAAAGCTTAATGGATTACGAATACACCCCATGAAGATATAAAGGACGTGTTTCATGCTATGAACTGAGATATTCCCCTCTGAGATACTGCTCTCTTGTTGCTTCCTAAACCCAATGTGGCCTGAAATTAGGTAAACCAAGAAAACTACCACGAACAGTAAAAGTTGAGCATGATAACAGGCCAAAATAAACCTATAAACAACAGCAAAGAGAGGCCGTGAAATAGTGGTAAACACAAACATGAGCCGGCATTTAAAGCAAAAGCTTACATGTATCTAGCGGCAAAGTGAGCCAGACTTGGCTAACCCTGTTCAGCTGTGCTATGGGAACCAGGCTAATGAATACCCACCAAAAAAACAGTGGCATTAACATTGACACCTGGATACTGAGGCTACATGTGGGTATAAACATTCTAATACAAATCAATAGCTTAATGAGATGAATCTGTGAGCATTTTCAATGTAAATAAAACAATTACTTGCTTAAATAGTTTGAATGGACTGACATGTACGCGTGAGGCAAGCAACTGCTGCTGTGCAAATGCAGAAACTCCCTTTTGGCCTCCCGATGAGACAGCGTTGCACTTGACGCAGCACGATGGCACGCCATTTCTAATTCCAATTCATGTCCTGTCTATCACAGTGAAAAATGACTTTTCAAAAGAAATAGGTTGCGCTAGTACAAAGTAAGCAACGATTACACCTTTGGATGTAACATAAAAAGCACTCATTGGCACATTTACAGGTGATCTTAATGCCGTCTGTATGACTGGGAGCCTTTCAGTTAAAGGCTGCCTCGGGGAGCTTGTTGCAGGCCGCATCTCTGGCTGCTCTTGTGTCACCGAGGACGGCCATTTCAGATTTAGACACACCTGCTTTCAACGGACTCCCAGTATGAGATCGCCCGTCCCTACTGGCCACTGGTCTGCTTTTAGCACACGGATTATAGGATTGCAAATTAGTGGTAGCTTTACAAAAGACATCCTCGTCAACATCATCCGATACCTCCTCCATCATGCCGGAATAAACAAAGGTGTTATGAGGTAAACAAGAATCTGATTGCAAAGGAAGGTGACACTGCCTGTTGTAAAGGTCTGTATTCTGTGACATTAAATCACAGGACGCTCTGTCTGGCATGTTTGAGCACAGACGCTGCGATTTGCTGCTGGGAAAATCACTGCTTTTGTGTTTTACTTGGGTTTGACTGAGACTCTGTACTTTATCAGCGATTTCCCCATCAGCCAGGGGAAGGCTTAAAGCCATTTCTGACCTTGTTTGCCATGATAAGGCCATAATGCTGCTACTGTCTCTAATCTCCGATGCAGACAGGAGTACATTCTTTTTGTAATATGGTGAAGAATCTCTTTCAGAGTCCTTTTCGGACTGAGGACAAGAAACGATAGCAGCTCTGTTCTCTCTGGGCATCTTCAACTCAAGGCTTTCTGTGTCCAGAGACCTACTTCTCCTGTCTAGAGACAATGCATTAGGCATGGTCTGACTGACTCTTGTAAGGCCTAGGTGACGTGGGAGACTAGCAATCGCCCATGTGTTACTGATCAGGCTCTGTTCATACATGTCTAACATTTGATAGTCACATTCAGCAAATGCATCTTTTTGTAGGTAGCTGTCTTCAAATTCCTGATACGGCGATGAAATGTCCTCCTCCAGTTCCATGTGGTCCTGCTCATCGTATTCACCCTCATTATGCATATCCACTACATCAAATGTGACTATGGTAGGTAAGGCCTGCATATTTGGAGTGAAGGCAGAGTTTGTCTCCAAATCATCCACATCGTTGTGCAAGTTGCTCAGCATATGAGAGTGTTTTGTGTAGTCCACAAGTGCTTGAGAAAAACTCACTGTCTGCCCGTCGTCCAAATTATTGCTACAATCTGGAGACTGAGAGTTGACGTTTCTGTATGGTAAAGCCACGGGCTTGTTTTCCTCAAGATGCTGCTCTTTGGGTTCACAAAATGTTTCAAAATCTGGGTCAGACGTGCTTCCGAACGATATGCTGCTGTGCCTTTTCTCGCAATCCGCACTCATGGATTTTGCTCTTCTTTCAACGGAAGCAAGAGCGTTTTCCTTTTCATCAAAGGCATCACGTTCTACATTATTCTTGTTGACTGACGCTTGTGGTTTTGAATTCAAATTACAGTTTTTATTCATCCCCATCTCCTGACGGCCAGCCATGTTTTGGGCCAACTCCGAGGATTTACTGCATGTGCTCGGCATCTCTAGAAAATCGTGAACCTTGTACAGTTCAGCGCTTATTTGCAATCGATTCATTTCTGGAACAAAAGCGGAATCTGCCACATCAACTGGCTCGCTCAAGTACTCGCACTGTTTTGAACCAAGCACTTTTGATTTGTTTTCATAATGTGGGCTGATGAGACTCTCGTCAGGCGCAAAGAGTTCATAGAGGGCATCGCCACTGTAGCTGTCCCTGGGTAGTCTATCTGTCCTTAGTCTGTCGGTTTTTTCTTGTCCTTCATCAGGCCCCGGGGTAGTCGAATCATAGTAGCCCTCATCACTGTTTGGAACCGATTCTTGATGCTCACTTTGAGGAGTTAACCCATCAGCGATGGAAGAGGTGTCCATGCCACTGGCTTGCTGCGCACTGTTACTGTTCAGTAAGTCCATATTGGGAGAACTTGTTAGGTCAGCAGTCAAATCTGTGTGGTCTTGGTTGCAGCTGTAGCAAATCTCCTCTGACGCCGTATTTCCCCAGAAATCATGAAGACACTCCTCATCCAGGTCTTGTGGTGAGGCCATTTCTTCTCCGCCACCCTGATAAGTAAGATAACACGAGGCCCTCTTTCCTCCATTTCTGCTCCGCTCTCCAGAAACTGTGCTCTCTGTGATGCTGTCATCCTCTTGATCTGCAATAATGTCCCCACAGCCGGTGAGCGAATCAAAGCTCTTTAACGACGCAACGTCGTCAAAAAAGTTTAGCTGATCCGAGGAGCCAGCAGGCGTTTCAGTCTTCAGAGCGGGCTCAGGCGTCATCTGAAGTTTCAGACCAGGCCCGCTGTGTCCTCTGGAGCTGTCCTTGTATTCCCTGGAAACCACAGCCACCAAATTCATTTCCTCCGTTTGTTCATCGCTCATGTGATCATCAAGCTCGGACTTTGGGCTTTCATGCTCCGCACTCTTCTCTGACGCCATCACGTCAGCATCGATACATTCAGGACCAATGGAGATATCGCACATATCGTCTGCAAAATCAGGCACATCAGGTTCAGATCCCAGGCACTCTGTGACATACTGGTTGGCGTTGTCCTGGACAACAGGCACCTCTTTCTTGCAGTGAGGGGAGGTCATTGCAATCATTTCAGTTTTATCCACTCCAACATTTCTGTGGTTTCTGTGATGCCTGAAACTGTGAAAAAGACCCCTCAAACCCTTTTTCTGCCGGGTGAGGGTCAGAGATTTCTGCTCAGCAGCTTGGTGACTACATTCGTTGTGGAGCTCTCCAGCAGAGTCCCTCTGGCTGTGGAACTCAAAATCTCCAGCTGAGGCGAAGCCACCTCTCAGATTGTCTTCATGACTAACCTTACTAAGCCCATCATGTGTTCTGCTTTTGGTGAGTCCTTTCTTAGACGACCACTTGTTCGGATTTTTACTCCTTCCTCCAAAAAAACTCGGCAATATACAGATGCTTTTACGAACGCCAAAAAATGTCAGGGCAGTCCTCCTAAATTTTCCAGATTTCTGGGATTTCACCGTAGTGTTCATCGTATCCGGCTGAAGCTCCTCCGTGATTTCATCGGGGCCGCACCGGGAAAGCTGCTCTGGGAATGAAGCTAAATCCTTGCGGTCGCCTGGTAGCTCATCTACCTTGCGAGAAGCCATGGCTATCAGATTTACTGCAGCAGGCCAACATAAGACGTAGCAGCTGGATTTTCAAAATCAGCGGACAGGATCACTGCATTGAATCCGTCCTCCATCGGATGTGAGCCCTGTATTGAGAAAGTTGAGACCAAAATCAATGATCAATTAAAAATCTAACCTTGGCTTCCCTAATATAGCCTCTATGCCTACTTAGTGTCTGTGTGGCTTGTTCCAGCGTGTGGAATATGCTATGCATGGTGCACGTGTCCCAGTCTCTGGGGTTCTCCCTCTCTTTCAGACACTTGTGACTTGCCTCGATTCCACCTGAAGTAAACACAAGCCCCGACTTTGCTGACCGAATGTAACCTTCTTATCTCACTGTTTATTCTACTGTAAATTGTATTGTTTTGTCTTGACTGCTACTGCAAGTGTATCTGTCCTAGTGTAATCACTGGTCCAAGGATCTGCTACGGCCTATTCTGTCTCTGTCATGTGCTTTACGTGTTATTTAAGTGTTTGTCTAAGTAGGATCACTATCTATCAAGTACTTTGAGCCATTATTTTGTCAAGAAAATCCGTATAAATAAATGTAGGGATGTTTGTATAATATTGTTGTGACACTTTGTCTGGGACAAAGTGACTGTGATAACCCAACTGCAAAACTACAGACCAGTGAATTTAAAACAAAAAGCTTACAGGGTAAAGAAACTAAGTGCATAATTATAGTGTCATTTTTTTTTTAAATTAAATTAAGTGCATTTATCTTTGCACATACATACCTCGTGTCCATGCTTAATCTGTTGTCTCTGTATAGGAAACTTATGTTTTTTATGTATTTTTGCAGGTATGTGATGTACATATCGTTGTGTAGGAGAATAAAGCTAAAACCTTGTAATAATGCAGATAAATGTGCATGCATGACAGAGAAAGGTGAAGACAAAGCTAAAACTCTCCAGCGGATTTGTGATCAGTTACACAATAACCCCCATAAGTGAGTGGTAGTGAATCACAGATGGGATAAGACTGTGACTGTTTTGATAGAAGAGCCCAGGTGACAAAGCAGCAGGACAGAGATGTAACTAAGCTCCAGCTGTGCAGCCGCTCTGCCACCATACAGAGCAGCGGTGGAGGGTGAAGACACTCCGAAATGTTACTTTAAACCAGAGCCTTAGCAAAGACAATAGACTGTAACTCTAGCTAACGCTAATGCTGAATTCAGCCCATCTAACACACCCTCACAGACCTCCTTTGTCACTTCAGTTTTCATATAAAACCGAGGATTGGCACATTCAGACGCTGGAACTGACCGAGTGGTGAAGTAAACAAACTTACCAACTAAAGCCCGGACCTTTGTAGCGCCGAGCTGCCGTCGGCTCGTCGACCAGGACACCCGGCTAGCCTCCTCTCAGCGCATGGCTGCCCGGTAGCGCTAACTTGGCTTTAACTTTGGGATAAAGCAGCTGGCGTGTGGCCGACTAGGGCCCCGCAGTAGCTGTAGCCACGCACGGTTTCATTTGTCCCCAGATACCGTCGGCTGGCTTTGCTAGCAGCGTTACCCAGGTGAGAGTGTATGTGTGTGTGTGTGCGTGTGTCCTGCAGTCAGAGGCTGTGCTGCGAGTCCGACAGCCGCTAACGGAGGGTGAAGCTAACGCTAGACCACGCAGCGGTGAGGCGGTGTGGTGTCCACAGGCAGACCTGCTCAGGCCAGGGTGCCGATCTGACTTCAGAGGATCACAAAAGCTCAGCGTTTCAGCGCTGGATGATGACTTCCTCTCCGACTCCTCAGGTCATTTTACCCAAATCTGCCTCAGTGACCCCCGGCGCACGCTAGTGACGCAACATGTGTGTAACATGTGTGTAAAGGGTGTTTTATAACATATGATAATAATTATTATAATAACAATATTATTATCATTATCACCATTATTATTGTTATAATAATACTAGAATATGTAATTCTCCCATAAAACCCACATACTTGCAGACTTAATTAAGTGTAACCGTTATTATTTTTCTAGATATATATTCTTGTGAACCCATCTATCTATCTATCTAGATAAATTATGTTATTTTAAGTATCTGCTTAAAGGGAACCTGAGTTTTATGAAAAAATACTGATTGGTGATTAATTTTTAAAATAAAAACTTTATTTATATCAGGGCATGAACAGTAGAACATGTCGGGGGGAGACACGTACACGGACCAAAGACATAATAAAATGAAATAAATAACCAAAACAATAAATTAAAAAAAAAAAAGATCCGATGTAAAGGGACAAACTATTAAAATGCCATTAACAGGACATTTTAAACAGACTCGTTGTTCAAAGAGACGGAAATTATTTCAATTAATTTTTGCCTCTATTGAATTTGGACTCATGGATGTAATACGGATGCAGTATAAAGTTATTCATTAAAAAAGGATCTACAGAAAAATAATATCGCTGAGTTGTTTCCAGAATGTCTTAGTGGTGAAAATCTTCAATATGAAGGTCACAAAAGGAGCATTTCGCTTCAAGTGTAGGAGACAGAGAAAGCTCCGGATGGATCATTTTGGTTCATGATACATTGTGAGGGTGAGAAATATATATAAAATAAAATCATCTGTAAAACACGTTTCTTCTTTACAGTCACAATAACTATACATACATGAACAGCATGTTTCATTGAAATTTTTTTTTTATTACAACAAAGAAATGATGCCCCATTGAAAATGTATGCTACAGTAAAAATCATTGTGATACAGTGCACAATCTGGTATTATTTACAGTACAGATCTACTGAGAGTTAATTAAGTTTTTACAGTGCAATTGTGTGTTTCCGCCCGGCAAACAAGCATCTAACTGCTGCTGCGTACTTACTCTTGTGCTTGTATTTCAGTACTGTTTTTCAAAGTGCTTTTGGTCCTCTTCATATATGTCCTCCTTGCTGGTGTTGCTGTTTGTCTTCTTGAAGCCAGGCGTTCCTGATTTGTTTTTTTTTTCCGTCTATGTTTTTGACTGCCGCACATCTGTCCACTCCATCTTGGTGTTTTGCAGCGCCTGAGTCTTCTTCTCGTCCACCTGCACGTAGTCCACTCTGTGCTCGTCAGACAGAAAGGGCTTCTGCTGGACGTGGAGAGGGAGAGATGAGTGGACGGTGGTGTGAGGTGGTTAAAGTTCACACAGTTTCCAACATTAACAGGGCTCTGCTTTAATGGTACAAACAGTCATTGCGCTTAATGTATTCAAACTGCAGGAGACCCCCTGGAGTGAGCACTGATTTGGCCATTTGAACAGTAATAACAGGGGTCAGTGGTCGTGATTGTCCCGATATCCCTGCTGTGTGTGGGCTGGCTGGGAGGAGGTGAGTTAAAATTCCTTTTTACAATGTCAAAAATCATTCATCTGTGGTGTTAGGTATTCTCTCTCCATTCCAGACATTGATTTAATTTGTTTTGTAGCATTTAGGTGGTGTAAGTAGGAATAGTGACAGAAAATGTCTTGTCTGATTATGACAAAGACGTTTATTAATGTCTTCAGAGGCTACAGTTGCACACTGGTGCAAAACGCTGAGGGTGCACTTCAAAAGATGGGCAATATTATCCTTTTGTTAATCATCACTATAAGCCAGTGTCATTTATCTGATCAATACATACCTTCTGCACAGGAGACGGGGATGCGGAATTGAAGTCCAGTGACAAATAGTCAAGGTTTGATCTTCTTGCCCACGGTTGAAGTGGTCCGTCGAAGAACTCTTGCACTGACTCCTGTCAGAGAAAGAAACAGATACTGACTCATCACTGTTCCCAGTTAAAAGGGTCTGTAATACATACAGTTCCTAAAACACCCAAATTGCCAGTTTGTATGTGTCAATTTAATTGGACAAGTGCTGCATTGTCAGTAAATCATTTGTTCAATAAAAAAAATGCTGCCTTAGATTGGTCTGAGTTCAGCAAAACACAGCAAGCTACCTGTGTCCAGAGTGCATCCACTATATGCTTGTCTTAAAACTTTATTCTGGGAAAATCAATTAAACATGCTCCCTCTTCAGGAACAGCCTTGAACAGAAGCACACTGTTACACATGCTCACTTCCAGGAAGATCCTGGAGTGCGATTACGGTTTTCACACAGTTTACACTTTCCACACCAGCATTCTCAGCTGTGTGGAGATTTGAGCACATTTTCACAGACACAAATGGCCCTACAGTCACAAGTAGAATGTCAGATTATGATCTTTTTTTTTTTTATGTTCTCTAAAAGGAGAACTAGTAAGCTCAGGTCCAGAATTATCTGGAAAATGTTTTGGCTGCATACTGCCGATATAAAGGTCAACAGAGATTTAAGGATTTCTGCCCACATGATGGATATTAAATATGATCACATATAGATTTACATTTTGTGGGGGAAGTACCCTCAAGTTCCACCCAGTTTATTTATTTTATTACTATTTTGAGGGCCAGTTATAAGTGAAAAATGGGATGGCTCATATGCTGATAGAAGCTACATGACAAAGGGAGGAGAAATGGTGGTCTGACTTAATGAGCTACAGTAGAAGTATAGCCACATCAGGCCCTATTGCTCACTATGTGGTTGGTGCATTAAAAGAATACACAAATGCCTCCTTCAGCTTCTGATGGAGTCAGAGTACACACTACATATGTATTATTTTAAACATCACTGCTGTGAATAGAAGCTTTACCATTGCAGTGCAGTTTGTGTCTTCATCTCTTGGACTGACACCATTCTCTAGTCGTCTGTCAAGAGGTAAACTGGTTACTGGAAAGCTGCAATAAAAACAGAAAATAGAAAGAATTTACATCAGATTAACAACCAACTGAGAAGTTTCACAAACAGAAACAGGATGTTTTCCTTGACCCGGGCAAGTATATTTATAACCACAGTAAAATTAGATTTAACTTGTCATAGTTTAACTGTTTATATCTGAGTTTAAATGAGATCTCATCGTAAAGAAGATGCCATTGCTCTTCATAGGTATTAGGTATTTTAATGCAAGGACGATCACATGATTGATGTTTTCTGATGGTGTCAGAACATCATTAATCATGTGATGAATCATGTGATGAATCATGTGAAGTTGTAAACACTTGTCTGTAGTAAAAGGTATCATGCATTACATTTTATTCAGCTGGAAAACACACAAAATGTTACACTTGATCTGAGCCAAAAGGCCGAGAAGCGATGAAAACACACAGGATGCCGATGTAAAAAAAAATCTCTCAAGTGCACTTAGCTCACATCTATATGAGCTAAAAATAAGGAGATAAAAAATAAGGATTATAAAGTTCATATTATTAGTCATGCTTAGTTGCTATAGATAACCATATGAAGGAAAGATTATGTGGATGAGGAGACATTTTTTTTCTCTCACCATGACTCAGTCATCGCTCTGCTCAAAGGAAGATGAGTGGGACATTCTGTGATTGTAGAGAGGCCTCTTAAGTCAAGAGGTGGGGGTCGAGCTGTGAACCAAGAAAGGACAAAGGTATCGGATTGGTTGTACTTGTCACATGTGCCACATAAAGGCCACTTTCCAAACAGTGACGCGCAGCAAAGATCATGAAAAAAAGTCTCTGTATCTGATCCTGTACTGACTTCTACAACTATATATGATGAGCACAGAGATGCAAGATGTTAAGCACAAAGCCAAAAATGTAACATCAACCAAACAGGGCTGGTCTGACTCTCACCTCTCCTCAGGCAAGGCTTGAGATGCCGGTGAATGGGAGGTGGCACAAAATTCTCAGGTTGGCACATTAGTGGGCTGAGAATGGTGGAGGGCTCGGTGTTGTTTGTATTGAGGAAACTGAATGTCCTGGGGCTCATGGGGATGTAACCATCACTCTCAGTGGTGGTAACAGAGGGAGAAGGGGAAGCCATGGGAACGTATGACTCATCCTGGTAGCTCTGACCTCGTATAGCATTTAAACAAGGCTGTTGAAGGGCAAAGCATCATAAGATCAGACAAGCGCACTGTATCGTCATTTTGGTACAACTAAGCCACTGTGTGCACAATGTGTACGTGTTTATAGAATATATTATTCTGATGGCACATGGTTTCATTTGTAGGAAAGTTATACTGCCACCTGGGGCGCCAAAGTAGTGCATTTACAAACCCTATGGTGGGTTTAAAGGAGTTAGATGAGAAAATTGACTGTCATGTCTATATATTAAATATGAAGCTATGATGTGCAGCTGCTTAGCTTAGCTTAGCATAAAGACTGGGAACAGAGGGAAACAGCTAGCCTGACTCTGTCCAATGATAGCAAAGTCTGCCAGACAGCAGAAGTAAGGCTCACTGATAAACATGTTATATCTCGTCTGTTTAATCTGCACAAAAACCATAATGTATTGTGGGGAAGTGACCAGGTACAGGTCTTGTCGTCACCACGAGGTTTGCCAGGCAGCTTGCAAAGAGCAGTTACTGTGTCTGGATTAAACAAATGAGAAATATACCGTTTGTAGTCTTTGTGCATAGCTAAACTAGCTGCCAGCTGTAGTTTGACATTTATGGCACAGACACGAGAGTGCTATCAGTCTTCTCATCTAACTCTCAGCAAGAAAGCAAATAATTCCCAAAATGTTAAACTATTCCTTTAGCATGAGTTATTTTTTTTCCCAGCAAGATTTTATAAAACAGTGTTTTTCTGCTCTTGATGACTCTCTTACCAAATTGTGACTATGCCTCCTGTTCCTCATCAGTCTACTATCGGCCTCTCCTAAAAAAAAAAGATTAAAAGAGGACATTAATTGAGTTAAAGCCGTATGCTTCCCCATCATAATAGCACCCTGCTTCTGATTCATTTTGTCAGGCCCAGCTTCCTCACTCTTTGGATTATGCAGACGGTGTGACTGTTTACCTGCTGAGGACCTACCTATTCTGAAATGGTCCAGGCTTGACAATGAGGTCCTCCGGGGGAATAATGCAGTGTGGCTTGAGAAATGCCGTGCGCTCATTGGCCTCGGCCTGTGAGCTTCCTCATCACCTAGCTGCTCTGACAGGTGATTGGGCTTGGGCGGCAGCGGAGGAGGTGTTTGCCGTTCGCTCGTTGCCTCAGACGATGCCGAGGAATAAAGTTTGTCAAACTGGAAGACACTTGTGGCACAGTGACGTAGTGGAGAGGAAGAGGATGCCGGTAGAGCCATGGGGATGCACGGAGCGCTGAACGGAGGGTTAGTCAACCGTCCATGGAGGAAAAGAGATGGGCTGGGGCTCGCATGAGACACAGAGGATGAGGAGGACTCTGTGTAAAAAAGAGGCGAGGGGACGATGTCCTTGACAGCCTCGTCTGATGACTTCTGCTCCAGAGAGATCTCAGAGTTTGAAAAGCTGTCATGTCTACAAGTATGGAAAAAGAATGAAAACATCGAATTTGTTATGCATGAACTATTGCCATCATTTCATCTGGTGTCAAAGCTTTCACAGATCGTACATACCTACTAGTGCTTACGCTCCCCGTCTCACACTGTGAGAGGAAGAGGTAGTCCAGCGGATGACTGGAATCCAGTTGGCTTGACACAGACGCTCGGTCGGAGCTGTCAGGTGACGGCTGGAGGGAGGTGGGGGTGTGAGGAAAGCCTTCTTCTGAGCTCTCTGTTGAAAACAAGCAGAGAGCGTGTAGTTTCTGAAATGTCGCAACCACTAAGAAATGATGAGAAAACTGCTGCTGCGGTGATACCAAAAGTCAGCTAGTGTGAAAACCACACACACACCCACGTGGGGCCCTCCCAGCCTGTGCTCCAAACTTACAACCGATGGAGCAGGTGAATTCAAAAAGAGGAATGGCATTCTTCCTTGGCACGTTGAAAGTAGACACATGTGAGCCCTGCTCCCTCTTTGGTTTACATATTCTTCAATCTTTCAGTCAGACTGACTCTTAGAAACTTGTCTCATTTGATTTCACTCAAGGCCACTGAGTCAAGGCTTTCTCTGCGGCACCATGCGAGAGAGAAAAAAATAGTAAAAGTATTTGCGTGCTCTCATGAAACATCTGCTGCCCTTAACAGACGTTTTATATTCCTTTGCACAGAACTCTTGTGCGATCAAGGCAGGATCTACTCCTGTCCTATTCTCAGAAAACCTTTAATTAAAGCAACATAACTTTATTCTAAAATTCTATATATTAAAGAAAAAAACAGCAGCAGTCTATATCACAGTGTTTTTTTGTGTGTGGAATGTGTTTTTCTCAGAGCACAACGTGATTTACAGAAACATGCATATCAGCAACAATGTGCCGTTGCTCTATCTCCTTCACACAGATGACACTGTTCTAACAGACATGTCTTTAAGTCTCCTCACAGAGATACGGTATTGGTCAATTAAAGGCAGTAAAAGCTTAATGATCAAAAAAAAAAAAAAAACCCAACCAACAGAAAGATGACATTCAATGCCATGCAGCCCCAAAGCACGCTCACGGGAGCAACACAAAAATCGTATTATTTATCTGTTAATTTGAACGTGGCCCCTGTTGAGCTGCTGTTATCTCCTCCAGCACAGCCATTCCATTAGACAGGCAAGTCACAGCAACAACGTGTATGTCACTTGATTGCAGCCCTCATCTGATTCATTTCCATTCCAGGAGGAGCTGTGCGAAGAACTATGAAATAATGCAACATTGCTGCTGCTGTGGAAAGAGGACCAGATATGATTTATATCTAATGGCTTTAACCACAGCGTTATGACGTGTGATTGCATGTGGGTTCACAAGCTCACTTATAGATACATTCATCAGCCCCAAAGAGCACTCTGCAGCACACTGTGTTAAAACTGCTGTAAAATGTTTCCCTTTTCGTCTGATTCAGTCTGCCGCTCCGACCATAGGCATCAAATCTTGAATTTTCCTTCAGGTGTTAAATTTAGGAAAACACGCTCCACGCCATACAACTTCCTTCAAAATAATGCAAAACAGTCGAAAGTAGGACACCAAAGACATAACCCAGATGTTCTGTGCATCCTTTTATAAATGTTGGAATCTTCAAAATCTTTGGGAACTCCACTAAAATTAGAAAAATCTAAAAATGAAGTATTTGAGGCTCAGCATGAGTTTGCACTGCAGGAATCAACACACCCATGGGCTCAGCAGATTTCTCAGATAAAGCTCAAGCTTTGGGCGGTTCTGCAGCAAGACATCACAATTTGATCTTTGAGGACTTTTTTTAGGTCACGTGAGTCGTCAGTAAACTGCACCTTTATGTTCGACTCTGCTCTGCTGCTCTGCGAATCTTTTACTGAAAGCTGCATCACATCAAATAAACAGTTTGTTTTTGACCTCGTTCTAAGGTTTTTAGTTCACCACTTCCTGAGTGGGACAGGTCACAGTAATTTTGTAAGGGTGAATGCAGTGAAATGCACCTGGTGGGTGGGATGACCCTCTGTTTTACACCACTACTTTGTGATTTTCAGTGAGGTGGATCATTCTGTGTGTTTACCTGCATCCTCCAGGTTCCCGAACTGGCATATCTGACTGATGCTACTGATCCAGCTGTTCATCTCCTCCTCTGTTTTGGCCACCAGGTAAAAAACGCGAGACGAGGTCTTCACCACAAAGAGGTGCTTCCCATGGAAGTCTCGCTTTATCCTGAGTTGCCCGTTGAGCATTTCGACCTCGCACTCCTTCAGGTCGATGACGCGGATCGGCTTTTTGGAGTTCTTGCTTTGATAGTACTCCAGCACATCAGGATTACCGCTCATGCGACCCCTTCGAAGCACAAACCAGCGTTTCCTCCACGCCTGTGGGAGAAAGGAGCAAACAGTTGGTCAGGGAGTTACTTTGGAGTTTGCACTTCATCCTCACACTGTAATATTATTCACAGCACTGCATAATTCTAACAGTGAGTCTCCCTTTCCCCCTGCACCAGCATTTTATTAGTCATGACCAGTCATGGGAATTAGATCACAGCTCCTGCTCACATCAGCTAACTTAGCAACTTTAGGCTCAATTTTTTGCTTTTGATATGGTCAGTAAGCGGAACCTCGCCTCAAATTTCCCAGAAGAACAGAGAAGAGGAAGTTCTCTGTATTTAGCAGTAAACGTCTAACACAACGAAAGAGGTATTTATATACAGCACTTGGCCATTGCTTTTGACTGAGCACTTACTGAAACTGTTCACAGGTATTTATTACTAAAGAGATCTATTTGTAACATGTAACGCCTGAGCCCTCAACACATAAATTAATTTATAGCAAAATCAGCCCCTTTGTGTAGGTGTCATATTTCATACAAATAGCAGTGAGTACAAAGAAATGATAAGAATAGTGGTGTTCTAGATGTTGGCCTCATTTTCACACTTGGTTTTGTGGCTTTGTGTACATTGTCAGGGCAGAGGCTCTTGTGGTGTGAAAACGTGGACTTTTTTTTTTTTTGACGCATGTGGGGTAATCTGTTCCTGCGCAAGTCAGTTGGAAATGTGTGTTTTTACCAGGAAATAGTTAGAAACGCCACATTCACTGCCAATAACACAGCCACGTTTAAGAGGAAACCGTAACTACACAGATGGCAACCTGACCCTATAGATGTTTTAAGGTGGGACTAAACTAAAAGAAGCTGTTTTCTTCTGACAAAATAGAAAGTGAAGACTTCAGAAGGTTGTACTGTTTTCATCAATGTGGGCTTCCAGTCTCTTCTTTGTTATGCTCATATTTTCCCCCTCTGTGACTACATCTACTTTTAACACAAGAACGTGGCTCAGTAGAGAATCAAGCTTTCAACCACATCTCATGAATATCCTCTGCAGATCAGAGTTTGCATGGAAAATGCTGGTGAGTGGACCTTGAGTTAAACTGAGGGTTCATGCTCAAGCTCTCTAAAACATAATAGACCTTTTTCACAGGAGACATTGTGACTTTGTCATAGTAGGAAAGCCTCTGTTTGACTGCTAACACTAACGATGGCTCTGTTCTACTCAAGTGTCCCGGCAAGTCATAACAGTGTGACAGTAACCCGGAAACTTAAGCAGCTAAATGGAATTCAGCCATCATTTATTGTATTACACAACACCTGTGATTGTAAAAAAAAAAAAAAGGCCTCCACATGTGCAGGTTAAAATGCTGCCACTACACATTCTCTTCAAAGTCTTCAAATTATAGTAGTATAGTAGTGCCTAGCAGAGTACTAGAGCTGCAATGATCGATCAATTCATTGATTAGCTGTCAACCATTAAATTAATCACCAACTATTATGATAACTGATTCATCAGTTTCAGGAAGAAAAGCAAAAAATTCTCTGATTCCAGCTTCTTAAATGTGAATATTTTCTGGTTTCTTTGCTCCTCAGGGACATTAAGCTGAACGTCTTTGTGTTGTAGACAAAGCAGGACATCTGAGGACATCTGTCTATACACAGTATTTAATGAAGAGTGAGTGAGGGTCAGCTCCACCACACACTGTAGTGGACTGGACACGGCAGACAAACATGTTAGCATGGCAGAAAGTGGAAATGCAACGCTGACAGAAAATGAGTATCTGACGTGTGTCTATGCTTATGTTTCTCAACAGGGTACAGAAGCAAAACCAAGGAGCTGCAGCCAAATTCATTCACCTCTGTGAACACCGTCTGATCACAACCCAGATCAAGAAGAGAAAATAATCATTTTCATAACTGTGCGTGGCTGTACTAGCAACATTTGAATAAAAAGCCAGATAGAGCGCAAAGGCATTTACTCTGCTCTCTGGAATCAACAGGATTTGCATAGCGTGCTAAAATAAGTTTCTATTTCCCGCCCCAAACCCCATCAATGCACACAAACACACACACACACCTCCACCCACCCTTTCCCTGCACTGCTGTTGACAAATGGCCCTCCTCCTCCTCTTCTATTCGTACAGAGGAAGCGCAAACAGCCATCATAAAGCTGGACTATTTCTGCTTGCCACTTAAGTCTGAAGTGTCTGACTGCTACTGACATTACTTCCCATGTTTCACAATACACATGCACATCGCACAAACACACACACACACACACACACGGAGCACAGTGAGTGGCCAGCCCAACATCATCACATGACCCCAACAACCACGAAACAGTGAATGCTGTATGCTGTTCATGTAAGCAATCACACATACTGGCTGTAGGAGTCATTTCCACGCCTGTCTCAAATACGTCTGCAGTTTGTGATATATGGTAATTAGTGCCTCAGTACACTGTTAGAGCTATGGATCGCATCCACAAACCAGAACACTGAACTACGGCGTTATTGTAGAAATGAGGAAGACCATGGAAAGGAGATTGAACAGCAGCTCAGGTTAAGGAAAGCACACTAACACACAGAATGTTTCTAAATCATCATTCCACTAACACACACACACACACACACACACAAGCACACACACACACAGACACACATACACACAGGGCTCAGCAAGAACAACCTGACATTCGCACTGCTGGCAGAGGACATAAACAAGCGTCCGGTGTGTACTCCTACTCACAAATCTCTTTAGTTTCTTCTCTGGGGGGGATTTAATGAGCCAGCCGGTGCAGACCACATCCCCAGCACTCATCTTGACTGCAGAGCGTGTCGTCCTCACGGCTGCTGCTGCCTCTGCTGCTGCCTCTGTGAAACTGAGAGCACTGCGAAGCATATCCTGTGTTCTGGTATTCAAGCCGAGCCACTCCAAAAGGAGGAAGTCAAGAAATTGATCACACTGACAGAGAAGGGGAGAGAGAAAGAGAGAATTATGCGTTTGTTTTCTGAAAAGCTCGGGGCAAGTGGATGGAGCTGTTAGCCCGTGGGGGTGGGAAAGGAGAATAATACTACACATAATGAGGTTTGACAGGTTCGAGTTAAACTGGCCGGTAACATGCAGCAGCTGAGCTCCATGCTGTTTAATAGACCTGATCTGAAGGCTCATGTTTAATACTATAGACTGATTCCATTTTTCAGTTGTGATGTCTTTTGTTTGTTTGTTCAATGTGGTTTCTGAACTCTGCAGAAACAAGAAGTGGTTTTAAACAGAGGATAGCTGATGACAACATCGACCTGCCGCACTACTTTGACGCTCAACAATAAACTAATATGGTCTTATTTCCATGTGAGCTTTCAGGGAAATCATGGTGCTGACTGAATGCTATTATTAATAGCTGTATTGGTTCTCCAACTGTAATCTATCAATGTAATTTGCTTTCATTCCAGTGCTCTGCCTTTGTCAGAAGTCAATCATGTACACTTAAAGATTAATGGACAATGTGTTGAACAAGTTTCCAAAGTAAAGTA
Organism: Pempheris klunzingeri; assembly: GCF_042242105.1. Lineage (NCBI taxonomy): Eukaryota > Metazoa > Chordata > Actinopteri > Acropomatiformes > Pempheridae > Pempheris > Pempheris klunzingeri. The sequence continues at coordinate 8,788,836 of NC_092025.1, read as the reverse complement.
TCTCAGTCTTATGTTAGATTCCTACTTCAAATTTGAGAATCGTGTTAAAATGGTGAGAAAGGCTGCAAAAGTAAGTTAAACCCTGTGTAGTGTGCTGCAAATACTTTTATGCATTCTAGGATTGTTTCACATTTAAGTTATTATGTAACTCCTGAGTCACAAGCATCTTCTACCACAATCAAGCCTCTTAAGACGATATATAGCCACGCAATCAAAATTTTGCATAGGAAGCCGACGAGGACCATATTTGTGGTAATGTTTCGCTAAACGTGCTTGTGTTAAAAGTAACCATGAACGCCCAAAGGTGCAGAGCGATGTGGAGGTACCTCTCAGGGTTTCTGGCTCAGTAACTCAGGGTGCATCCATGACGAGCTGTGAGGTGCCCTCAAGTAAATCCTCCTCCTCTGCTCAGGGAATCGATAAGTGGAGTTCATTAAGGGCTGTGAATGGGATAATGTTAAAGCTAAGTCGAAACAAAAAGGCATCAGTCATCTAACCATGGACGACGGAGCTTGTCATTGAGTTTTATTGTAATTTTATTAGATTATTGTTTATGCTTTGTGCTGTTTTGTATGTATTTAAAGGCCCATCTAGGAACAGACTCTGCAGACCGGTTTAGGCTGAGTTAGCTTGAGTTAAGTTTAGAGTAAGTGGGATCGGTCCATGCTATACACTACAAAAAATAAAAATGAAATGAAAGCTGCAAGCAGCGTTGAAGGGCCCTCGCACTTTTGTGCACGTCAGGGTGTGCACCGGCTGCGTCCTGTTGACGGACATTGACCTTTCCATGCATCTCAGGTTTTTGACAGTGCATGAAGGAGTTACATGTCACTTCCTGTGTCCCCTATGTGGCGCTAGAGAACAGCCATTAATCATTTCCTATATTTCAGCATATGAAGTATTGACTGCACCGTGAAAATTTCATGCAAATCAAATGATGATTGCCACAAAAGTCTTACTTCCTGTTGCCACTAGGTGGCGCAATGGCTGCAGTCACTAATTGGCATGTAGATGTCTTCAGGGCAGGACTCTTATTAATTATGACAAGTTTGAAACAGATTGGATAATGTACACTGAAGTTACAGCAATTTCCTGTTTCATGGCGAGATATGGAAATTTGACAGCTCGCCACGGGCACGCCGTTAAAGTTTTGTAAAGACTTTTAATAACTTTTCATCGTTAATGTCTTTTCTACATGCTGACCAAGTTTGAGGTGGATCGGATCAACCCCCTGGGACTAGTTCATTCATTTACGTCCCCTGTAAATCGCCAAAAGTTGATTAAATTTTGACACTTAATTCAAAATGGCTGACTTCCTGTTGGGTTTAGGTCATGGCACCAGGAGACTTTTTTGTAGGTCTCATCATCCTGCATATGCGTACCGAATTTTGTACATGTAGGTGAAACATAGCCCGGGGGCTAGTTCGTCAAAGTTTTGTAGGGGGCGCCGTAGAGCCATTTTGCCCCACCCAAACCAACGAACCAAATCAGATTACTCATTTTAGGCCTCCTGACATGTGTGGCAGTAGTAGTTGTAGTAATAGTAAAAGTACCAATGATAGTAGTGGTGTTGCGGTGCAACAGTAATAGTCATAGTTGTGTGGTTGTTGGTGGTAACAGAGGTAGGGTACAGTTATATTAAAATCAGGCAGCAATCACATTCTAGGAATTGTTTCCACATCACTATCAGTCATTTGATCAAATATATTATAAACACATCAGACGCAGACACACTGATTAAAAACAACAAAGCAGCACATTGTCACGTCTGTCATGAATTGATCGTTGATCCCATGAGAGAAGTTCACTTTATAACTTCTCCTGCCAGTAAAAACACTGACATGCTGCCAGTCATCCAGGCCTCATCATCGCTGTTTTGGATTTCCTGAAGGGAAGTATATAAATCCTCATTTTCTGACTGGCAACGATTTCCTATCACGGATAATCAACTGCCTTTATACTAACGATTTTAACTGATAAACAGATCAGATCACTTTTAGGTCCAGTGCAGGAGGGAACTTTCAAAACAAGCCCTCTGCATTTAATCATTAAATAGCACAAACAGGCTCATCATCGCCTTTTGAGTTTTGTGAGCGGCCACCAGAGGGCGACATAATGATCTAGTTTATGGTGTTGTCACTGGGCAAATTTCATATTCATAACATGACTCAGTGAAAACCAAATGAAAATGTGTGTGCATGCCTTGTGTTACCCCCACGCACATTAGCCTGCATTTACATGACGGTGCATTACATTAATCACATAGCTGAGATATAAAACCAACCATTTACTCAATGTAAATAATATGAATTTGGATGACCTACTAATAATGAATGATTCTAATTGTTAATATTATGTTGCCGTGTGTTTTGCATCAATACTTTTATGACACATACGTCTGTTATGGGCTATTCTTCTCTGTTACCTGACTGCTCTTTTGCTTCCGTTTCTTCTCTATTAAAACGAGCGGGATTTTTTTAAATATAAATGTTTCAATATAAAACGAACAGTGGAGGGCAGCAGCAGCACACTGTGGCTGCCTTTAGTTTATATACCATAGATGTAATCTGTACAAACGTCAAGAAGAAGCGCGTTTACGGCAGTTTCCAAAGAGTCTTGAAGCAAAGAGCTGGACACCGCTGCGACCCGGTGCAGGATCATTTAACACAGAGCTTAACCTCAAAATAACATTAAGGTTAATTGTGTAGCCATTGACTTTACTAATACAACAACACACTGATGCGTCACAGCACAAAAATAACTGCAAAGGCTAGGTTCAGTCTTTTCAGACTTTACGCAACTGATATGACAGGCAACGCCATCTTGCTTCCGTAGTCGTTATCCTACGTAGTTTTGTAATGGTGGCCACTCTTCCGCCTTCAAAGAGTCTCTGCAGTTACCCATGATCCCCCTGAAGTGTATGACCTGTCTCTGGCCTTGGCGTGTGTCGTGGTGCTGCTAGTTGTCAGTGAGTGCTGGCTGTAGGACTAGTTAGCCGCGAACCAGCTACTGTACCTGTCCTACTAGTCGGCTAGTAAACCGGGAGCTGTTACAGCGGAGCGGAGCCACCATGCTCAAATGTAGGACTGTATGGCAAACAGTGGCTCCTGTCACCAGAGCTTCATCTACTCTGTGCCGGCAAAATGTGAGACGAACAGGTCGGTAACTAGTTACAGTAACTTGCTGTCTCCTAGTTAGCTGGCTTCAATTAAAACATACATGGCTTGTGGTACGATATGACACAATGCTGACTCAGGGTAACTTCTGGTAGCTCAGTCTAAATATTCTGACCTTCATTTAAGCTAGCGTTAACTGAGCTAATTCAATAACCAGGCTAGCTAACTTTAACCATGTTGCACTTCTCTGGTGGTCGCTGTTGTGGCCGGGAAGAAACGACAGTGCACATAAAATTAACTCGTGTCGCTGTCACTCGTGTTTTTGATGTCCATTCATTGCTGATTTTGCAGTGTGGTTATTGCAGGAGTCGCACCATCCTCTTTAGCCCGCCAGGTTATGTCATGCTAACACAGGCTGACTTTGCTTTGGATCACGGGGGGGCTTTTTCAGCTCCTTGTGCAGCGAGGATAAGCACCACCGAGTCCGTCCGCATCGTGCGCCCACAGGCTGCTTTAAAGTGCTATAGTGAAGAAAGCAGTGGGGAGTTATTAGAGGAAGAGGAGGATCATAATGAGGATTCAAGCCTCTAAACCCATCTCTAATTGTGTGTGTGCTTTCTTTTATCAACCTAATTAACAAGCTCAAAGATTCTTATGCTTCTATCGAGCATTTACTCTAACAGTTGTTGCATTAAAGTAGCAGTAATCTTTGTGGTTTACTGCTTGGTGTCATTTTTTGCAGACATGAATCAGAATCAGCTCTATTGAACAAGTGTGTGTGCAGGTGCAAGGAATGTAACTCTTGCCTCCAATGTATTTACATAGAAATATAGTCATACAGCTTAAAACAAGGACAGCAGCTGTTCTTGTGTCTGGTTGTTTTGGCATACAATGATATGTAGTGCTCCAAAGGGGGGGTTAGAACAGGCTGTGTCCAGGGTGTGATGGGTCTGCAGTGATGTTTCCTGAACGCATCCTGACTCTGGATGTGTATAAGTCCTGGATGAAGGGCAGGTTGCCGTTGCAGACACCTAGAAAAGATGGCAGAACGTGTAGCGTTTTAATCAAAAAACATGACGCATTTCATCCAGAAGTCCTGGTTCAGTGGGTCAATCATAAATTGCTTGGAGATGTATACAACTATGATTGATCTCGGCTTGGATTTGAAGTTTTATGTTATGTGTCAAATTGTTTACAGGGTTAACCAATGGCAGATTACCAGTACACGTACCCACGGCTCACATGGCCAGCGGGCTTCCAGGGGGAACCCGGGAAAAGCTGCTGTACACGCTTCTGGTTGGAACAGTCGGCGTCGGTTCTATCGTATATGTGAGTAAGCTGTGTCTGTCATGATATACAGTACATATATATACAGCGATCCAATGGAAATAAGCAGTGTTTGTCGTGTTTAGTACATCACTTGTCTGTGTTTCATCCAGCAGGCCCTGTCCTGCCTGTTTGCAAATGTTCATGCCTGGAAACCGATAATCACAGGATATGACAGGCAGAATCAGGGCTGATTTACAGAGTAATAGTTTAACTGTTTGTGAGGAAATATGGAGATTTAAAAAAAATAATAATAATAATTGTTTGTTTTCACAGGCGTACCGATCTGTCAAGAGAGACAACAAAAGATATATAACACGTCTTGAAGAAATGGCAGCCATGAGAGTAGCCACAGTAGTACCAGCAACACCCATCCAGCCAGAGCCTCCTGGTGAGCAATGTTTAACTCATTAATTGACAAGATGATCTTTTAGTTTTGATCAATTAAGAACTTCCCTGTTTTTGATTGTTTTGTTTTAGCTGAGGAAACCACTGTAACAGAGGGTGAGTGATTTTTCTGTAATTCCCAAGTAGATATTTTTCTGAACATTTATAGATCAAACTCCACCTGTTAATAACAAGCCAGGTAGTAAAACTTCCATAATGTTTAATAATTTCCCTCTCAGCCGTCCCTGAGCCAGAACCTCAAGCAGCACCCTCACCAGAACCCGCTGCAGAGCCTTTACCAGAGGAGCCGAGCCCCCTGGCCCCTGGTGCTGAAGTTGCCCCCAGTGAAACAACTGAACCACCCCCAGGTTGTCTGCATGCTTTTTTTTTTTTATACCAACACATGCATGTGGTTGTTACATGTGTGCCTCCTGTATAAACACATGCACGTGCACATACTGTACCTCTAAAGCAAACCGCCAGAAATGGCGACACCAACTGGTAAAGTCAGGTCAGTGCAAAAAAAGCAGGCTGTAAAACACACCTGTCTTTTCCCTCTTTATACCCAGCTCGTAATTGTCACTCATTAGTAATGTGTTTAAAAATACAATTTCATGAAGATGACATGTTTTATACACGAGGCATTCTGGACATTCTAATCTTGTGTTGTCTTGTTTGTCAGTATTGTCTCTATATTCTATAGACAGTCTTCTGCATGAACTGGGACTTTGTGTTCTGTTCCTCTAACCTTGTAGATGAACACTTTCACCCTGTCAGTACTACTTTGGACACACACACACTCTCCTTTGTTCTGAACTGTAAATAATTCTGTTTTTGTGGGACACAGGCGTTGGAGTTCTCAGTGTTTTCTACAAATATGTTGTCTCCTGGTGTGTGTTGTTGTCATATTTGTGATATAAAATGCAACCCCTTCAGTGAATGTGTTGCACTTTGTGAAACTTTGTCCTGGAATAACACTCAAAAGGTTGTGTTTTTTTTTTTTTTTAAGGTGGTGACTAATGTGATATTATTCTTAACTGAACGCTTTTGAAGTGGATTAATTTTTTACCTTCAGATGTGTTTATGTATTTATATATGCATTTCTTTCAAATATGACTGTTGTTGTAGTTTCTGGTATGTCATGGGATACTGTATATACGTTTCTGTAGAACTACAAGTACGGCAGCTTCCAGGTGTTTGTAAGGGATAATGTACAGGGGGAGCCGGTCATTATTGCAAAACGAATGCGGGACCCTGACACTCGCTCTACATTATCCTGTTTATTACACGGCTTCATTCCATTGACCTCAATAATCTGACATTGATTGTAAAAATTATTTTATTTAAAAAATGATTGTATTGCCGTTGCTATCAGATCTGCACTCCTAGCAACGGTCTGCGATACAGAAATATCAAGTAACGTAAAATGTTGTGACTGATCAATCAGATATGATTATTCAACAAAGCCGTGTAATAATGTGTTGGTGTGCATGCTCTGCAGAATGTTCTCAGGGCAAAACTGAAGAAATGCATGGCCCCTGATGGTCGTCCCCTCCAATAATATTGATAAGAATTGAGTCCTAACCCATACAATGGATTGCCTCAACAGCAGATGAGCCAGTAGTAGAAGCAGCCCCAGAGGAGGCGGCAGAACCACCTGCTGCACCTGCTGCACCTGTAGTTGAGGAGGGTAAGATCTGACAGGACAGGATACTCTGATCTAATTAATTAGCTCATTCTCATGGAAATGTTGGGCTTTTCTGTCTGACCTGAGTCTGTGGAGTAGATGAATACATACAGCTAAAGTCGGGCACATATTAGATTTAGTGCACATATAGAGGATATTATGTAACTTTGCCACTACACTACCAGAACCATCACCCCCCTCTGAGCCGTCCCCAGCTGAGCTCTCAGAGGCCCCCCCAGCTGAACTCTCAGAGGCCCCCCCAGTTGAGGTCTCAGAGGCCCCCCCAGCTGAGCTCTCAGAGGCCCCCCCAGCTGAACTCTCAGAGGCCCCCCCAGCTGAGCTCTCAGAGGCCCCCCCAGTTGAGCTCTCAGAGGCCCCCCCTGCACCCGTTGTGGAGAGTGGTAAGCAGCACTCAGGCAGACCAGTTTATGGGACCAGTGATGTACATTTACCACATCTGAGGGTATATTAACTGGTTAATGCTCCGATTATGCTAACAGAACCCCCAGCAGCACCAGCAGCACCAGCAGAAAGCCCCACAGCAGAGCCACCCGAGCCTCAGCCTGCAGTTGTGGCAGAGAGTGGTAAGACCGTAGTCCAGCTGGAGCGGGGCAGCGGGCACGATACCGATACTTCTTCCCATTTTGATAATGTTAATGTTAAATTCACACACCTTTTCTCCTCTTTATATTTTTAACATTTTTTTTCTCATTACAGCTTTCCTCCCTGCCTGTTCATCTCTTCCCCACATTGTTTGTGTTCTTGTAATGATAACGGTTAATTTCACTCACATGAAATATTTCTTTTCCCATTTACTCCTTTCAGGTGCATGTGTGTACGTCACAGGTACTGATGAGTATCCAGGGTCATACACTGACTGTGTCTCTCTCCTGCTTTTGCTTTTTGCCTTTCTCTCTTTCCCTCCCTCTCTCTTGTGCTTGCTGTCGCTTTCTCTTGCAAACTCCAGGAGTGGACTCAACACCTGCCCTTCCCAAGGTCCCCTCACACACCCCCTACCTCCTCATTGGCGGAGGTACCGCCTCTTTCGCTGCTGCCCGGTCTATTCGAGCCAGAGACCCTGGTGCCAAGGTCAGCCAGGCCTCTGTTTCCATTATAAAAGCCAAGCTAAGAATACAGTTCATTATCCACCTTGTTGTACTTGAGTATCTCAGTTAAATGTTAAATGTTTTTTGCTGACAGGTATTGATTGTGACTGACGAGCCAGACCTTCCATACATGAGACCACCTCTTTCTAAGGAACTGTGGTTCTCTGATGACCCCACTGTGACGGAAACACTGCGTTTCAAACAGTGGAATGGAAAGGAAAGAAGGTGTGTCCTTTCTTCCAGCCTGTCTGTCTGACAAAAACATGAACTATCACAGCAGATGCTGAGAGAACAGACAGACAGACTGTGATCTCTTTGTCGTCTTAACAAAATTGGACATCACTGCTCATGTGAACTATGAACTCTTTTACTACTGACTTCTGCTTTTTGACAGTATTCACCACAAACCATTGCTGAAACAAAACAAAATTTGTTATTTATATTTTTCTCCTACAAAACAAACACTAACATATAACTTGTTTCCAGCTTGTTACAATACCAACTAAAGTTGGTACTTTTGGGGACACTGTGAGAAGTTTCTTTTTTCTAATTTTGACAAGAAAAATGTTCAATGATTGTAATACCTTTTTTGCATTTATTTGCCAGTATCTACTTCCAGCCAGCATCATTCTACATTAATCCAGAGGAACTGGATAGTGCAGAAAATGGTGGAGTGGCTGTTCTCACTGGCAAAAAGGTTGGTTTCTATTCGTCAGACACCACAGTGTGCTGACTTTATAATTACATACATGATAGTAGTTGAATAAATTAGTCAACCAGAAGTGAGGAATGTTATTGGCAGATGCAAATTTATTGTTTGACTGTATTGGATGATATTTTTGAAAACGCATACGTGATTTATCCCATTTTAGGTAGTTCACATGGATGTGAGGGGAAACAAAGTAAAACTGGACGATGATACTGAGATTTCATACAACAAGTGTTTGATTGCCACAGGTAAGCCACATGAAAAAGCATTTAACACCGCACGTGGCTTAAACCTGCTGGAAGCTAATCTGAACTCTTCCCCTCAGGTGGCGTGCCAAGAAATCTACAGGTCATTGAGAGAGCAGGAGAGGAGGTGATGAAGAGGACAACTTTGTTCCGCAAGGTCAGCATTTGGCCACAAGGGGGAGATAGCCTCGTTTCATTCTGAGAAGTTGAGGCTGAAAGAACAAAGTGCATGAGGGAAACATTTAGATGGCAATATTTATGACTCTGAATAAGGTATTTGGAGGTACATTTAAAAGAGTACATTTAATATTACTTTGGTCTTCCTCCACAGATCGAAGATTTCAAATCATTGGATAAAGTCTCCAGAAACATCAAGTCCATCACAATCATTGGAGGCGGCTTCTTGGGCAGCGAGCTGGCCTGCGCCCTCGGCAGGAAATGTAAGATTAGTGGACAAGATGGGAAAATAACACTGATATTTGACAGAATTCTTTCTTTTTTTTTTGCTCTGATGTTAAATCACTCATCCTTTTTCTGTTTTCTTCAGCCAATGAGGTAAACCTGGAGGTGATACAGATGTACCCTGAGAAGGGCAACATGGGAAAAGTGCTACCTGAGTATCTGAGCAACTGGACAACAGAAAAAGTCAAGAGAGGTCAATGTCCACTTTGTACCAAAGCATGTGTGAGCCTCCTTCATTTTTTATTTTTTATCTCCTCAATTCTTCTTTTATCAAACATTCTCCCTTTTGGTTTTCTAGAGGGCGTAAAAATCATCTCAGAAGCTCTGGTGAAATCTGTGACCTACAAAGACGATACGTTAGAAATCAAACTGAAGGACGGCCGATTGGTAGGTCCCAGTTTTGCACAAGTTCAGCATGATACAGGAAATGAGTTCTGAGTTATAGGTTAACTTGTGCTTCACCTCATAGGTGAAAACCGATCACATCATTGCAGCTGTTGGCTTGGAGCCCAATGTTGACCTTGCTAAGTCAGCAGGTCTGGAGGTGGACTCTGACTTTGGTGGCTTTCGGGTCAATGCAGAGCTGCAAGCCAGATCCAATATCTGGGTGGTGAGTTAATGTTTATAAGGTAGTTGAGATGTAATCATCAAAGTTTAGTGATTCACTGTTCAGTTGGACAAATGTATTTATTTAAACACGGCATCTCTTTTTATCACTCACTTCTAATGAGTTAGTAAAAAAGCACTAGAATTTTGACTGAATTTAAATAGAAAAACAAAATCCACTGTTCTGGATTTTTGAGGTTTAACATGATTTGCGTTGTAGGTCAGGTCACGCTACATACAAGGTTTCATAAATGTATGTCCTTGACCTTTTCAGTGTTACAGTGCCCTCTTCAGGCAAACTGAGGTCACAGTCCAGAAACCGTTGACCTCAGTAGACATGCAATGCTATTGTCAAAAATTTGGTTGTAATTGTAACCGCGCCACGTGTCCTCGACCCCCTCCGTCTGGATGTAGGCCGGAGACGCTGCGTGTTTCTATGACATCAGACTGGGCCGCAGACGGGTGGAGCACCACGATCACGCCGTTGTGAGTGGAAGACTCGCAGGAGAGAACATGACAGGAGCCAACAAACCCTACTGGCATCAGTCTATGTTCTGGTGGGTATTTGAGCACTTCCTATTTCCTGCTGTGGATGCTAACTCATGGCTAGCTTTCATTGGTCACAGATTCAAACCGTTTTGCAAATGAGAGCTGTGGCCGCAAGCAATAAAACCAGCTCAAAGCGGAAATGAAGAGAAATATTTGAGAAAGCGTGATTCAGCCTGAATTGTTGATTGCACACATCCAAGCTCATTGAATACATTTGAATAAGTGGGGAGCATTTAAAATTCTGGAAATGGCTCGGATTTAATCCTCTTAGAAGTCAGATGAACATGCATGATTGCTTTGAAGTCTTGAATACCATGAAGTTCTGAAATATTAAAAATCCTTTTAGAGGACATTAGGATAGGAGTCTCCAGCAGAGGGCTGCCTTCCTCAGCCTCACTGATTTCTTTAGGCCCATCATGAATTCACTAACTCAGAACTAAAAGCATTACTGATATGATTACAAGGGGACTCCCAGATATTCAGTGAGTGGCCAAAAATTGAACTACAGTGTGGAATGTGGCCCACACTGCACCGCGACCGCATGCTTTTAGCAGCTGGTGAAATATGACACACTGCTGACAACATGGGTTCATGGTAGTCCAAAAACACACACACACACACACACACACACCGAGCCATTGGTCAGGCTATTATGGCTTATGCACCAGCAGATGTAGCTGGTTGGTGTGTTTATCACTGATCAGGCTGCTGTGATGCAAACACAGCCCCTTATCGTTCAGCAGCAGTGGTCAGTAAGTTAATTCTAAGGTCATTAAGTCCATTTCTTTTATATTTAACTTAAAAGCTAAAATACCTCTCATGCCATAATTCATTTTTATTTCAAGATTATTTTAAATGGGAAAACTGGCAAATAAAACCAAGCCTGTGAATGTACGCATCTTAAGTCTGTTTATGAGGAGGCTTTTAGTGCGACACCAGCAGTGACACAGTTCGCACAGCAGCACTGGAAAAGTGCCAACAGATGAGCCGTGGGTCTGGATGGTTCTGAATGATGCCACATTAAATGTACAGGCTCTCTGGGCAGAGTGACCACAGCGTGTAATTTGTCAAGGTCAGTTGGCAGTGACATTACTTCAGGTCATCAGCCAGCTTGAAACTCATCAGGTGGCGGTGGGGGGGGGGCTGTCACTGCAGCTCACAGCAACATTTTTAACAAGCGTCCCCTCAGCCCTGTTTGTTTTGTGTGTGCATGTTTGCTGTTTTGACAGTACAGTTTTAAAATCTAGAAGTTGGTGTACTTCACACAGGATTAACTTTTTTCAACAGAAATTTGGAGAAGATATGTTTGAAATGCAGCTGAAACGAAGTGACAGTTTTTGTGGCTGCACTGTCAAAATACACTATCTGCTATGTGAAAAAGAGAGCTTTAAGTCACATTATTTGTTCCTCAACTTGTTTTGCTAATCTCATGTGGTTTCTCTCAGGAGCGATCTGGGACCAGATGTAGGGTATGAGGCGATTGGGATCGTTGACAGCAGCCTACCGACAGTAGGAGTATTTGCCAAAGCCACTGCCAAGGATACGCCCAGAGCTGCTACAGAGAAGTCAGGTATGAGCGTTCGCTGTGAAGTTAAGACGTCCTAATCCTAGAAAGCAAAAATAAACAGAGGTAGGATTCAGTGTCGCTCGTTAAATGTATCGCAGGAACTGGGATCCGCTCAGAAAGTGAAACCGAGGACACGGCCTCCAGCCCAGTGGCCTCTGAAACGCCGGCTCCCACCATGGGGCAGCACAAAGACGACTACGGAAAAGGTGTCATCTTCTACCTAAGGGACAAAGTGGTCGTGGGCATTATCCTGTGGAACGTGTTCAACAGAATGCCCATCGCAAGGAAGGTACGCACCGTCAGTTTGTAGGAAAAACGCTTTGTGTCATAATGAGGATTAATTAGCGATTTGGTTATTGTGAATTGTTTTATATCCGTTATTTTGTAGATTATTAAGGACGGAGAGGAACACGCAGACCTGAATGAAGTGGCTAAGCTGTTCAACATCCATGAGGATTAAGATGGAGGCTGGTACTCATTACGGGAGGGGAGTCACGCTTCATGTTAAGACTGAACTTTGACAGAAATTGCCGCACTCTTGGAAGACGCAACGGATCATGCATACAAACTCTGAGAATTAATGTAAATCACGTCATGTCGCTGGAATATTTTCATATTTGAAATTTCTATCTGCTCCACCTGTTTTTGTTTATTTTTTTTCACTGTTCCATCTTCCACCAATCTTTTTGCTCATGTTTTGTTTTTTTTCCCCAAGATGTGATTGTATGTCGCCTTTTCCCCACCAGGCTAAAAACGTGAGCGTGGATTACTGTTTTCCTCTGTGTGATCAGAGCAGCTTGTCATGAGGAAAGCTGCAATAAAAGCTATTTTTAAATTGGAGTGATCCCATTATTTCGCTCCTAGATAATGGCGTTGATGACCGATAAGTTGACCTGCATTCTGAGCTGCGATGGTTGTCAAAGTCCGTGTGGTTGAGTTCATCTGTCCTCGAGCATTTTAATCAAGTGTACAGCTTGGAAACATTTACTAGGGTCATACATGAACTATTGTGACTGGACCTTAAGAATTGAGTGACATGATGTTAAAGGTACAAATGCAACTAAAAGCACTTATTGTTACTTCAAATGGGAACAGGCAGGCTTGTATAAAGGGCACCTGATGAGTACATTTTACAGTGTGTGGAAATATGATCTAATTAAACAGAGCCAATGTGCGCTCCAACAAAAACATTAAAATGAAGCTTGGCCTACTTATCTTGTCCGGAGGTACAAATGTTCAGCCATGCAGAAACATTGTTGTTTTTTTTCTGCTGTGGGCTTCTTGTTATTAGGACTGTATTCATGTTTTATGTTCTCACACATTTCTTATCCTATTTGACACTGCGGGCTCCAGAGCGAAGTGTGGAACAGCCTCTCAAGTGGGAGGCGAACACGTGCCGCCATAACGTCCCTTCGCTTTCTTTGACATTAATTTTACATGAGTAAATGGCTGAACTGCCTCCCCCTCTTTACGGAGGAATAAACATGAGCTTTCCTATTTATATGCGAGTTTGTCTGGCGATTTGAAGATAAAATGATGAATAAAAATACATTTTATTTATAGAGTGCTTTTCTGGGTACTTTGAGACACTTCACATGAATGTCTTTTAGACCAGAAACTTTGGACAGCTATGCTAAAGATAGAAAACCTCTGAATGTGCAGTGACACTTGTGGAGACATGTTCCACTTGAATTAACTGGAACTCAATGCAGTCATTATGCTTGCCCTTTTGCTGTGATTACATACATCCACCCATTACATACATATTGTGTTTTTGTAATTGTAGATGACTCAGTCTTGGGTTAATTAATCACATCTCTTATAGACACATATACACTACAGCAAGTTATTAACTGATGACACTGAACCATATGAAAAACAAAAGTAACCCACCAACATAAAATATGTTGGTGTTTTCAATTTTTATAAATGCCTCTCATTTTAAGGACAGTGTCTTAATCACTGGGAGTGTTATGTGAGTAATTAGAAATGTTTAATCAATGGTACAATATATTTTTTATTAATGTTTTTATTCTAATAAATGGTATCTGTTTTATTTTTCAGCAAAAAAAGGCTGATTGTAAATGTAACATGTTTTAGTCCCAAATATCTGCCAATCTGATGCTGCAGTTATCAAGAGCGTGCCGGCCACTCTGCCTCGAAAATGCTCCTGTCTCTTTAAATATTCTTGCAGTAATTCCTTGAACATGCATATGGCCATGAAAAAGAGATAAAGCTTGAAGTCATCCACACAAACACGGGCAGGAAAAAAAAAAAACTTCCCCAGGATTTTGAATTATACAGCAGCAGCTTCCTGTATTTTACACCTGCGGAGGAGGAGGAGGAGGAAGGAGGGAAGCTCAGCTGAGTCCAGAAGACAGAGTCTGTCTGGAAGAGCAACAACAAGTTCCCTGCGTCTCTGCTTTTTTTTTTTCTTTTTCATCTGTCTTTGCCTCAGTTTGTCTCTCGTTCACTGTTGGTACTAACTAAGGATGCTGTTGCACGCGCTGTGTATGGTGTGGGCTTCATCGGTCATTCTTCTGCAAGGCAGGTAAGTGGCTGTTCTAATTTGTAGTTCCTCAAATTCCTACAAACTCATTTGTAGGAGAAATTATGACGCCACTGTGATGTTACTGCATGTGTAAGGTTACTGTGGTGTATTTACTAGAATGAAAACGATGTGACATTAACGGTGAATAACTTGATAATAAGACATTAGATGAGGCACGTCAGCATTACTGTTGCCTTACAGTGAGAAGAGCCATGCATGAAATATTTTGCAATCTATAATTAAAATGCATTAGTTCCATTAAGGGAGAATGTTCATGAATAAGATGCAGCATTATACAAATACTTGAATACTTTTCAGTTAACAGTATGAGACCTTTGAATTACAAAATGCATAATCCAGCTAGAATAATAAATATTGTACCTATTTGGATCAAATTGGATCAAACTTATCGTGAAGGAAAAATATTAAGTTAAGAAAAAGAAATGTGCATCCAGAGTTGGCTGTCCTGTCACCTGGCAGGTCTGTGCTCTGTAAGGAGATGAAGCTCCCCAGCAGGGCGACCAAGCCCCCCTCTCCATCTGACTTTCTGGACAAGCTGATGGGACGTACATCTGGCTATGACGCTCGCATCAGGCCAAACTTCAAAGGTAACGCAGTGCGGCGCGCGGTGGGAGGAGCTCCTCTGTGCGGACAGGTGTGAGGAAGAGCGCTCCTCACCTTGCATAACAAGCTGGGCAGTGAAGTAGCACAAATCATTCACAGATGGGTCAGGAGTGAGAGATGCTGCGGGCCGTGACGTTCTCACACAGGAGCCTTCTTTCTTTTGTCATGTGTTGTTACTGTTTTTATGCTGACCCACAGCCGTAGGTTATGGTATTTTTACACAGACTTCTTTCAGATTCTTTTTTTTTTCTTTTTTCTTATTTTGTCAGAAATGTGCAGTAACTCTCATGTTACCCCACAGGCCTATTTCAGTCCAATCTTGATCTCTCTTTCTGAGTAAAGCCGGCAGATTCTCTCTGACATCCCTCCCCCTCAGTCTCTGGGGTCGCATGTCATACATATTTCATACTTGCTCCACATCCTTGTCAGTGCATGCTGGGTAAATCCCGGCTGATTATCTAGAAATACACTAATGTAACTAAAGGAGAATCAATAAATTATTGCCTCTTAGGAAATGAGTCGCTGAAATATTTAAAGTTTTGGTGGTCGACAGATGGACTACACTAATGGGAGCGTACTGGAAATGACAACACAATTTAATGCTGGTTATCTTGGATAAGTCTATTTATCAGGACACGGCGTGACACATTATGAGGAGAACTAGCAGATGTTATTTTGCGGGAACTGCTCTGCTCTTTACGGGTTTCAATACTTCATGCGCCCTCCTCAGAAAGCATCATCAGTGGCACTTGAGAAAGAAGTGTGACTAAGACGTGTGATGACAATCTGCTTCTTGTCAGGTCCTCCTGTCAATGTCACCTGTAACATCTTCATCAACAGCTTCGGATCCATTACCGAAACAACTATGGTGAGAACTTCTCTTACAACCCTCTGTGGGCACACTTTATTTGGATGGTCTAACGACAATGCAATGTATATTATAATGGCCGCAAAATCTTCTAATGTAGACTGCACTCGGCTGTGTCTGTCTCAGTATCGGTATCACTGTAGCTGGTCTTCCTCTGTCAGCTTTTAGATGAAGTATGCTTTCATATATCTGCTGCTAGCACCATTAGGAAGCTTCTCACTGGCCAGGATGGTAGTAGCAAGAAAATGTGAGCTTTTAGAGCTATTTATTTGTAGATTACATTTTGTAATAATGTAATCAGCCATAATCTGAAACCAGTAATTTAAGATGTCAAATAAATGAAGTGGAGGAAAAAGCACACTACTGAAATGTAGTGGAGTGGAAGAATGAAGTAGGAAAACATGGGGCTGCTCACTTAAAGTACCTTATTGTACTTAAACACAGTATTTGAGTAAATGTACTTAGTTACCGATGTCCAAATTTTAGGCAAAAATAGAACAAGGGTGAACATTTTAACTAACAGGTGTCACTGTGAAACTTCCACAGTTGATCACTTAGATGAAGACAATAGTATTCTGTATTACAAGTTTTCTGAAAATGTGAGTCTGGATATGCAAATGAGGCACTATCTAATTAAATATGCGTCGGGTCGTATATATTTCCAAAACAGAAATGTGAACTTTGGATGAAGCCATAATCACACATCTTCGTCAACAGCCATAAAAAAACAAACAATTTTCGTCGTGTTTTGAGGAAGCTATGAATGAAACATGAACAAAACCCTCTGTAAACCCCTCAGAATATAGATAGGAGTAAAACTAGAACGTTTGCAGTATGGAAGTTCTACTGAAGTGGAGATTTCTGAGTGTGAGCAAAAACTGAATAAACAGCCTTTAAAGATGTAAATTCGGATGAAATCTATGGAGGCAAATGAGGAAAGGGTTGTAAAATAAACACCCAAGTGTGTTTTTTTGATGTTTATCCCATTTGCCTGAAAAAAGTCATCTTATGGAGGCAAAATAGCCTCCAAACTGACCAGTGGATGGAAAAATGCTGTTTTTGCCTGTAGTGTTTCAGAACCGCTCTACCCTCAGCCATGAACATGCAGAAGTTTAACAAGTGCACTTCATACAGGCCAGGAGACACATGTGATGAGAATGTTTAGATCATGAGGTTACTTCTATCTTAATGTATTATAATTGAAATATTTAGTAACCTAAATTGTTCATAGCTATCCCTGAACAGAGTAAACAGAGAGTGCAGACCAGTGAGTCATGTATCACAACTGATAGATTTGATGTAGCGTGCCTTAAAAAGCTTGAGCTCAGAGCAGCCTGTGGTGCTTGGCTGACAGAGCCAGTTAATGCTCATCTATCAGATGCATCACACCCTTTGGTGTTTATTCATCTGGCTCTTCTCCCTCTGTTTGGAGAGGTCATTTGGAGCGAGCTTCACGACGCCTAAACATACTGCTATTAGATTATGACTAATTAATGACTATAAACACCATCTTGTAAATTCATTACATAATGTCAGCTGTGATTTTCTCACATCTCTGTCTCTGTCGAATGAGGAACTGTCCTTAATTTATGAGGCTCATGTTGACTGTTTGGGGACTTTCTTTTAAAATGCATTCAAGTTTAGAGTTAGGGAGGCTCATGCATTTTCTATAACACCTCTAGGGAGTGCCATCAAATTTTAATTGATGACATTGTAAGTGGAGTTTTCTGTCGCTTAGGTTATAAGCACTCGGGTCTGTTTGTTAGTGTTTATGCTTGTTGTTTTAGTTTATCATGGGCACAGAAACTCATTCATTCGGCTCTTTTTTTGCATGCGACTTATTCCTGTTCACTTGATTGAACATTTATCAAAATCACACCATAATAACATGCTCAGACGTGCAAAATAGTACGTTGTTATTAAAAATCTCAATATGATTCCACAAGTGCCTCTTGCTACAGTTAAATATTCAATCTCAGTCACTTATAACTATAATTAGTTTAATTTCTACCTATGACTTCATTCCATACCATACTGTAGGACTACCGGCTCAATGTATTTCTGCGACAGCAGTGGAACGACCCTCGACTAGCGTATAAGGAGTATCCAGATGACTCTCTGGACCTGGACCCCTCTATGCTGGACTCCATTTGGAAACCCGACCTGTTCTTTGCAAATGAAAAGGGAGCAAACTTTCACGAGGTCACGACGGACAACAAACTGCTGCGGATATTCCAGAATGGAAACGTCCTCTACAGCATCAGGTGATCCGTTGTTGCTTTTAAATTGTGAATCTGGCTGAATAATGCACCAGGCCGTACCTCGATCACACATTACAAACCGGGGTTTCTTAACGTGTCAGCTGAATATGAACTTCTCTATCTGTGAGCTGCCATCTAAACCTCCAAGTATGTGGTCGAGCAGCATGTTTGTTTCACACTCCAGTTCAGTTCAGCTGTCATTGTGTTGTCCAGCACCCACTGTGAGCATGTTCATAAGCAGTAACTGCAGGCTAAAACAGAATCAGGTCAGTAATGTGGCACTGAGTCAGCGGTGAACTGTAGTGTGATGGTGGGGAGTTCCATTGGAATATAAGAAAGAGGAAGAACTGTTTAAATTCCTCAATCCTCAGGGGGTCAACCTGAAACTAACTTTAATTATTTTTTTCACAATCTAACAAGGTCATTAAGTCAGAATAAACTGTATATATAAATATTTATGCCCTTATTCACTTGGTAACCCCCGTATCCCTGAAGGACACTGAAGCAGGATCATTCACTTTCCTCCTCTCTGCATCATTGCTCATTTATGTGAAATGCTTCAGTTTGTCCTTGCTGGAAGCAAGAAAGTCACTTAAGATAAGCAGTGAAAGACATCGTGACTCATCAAAAAGAGCGATGGCAGCAATGGAAACTCCATGTATTAGACACCAGTAAAGTCCTTGCCGACACCTCTATAGGAGTCTATATAGTTCTGTTTTTTTTGTTTTTTTTTAATCTTGATGTCTATGTCTTACGAGCAGAGAGGCCCTCCCCTGTTTTTAGTGATTGTGATCGCTGGGTTCTCAGCCCATTTTACGTCAAAAACCCTCCAAGGCTGACGCGTTGTCAGTCAGCACGAGTCAGTCCTTGTGAGGGCCTCGGTGGAATAGAGAGATGGAAAGGAGGACAGGTGTCAGAGTGGTCGGAGCTGCCTGATGTGACTCCTAACATAGAGTGAGTGTGCAAAAAGAGTTTGAGCGACACATAAATCAGGAGATGGTTGCTGCTGGGGGTTTGGTGCTCTGGACTGGCTATGGTTGGAGTGTGAGGTTATCACCTTCTCATTTTACACACCATCCCACTGCCATCACGGTGTTCCTGTCTCTGTTTTACAGGCTGACGCTTACCCTTTCCTGTCCCATGGATCTGAAAAACTTCCCCATGGACAGCCAGACGTGTACGATGCAGCTCGAAAGCTGTGAGTGAATCTTTCAGGGCTTGAAGATGTTACATATAGATATTGTCATAAACTTATTTCTTGTCTCTGTCTCTGCTCTAGTTGGCTACACCATGAATGATCTTATTTTTGAATGGCTGGACGTGGCAGCGGTGCAGGTGGCCGACGATCTGATGCTTCCTCAGTTTGTGCTGAAGGAGGAGAAAGGCCTCGGCTACTGCACCAAGCACTACAACACAGGTACACGGCACATTATGCCCTGCCAACCAACATCCTCCATAGATGCTGCCAATCGACCTCTAATAAGACTGTCAGTTTGCACCTGTATCTCCTCCTGCGGTTAGGTAAATTCACCTGCATTGAGGTCAACTTCTACCTGGAGCGTCAGATGGGATACTACCTGATCCAGATGTACATTCCGAGCCTACTCACCGTCATCCTGTCCTGGGTGTCGTTCTGGATCAACATGGATGCGGCTCCGGCCAGAGTGGGGCTGGGAATCACCACGGTGCTCACCATGACGACGCAGAGCTCTGGCTCCAGGGCGTCCCTGCCAAAGGTCAGACAGTTTGGTTTATTGACATCTCACAGAAGAAAACGTAAGGTAGTCATTGTTTATTATAAAGCCTGGGGTGATTTCAGGAAATAATGGTTACTGGATTGAATGTGTGCATCGAAGTTTTGTAATTTTTTGATTTTTTTAGAGCTACTTGTCGACTCAGAAAGCTTCCACATATGAAGCTTTAAGACAAACTGAAGTGCTGCATCATTGACAAATTAAGTAGTGATGTGTTGTTATTGTAAGCAGAGAAGGTAATAATCATATATCAAATATGGTATATATTATAATATGGACTGTTATAATTATTGATTTAATTAACATGCATTTTACACCAGCATCTGTAGCTGGTCAAAGTGAAGCTAACTGTAACGACACTAAGCTACAACAACGCATCATATTTAATAAACTGATCATATCTTTTACTAGTTACTTTTCAGATTAATGTATTACATACAAAACATAATTGTTTAAAATATAATATATTGTGTTTTAAAGCAGTTCATTAGCTCCAATTAGACCAATCACAACGTGACATTTAAGGTCCATTCTGTATTCTACCACCACAGTGTATCCAAGTAATCTAACATCCACACCTTTCTTTCATGTCACTGCCTGACACAGCATGAACTTTACTGCTAACCGAGTGACTTTTTCATGTTTTCACAGGTGTCCTATGTGAAAGCTATAGACATCTGGATGGCGGTGTGTCTTCTGTTCGTCTTTGCTGCACTGCTGGAGTATGCGGCCGTTAATTTTGTTTCCCGCCAGCACAAGGAATTCTTCAGACTGAGGAGGAAGCTCAAAGAGCAACAACGTCAGAGAGCTGTGAGTGCAACCCACCCACTCAGCCCCTCGGGCGGCTGTCACCTGCTATTCTCTGCGCCCGGCTATGCACGAGCTACACAACTCAGCTGCATGCTGCACTCCAGCCGGGAAATGCGGACGGCACTGACCTGTAATTAATTCAAGCCATCACCTTATTCCACTGTTGGCTGAATGTTCTCAACGTATTGCTGCCTCACTTTGGATATCATGAGAATAGAAAGATAGGGGGAGACAAAATAGGCCAAACCACCTTTGAATATAAAATATTGCTTAAATGAGGTGGCGTGACAGCAGCTGCAGGATTCATTAATACATCTAATATTCATAACACAGCAGAAAACATCTGCTTGAATCCTTTGTGTTTGTACTCATCACACAATGCCACAGGAATTGGCTCTGACTACATCATCAGGCTGTCTAATTCCACATTAATGTCAGACTTGTATTCACTTTGTAAGAGACAGATGATGATTGCTTGCTAATGTACAAGATTTCAAACATACATGAAGCACAGGGGAGACGTGTCGTGGTTGCAGCCCGTTTCATGATTACATGTATGTGCTGCCCCCCCCCCAATCAGCAGGCAAGTGGTGACAGTAAGGTGAAAGGAAACAACACGTCAGGCAACAACGCTCCTCATGGGAACGTAGCCCAGCAGTGCAGCGCCTGTGCCAGGGTAAGAACTGTGGCCTCGTTCAGGCTACCGCCAGAAAACAGACGCTGGTTTAGCAGGTGCTCATTCTGTTCTGTGTCTTTTTTTCTTCCAGGAGGAGGAGCTGGCACAGCAGGGTTTACTTTTCCAGAGTTTTGGACTTTCACTGTCCACCGGAAGTGCACCGGAAATGGATGCAACACCTGTGTTTGCAGATTTACCTCCTGGTTTAGGTTTCTATGACATACGCAGGCGCTTTGTGGATCGGGCAAAAAGGATTGACACCATCTCCCGGGCTGTTTTTCCCATGAGTTTCCTCATGTTTAACGTCCTCTACTGGCTTACCTATAAAGTCCTACGACATGAAGACCTTCTAGCCACACTGTGACAACTGAGGAACGACTGAGGACCATAAAGACACTGGATACCTCTAATCCTACTCTCTTCACTGAAACATTTACAGGCTGAGAGCCCTCAGATGAGCCATGCACGATGCGTTGTGACTGCATGTCCAGTGCCATCGGGAAAGTCCATCGGTTTCTGTAAATTTTTAATACTTCATAAGACATGTACTTTTTATCGGCACTGTCTCACACTTTTTTTTCGGAAACATTTCTGTATGTGTGGTTACTGTAGCTTCACATGTATTTGGACCGCAGCATGTCCTTTTTATTTTTATTGTGCACTAATTCTACTGGTGTCATGATCAACAGTGCTTCATATCACTGATACAAAACACACATCACTACAAGCAGGATACCTCGAAACAGTCCGCTGTGTTTCTCACCTTAATTATGCTTTACAGGCCTGGGGAATGAATCCATCAAAATATTTAGTTTCTTTGTAAACTGCAGAAATCTACAATTTAATGCCATCCTTTTGTTTTTTTTTAATGACATTACTGTTTTATCTAGCATAATATCTATCAGTTCAGTCACTTTAATGACTATATTAAATACATCATAGCAGCAAAAATGTTCAATTTAGTTTGTTGGAGATTGAGTTACTTGATAGAGAACAGTTATCAAAAGATATTGTTTAACTTGTACCAAGTTCTCCTGAGGTCTGCACAGTGGGTGTTGTATTGATGTTTAACAAAGCCCGACTACCTTACACACTGAGAATGAATTGTCTCTGTGTATCTATCCTCTAAAGGAACAAATATGTCCCTGAAACTCTTTGTCGGTCAATATAAAATAAAGAAATGATTTCATTTGAAATACTGAATCATAGTGTAGCCTTTCTTGTGTATGATGACAGTGTTTAAAAGATAAAGACAATAGTTTGATGATACATAAATATGCGGCAAATATTTTTCCTGTGCAAATGTAACAGCATGCCAGGATCTAAAGCAAAGAATTCCACTTCATGTGCACACTTAATTATCAGCTATGATATCCGAATTTTCAAACTATGATTTTCTCTACAGCTGGAAGTAACAGCCTTCCATCTAATTCTCAGTCCTCCCCCTGCTTTCATGTGGTAAATGTACAAAACACTCACTTGAACTGTTCCCTTGACTTGCTCAGTACCTCACACTGTATGGCTTTTTGACATATAGCTACATTAGCATTTATGAGTGCACATGCCTGGAAACTGGCTCCTCCTCTGCAAACCTAGTCTCATTTTTAAAAATAAATCTCGTCATAAAATGAAGCTGCCGTATTAATATTTCATTTCGAAAGGTAGCTGTCACATGCATATACAGTAGGAGGAGCGGGGCTGCATACATCAGCACTGAGTCTGTTAAACACAGAAGGGATGGTGAGGGGATCCTGGATACTGAACTGCTCGAGGCACCAATAAATATCTCACATTTTATCTTGAAAAACGCTAAATAGATCTTTATCATTTCTACTTGATCATTTGTACTGCCACAATAACATTGCATTATTTTGACAGCTAAATGAGTTCAGCTGTATACACCAAACCTGAGACTATGTATCTCCAACCATAGGGAGGTGCTGTTCCCTCTGTTATGTCCCATGTGGGCAATGTTGCACCATGCCTCACTTTCCCCACACAGGCCACATTATTCACTATACAGTACAGTGTAAGAGACTTTTACAGGTAGAATTACATTTTCATTTGGCATTTATATTTATGGCCTGTGATATAAACTGGCAAACACAGCAGTGTTCTTTCTACAGACGATGACAACATTGAACTTAAAAGTGCAATGTCTGATATAATAATAATTGCACTTGTTTTTCTACATTTTTTGAGGAGGTTTTGAATTGTTACGGGCCCTGCAAATGTCAGCCTAAACTATGGCTGTCACTCAGTTTGAGTTAGCCTAGTTGTTCTAATCCAGGCCAAAACCTTTTAGTATGCCTTTACTATTTGCTTGATTTGTCAAAGAGGAGATCCAGATCCACACATTAGGTCAGAGGGTGATTTCACTGACTTAGTCATCTTTTTGGCACACACACAGAAAACAGCAAATATTTTCTGTCAGGGGAAATACCTCCAAATGTATGCCTGAGGACAGAGGTACTGGATTTGCAGTAAGTTGCTTTTCCATTTTGGGAGTGGGCTCTGTCTCACCGGGACCCTCCACCAAAGTGTCCACTGGCTGGAGACGTGGCAGCGCCTCCGGTCATATGATTTTAGTTCATGCACGAACCCCACCCCGTCAATGCCCAGCCTGAGAAGATTTTTAGTAATAATCACTTGTGCGCTATTTTAGTGTGAAGTGTCTTTAAACATCAGATCAGCCAAAATCCGATAAGTCCTGCAAAACGCTCCCCGCATAACTCAGCCCAAATAGCAGACAGTGGATTTAGCGGCGGTGACCACCCAAAACAGAGCCATTTTTAGACGTTTACTGCTGACGTTTACAGGGCTTCAAATAGCTTCCGTTTTACACTGGTAGTGATTGGACTGCTCTGTACTCACCCAGGGAGCTAGCATATTGGGTGAACAAGTCCGACACTCTACACTTCAATGGAGGAACAGCCCAAAGATCGGGCACAAGACAGGCAATACCACCACCACGGAGAGGACAGGCACTCTACTCAACATACAACTTGTCTAAAAAATGATCAGAGCCACTTCCAGCGCCAGCATCAGGAAACGCAGACGAAGAAAACAGGTTGGGCCATCCGGAAAAGTGAGCTAACGCTTGCTAGCCTTAGTCAGCTAATGTCAACGAGCCGACTAGCATTTGCTAACTACTGTTAACTCCACTGTGATTGGGGGGGCTTAGCCTGCTAGCTAGTTACTTATTCAAACTACGAGCTGTTGCGTGGGATAATTTAATAAGCCTTGCAGCTGGTGAGTAAATATCTAAGTAGACTAGTATTTGGCCGCTGTCGGACCACAAACCAACCATTAAGTTAGCTAGCTAGTTTGTTAGCTGACGTTGCGTGACAGTTGTCGCTGGTGGTGGTTTGACATGTCGGGGATTGACCTTGTGCGCCGGTTTCACCACCCATTTTTCTCTTGGAAATGCAACGAAATCACCCCAAAAAACCCCACTGGCTCACCGTGTGTTAAAGAGGGCATTAATTGCGACATGTGCACGGTGATTCGCCCTCCACAGCAGTAGCTTGTCTTATTCATTTCAGCACGCCTGTGTCCAGTTTAGGAAGACGAGCCGGCTCCACTGGAATGTTCTGAGCTGCCATTTCCTGTCGGCCATGTTAGAATATCACTGCGAGCTAATGCTACACTCACCTGGCTATGTGAGATTTTTATTGTGTGTACGACCACGATACTCTGCCCCGCTGACACGTCGTTGTCGTGTTTTGCCTACTTGGGTCACTGGTGTTAGTTTGCTATCTAATGGCACAGCCGTCTATTAGTGCCAGGGCGTGTTAATGCCAAACGAGTGGCTAGCTAGTTGACATTAGCTAACGCTAGCCATCTCTGACAGGCCTGTTGCATGTTGTCCAGTCAACGTGAAGCACGCAGCACACAGATCATGACAGCCTGATAAGGATATGCATTTCTGCAGCTGGATACGGTAACCATCGGCCTTACGTTTCCTGGCTGCAGTGTCTACACGTTTGCTTGCAAAAGAAGCGAGAATCTGCCTCCGTATGACAGGAGACGCGAGGCTGGAAGTTATGCAAAAGCTTGTGCGAGCTGTGCCCACTAACATGAGGGGCAGCACCATTTAATGAGAAGCCCCACGTTGACACAGCAGTTCCCATGCCTTCGTGCAACGGACAGACCTATTTGTGGTTCACAGCCAGGCCAAATGTATATCATAAATGCTGCAGAGAGCCCCCCTCCTACACCTTCCAGCAGCTGGTCTTTGATGTCAGATCAGATATTCTTAAGACAGTGAAGCAGCTGACTGTCCAGTATGCAGTGGACAGTGGTGAAATATAATATATGGTCATAACTTGTTAAATGCAGCGAGTGCCCAGCTCACCTTGGGGTGTGTAAGGAGATGAATTTTCAGACAGCACAAACAAACTAGCAACGGCACAAATATGTCCTTCTGTTAGATACTCAGCCTGTTTTTGTCCCACTGCACAACTTCAGCATTAACTCTCATTTGATGACACTCTTAATAACATTGACTTATGTCCTATCAAATCAAGACAGAAAAATGTCGTTTTCAAACTTGTGGTACATATTTGTTGTTTGCAAAGGAAGCACTAGTTTAAATGCATGTGGGTGACAGTAAAGTTAAATGCGGATAGTTCATACTTGGGTTCATTTTGATTATAAGTTGCATAATGTCATGGTACAGCATTGTAACCATTTTTTCAGGATTTGTGACTTAAGGTTCCTGTATCACTCATCGTTGCATTACAAAAACGTTTATGTAAAATTATTGCATACATTTCATTTTCTGTAAGTGGAAACAGTGAATTAAATTCACAGTTTTTGTAAATTTTCCTCACAGTTACAGTTTTCCGCATGGTGGTGGGAAGAATGGTTGAGATGTCCTGTCATTTCAGTATAAGCTGATTTTGTTTCCCCTTTCAGGCAATAAAAAAGTAAACATCAGTGAGGAGGAGGGGGAGAAGGATCCACATCTGTCTGATACTGTGGGTATGTCGCACCCCCCCAACAGCAATGGTAACCGACACGCAAGTAATACCAATGTGAAGCAGAAGTCGACACAAAAGCTGTACACGACTGTTCCTAAAGTGAGCAGCAAAGGATTGGACCATAAGAAGAATATGGACCTAAAAAATGACAAGGAAAAGGCTCTGGATTTGAATCATCACGAGGGCCAACCTTTGGATAAGAAAGACTCCTTATTGCTTCAAAATGGCGTTATAAACTGTGGCTTAATTACAAATGGCTATTCTAGCAAGGACAATGACGGCAGCGGCTCCGAAGGTGGATATACTACTCCGAAGAAACGCAAGGCCAGATGTAACAACGCCAAGAACACTGATAATGTGATCAGAGAAAAGGAAAAAGACATGCAGCAGGGCAGCACTACACAGGAACATGGGGCTTTAAATCTTGAGTCAACTGAGAAGGGAGTGACTTCTAGACTTGATGGCTTCAGAGCCACCCAGAGAGCAGAAGCTCAGTCAGCAGCTAAACGGGCTGTGGCATCAGAGGCTTCAATGGGTGAATCTCAGAGGAAAAACTCTGATGGCAAAACAGTTGGCACCTTTGGTAAAAAGACTGAGGAAAGGCACAAAGCCAAGCTTTCCTCACCTTCAAAAGAGGACTCGTGGACTTTGTTCAAGCCCCCTCCAGTATTTCCTGTGGACAACAGCAGTGCTAAAATTGTTCCCAAGATCAGTTATGCAAGTAAAGTAAAAGAAAACCTCAACAAAGTAGCTCAAGGTGGAGGAGAGGCACTGCCTCCTCCTGTTAGACTGTCACAGGTCCCTATGTCTGCTATGAAAACTATCACCTCAGCTAGCTTTACAAATGGTCCTGTTTCTGGAAATGGAAACGGCTGCCCATCAGTGGGTACATTCTTTGCTCCTGCTGCTAGTAGTATTCCACCAGCCCCGTCTATCCCAAGTGGCGAGAATGTAGCATCTCCTTTGGAAAGTAATTGTAGCTCTACAACAAGTCCTGTAGACGGAGAAGCTTATGAGCTTAGAAAGTGTACTCTTTTAATTTACCCTTTAAATATGCAACCTGTACTCCCTAGTGCTCGTCACCTTGACCCACCGGCTGCTCAGACAAATCAGAAAGCCTTGGGAGATATCTTCCAGAATCAGTGGGGGCTTTCCTTCATCAATGAGCCCAACTTGGGGCCAGAAGGAGGAAGTGGCCAGGTGCCTGCAGAGGACAAGACTACTGTGGTCACACCTCAAAGCGAGTGTCAGGCTGTCGCAGCCAAGGCCGCCCAGCCCTGCTTTGACGTTAGCCCATCGTTCTTGGAGCCTGGCACGTTGGCTCAAGACCCTGAGAAAAGGACTTGTGCCCCTTGCAGTGTGTCTAATGCTTGTTCTCCTGCTTGTGTGACGAGTGAGGAGGTGACCCAGCTGCAGCCATGTGGCCAGGAAAAGACAAAAGTGGAGGGCAAGGGTGCAGGTTCTGCTGTGTCAGTCCCAAGTAAAGACAACGGTGCTAAGCCTGCACAGGGCCAGCTAACCACTTTGTTGTTTGGCTCATCTAAAGAACAGGCCAACCCTAAAGACATTGGCAGAAGGTGTAGCTGGGGGTCCTTTGATATTAAAGCTGCTGTCACTTATCACACTAAAGGTATTACTCTATTTATCTACTACTCTATTTATCAAAATAACTTGTGTAACCATTTAAGTTGTAATCCTTAAGATTCCATTTCTGGTTGATTGGTAACAGCAATTGCGGCTCAGTACTCCAGCAAACACTCCATGAGCAGCTTCTTTGTCAGTAATACAGAAGATCAACTGGTGTATCTGTTTACAGTGCCACCAAACAAACTTGCATTATCAATGTCAGTGACAATAACAATTGCGACTGCCATGGTGTTGAACAGACATGGTTGTGACGTGTAAGGAATGTCCGCTTTGCATTAGCAATAGCTTGATACAGCTCTTTTGACTGGGAGAGTGAAAAGTGCACAGTGAGGCTGATATTAATGAGATGAAATTACAAACTGATCCTGGATTACATGCTGCATTGTTTCTTGTGAATCCCTTATGGGTGAACTCAGTTTGAATCCAACGTGAGAATGGCGGACCCCGCCATTAATGAAAACCAACAGGGAGGTAATGACAATGTAAATACACTGAACTACTATTGCTGAAAAGTGCTTCCTGAAAATCTTAAGGATTATAACTTTATGCAAGGTCAAGTCTCAAGATGTGATGTGCCCAAAAAGTTACATTTAGAAATAATGCTCAAGTTTGTCTGGAGATGCTGAAATAATGTGTGTGTGTTTTTTCCCTCAACAGAAATGGAATTCATTTTCAACTTGCAAAAACAAGGTAAACTAAACTTGTGTTTCACATTTTCCTCACTCATTGTTTTTGGATATGTTTAGACAGTTCAGTTTTCCCAAACAAGAATTGAACCTAGAAATGTACAATCACATTATACTGAGATACAGTTAATATACACATTAACTGAGAAATTATTCACTTTTCAACTTGCACAATGGAGGGAGGCCAAGCCTGAAGTTACTGAGATTCCTAAAAGTGCAGAACCAAGTGTGTCTGTGTTTTGGGTCTGATCCAAATGGGATGTTAATGTAGAAAAACAAAAGGACCTATGCAGCTGTTGCGGCATGGTAATACGGAGGATTCAGATGAAGCCGTATACATGCTGAAGCTAAAGACTGACACATAATCTATGTCTGTTTATAAAGTTAACTACTTATTTCACACTACAGCCTTCTTTTGAGTGCCCATGACCTAATCATAATGTTTCTTTTCAATGTGGTTAGAATCAAAGTATTAGTGCACATGTACATCCATTGCCTGACCTTTTTTAGTTCATAAATACTGGTAACCTGCTTTCAAATTCAGATTCTTAGCTAAGAACTTGCATGTGTAAAACTTTGTTGTAGTCGGGTCGTATGGCGGCATCTCCTCAAAGGCTTTGTAATTCCTCCTGCATGCCTCTGGAGGACGGATAGCTGTACGCGAAAGACTAACATCGCAGAACAGTAAATCCCCGAAAGACAAAAGGCCACATTTGGAGACATAAGCAACCCAAGATCCTCACCAACAGAGACACTGTTAAAATTACTGAGTGAGACATACTGCTAGTGTATGGTCCTCTGGTACTGCAGTCATGCCAGCTGGCAAGTGAAACGCAGCAATTATTCCAAACAGTCTGTTGATATCAGCACAGGCATGAGTTCAGTGATGTTTGAGGCTATGTTTGCTAAACATCCAACCACTAGCTATGAAATACACCATTATTAACTAGGGCTGGGTACTGTTTGTTTTACATTCGAGTGCAGATAGTTCAGTTTCTATGCCAGTGATGTCATGCTGAATAATCTTAACCCTTTGTCCCCCCCCCCCTCCTTCCTTCTGCTGCAGATCCAAAAAGAGTAGTGGTTTATGATGAGACCAAGGATGGGCCTGATCAGTGAGGTAGATCGTCTACAGTGCTTACCTTCTTGTCTTCTGGGTGCTGCAGTTATCTACCTTGGAAATCATGAATCCTGTCGGACAGATAAAGTGACAACTGTGAAAACACTGATAGTATAGCATGACAGATTTTCCTTGGAATCTCGGGTGGAATAACAGACTTCTTTGGGGGCATCAGACAAACGCACGCACGCTCTGGACGGATGTTAAAGGAGTTGATCGGTGCCTCTCCAACATGATTAACGGACACTTGCAACTTTGGGGCTGTGATGGTCGTTTGTCTCATGGCTCTTTAGGATGATGTTCGGGAGTTCAACAAAGGAAGGTGTCATGGATTGCACCTCCCTAAGCCTTTATCCTGTTGAACTGCGG
Source organism: Pempheris klunzingeri (assembly GCF_042242105.1). Classification (NCBI taxonomy): domain Eukaryota; kingdom Metazoa; phylum Chordata; class Actinopteri; order Acropomatiformes; family Pempheridae; genus Pempheris; species Pempheris klunzingeri. The sequence goes on along the minus strand of NC_092025.1, from coordinate 8,758,725 downwards.
CAGCCGTCAGTCTGACTATGGGATGCCTCAGTCATTTTCTTTCTTCACGCATTCAAATGAGTTCATTGTAGATATGTTAGACGTTATACATACACATCCGTGCGCAAGCTTGAATTCATCGGGGAAGAAAGGAGAACACACTTTGCAAAGAATGCCTTGAAGTCGTGGAATAAAGATCGTTGGAGTCCTGTTAAACTGTAAGTTAAGTGGAAGCTTGTGAGTGAGGCCCCATCCAGGAAGGGAGAACCTTGTCTTAAATCCTTTTGTTTTTTTAGGGGAAAATCGGAGCCCAGAAATGAAAGGCTTGCTTTTTTTTCTTTTTCTACTGTTTTGTCTGACCCAACATGATGAGTGTTATGCGCACTGCAGTGTGACCCTTGAGCACAGGTACAGAAGTGCCCACGTAGAGGGAAAGCCACGCCCCGTCATTTCTTTGTTTAATACAGGTGTGCTAAAGACTTTAAAATCAGGTCTCCGTTAAAAGCAAAACCTTTTAATCCTAGAGTTTTTCTTTTTTATAAACACTTCATGCAGATTGTTACAAGGTCAGCGCAGAGTATTCTTATATTCAGATTCATTTACCTTCTAATATATGAATCCTGACTTTAGGAATTGACCAAGTGATAAATTGTTAAGCAAGAGACACTGCTACCATGACGGTCTTCTGCGTTTTGTGCTATTTGTTCAGCAGCAAGACTCAGGATGTCCATACATATTATTTTGCCTGCATTTCTGTCTGTGTAAAAAAAAGAAAAAAAAAAAAAAAAAAAATGGATCAATTCCTTAAGTCAAAGGAACACGTTGCATTTTCCGACTCGTTATTTTCCGACTCGGCATCAGGTCTTTACTTTTCATAAGGCATTGTGTTTCTTGCATGTTTACTGGTGGAAATGGACGAGTCGGAGGCCACTCTTCGTCGCCACACAAAGATAACAGTAACACAACAGCAACTGCAATACTAATCTAGGTTTCCCCGACTAGCCACTTTGTCAAACTGTGTTGAAATGTGAAGATGAGTTGTACTATTATGTTTTACTGTGGATAACATTTTACATTTGCAAACCAGTGTGCAATAACACCGTGTGATCCATACAGTGTGTGAAATGGGTTATATGGAGCTCTAGAAATCATCACCCAAGATGCTGGTGTGGCCTGCAGTTCATTTGTTTGTTCTAAAATGTTTAAGGTGCATTTTCAGTTTGTTGCACAAATTCTCAAGCAATTTCATGTTTCTTTTTGCAAAAAGCGCTCACATTAAAAGAGCTTAAGTGTAGGGGAGCCCAAATTAGCTACAACTGCTAGCTGGCCAGCTGTGACATCACTTTCATCACCATCTCCAAATCAGGATTGGTTTATTCAGCGTAACGAAGGAACTGTCCAGGTTTCTTTTCACTAGAAGATAAGATTTGGTTAATGTGTGGATTAATAGCACTTTATGTAAACTAATTGCTTTTATCTTTTAATTACTAGAGAGATCTATATGTACTGACAAGAACTACACCTTGAAAGAATGGCTCTGGGCTGTTACTTTTCAGAAAAAAAATAAGTCGATAAATACAGAATTATTAAATGTAACTCAGGTAGTGTTGATAAAGCCATGACTATGTTAAATATATTTTTTTTTGTTTTTTTTTGCCAAATGGCCCCTGTCATGTAATGTTCTCAAATTTGGAAATGTTGAATTGGAGTCCTATTATACGGAGTCCCATATGATGATGTGACAAAACACCAAAAAAAATTACTCGTGAGGAAAACTGTCATGGCATGCAAGGTGCTGTCACTGATCATCTTGGGCTCCAAATATACAAGTTTTCATGTTTTTGTTTGTTTAGTTTTTTTTCCCCTTTTACAGAAAAAAGGAAAAAAAACTCGCACATTTTTATGTATACTGGACTGTCATCTTCTCGCAGTCTGCGATGGTTGATTTTTCTCCCTCGTGTGTTCATAGTGAAGCACCTCTTGATTTATTATTGCTGGGCATCAGTGGTGTTTCGGTGGGGTTGCTTCAGTCTGGGTATGAGCTTTCAAGTACACTTCTTTCCACCGCGTCCTGATTAGGCGGCGCTGCAGCTCGGACTTGTGTGCCGAGGGAAAACGGTCGTAACCGCGGCCTGCCGTCTCGACATCTAACTTCCACGTCTAATCCCGCTCAGCTCTCTGGTATTTAAAATGCTTTGTTTTGCCTTCCATTGTACGGCGTGTGATGGATGAGTGTATCATCAGATGCCGCCCTCTGAATAGATCCGTTGTGTCGGATCTGGTCGATGAGGAAGCGAGGGCATTTGAGGAGATGTTGCCCATTAGCATTTAGACTTTAGGAAATTGACATTTAATCTGTCATGAAGTTACACAAAACTCTCAATTTAGTTTCTTCTGATTGCCTATAATCCATAGACAAAGTGACATAACCAGGTTCCCATACAGGAAATGCCAAATTGTTCAGGCCGAAAGATTTATCAGTGGACAGTGATGCATTTACAGGCTTTTAAATGTAAAACAGGGTGATCTCAATGAGTAGTATGTGATGTTACTGTAGTCTTATGACCTTTTTTCTCTCTCTTTTTTTTTTTTTTTTTTGTAATTCGTCTTGTTTCTTGAGAGGATGGTCCTCTACAGGGAAATCAGAGAATCTCCCATCCTCCCACCCCAAGGCTCCTCTTTTTCAAGCACTTAATACAGCAAAAAGGCTATGTTGAATATGCATTTATAAAGATAGAACTATTATTTAGCATTGTAGCCTGCAAACCAAAAACAGGTTCTCGAAGCTGAGTAGATGGATGGCTAATCAGTGATTGGGGGGGGGGGGTTGAGTGAGTGAGTGACTGTTAGTATGTTGAGACAGAAAGGCCTGACCCCGTGGAGTTTATATCTCCACCCCCTCAGGATGTGCAATCACCTCAAGGATGCTGATGCAGGCTTCCAGGTCCTGAGTGACGAGTTTGGTCTCGTTTTGTGGGTGTGTGCATAGCGAGTTCTTCCTATTATATGCAAGTTCCTCGTATATATATTTCAACCCCCCCTCACCACCCTGTTATTTCATGTTCAGGTGCCTGTGTGAGAAAATATACTTTTTACAGCAATTTTGATTGTTTAAAATCTGCTTCCAGCATATATCCGTGCCATTTTTTTTTTCTCTTTTGTTTTTGTAACATTTGCGATGCTGTTGTAGTTTTCTCACAGCTGATCCTAATTTCTTCTTCTTTTTAAGCGACATGGACGCAGCTGAAAACAGTGAGCGTTTTTATGCGTTCCCTTTGGGAGCTTTTCGTGGCTTGAGCTCAGAAGTGTGTGACCTAAAGCCAAAATCGCTTTGAACGGGACGGACGGTGGCCGCTTGCTGATGTATACTTACTCATGGCAGTCCATTGTCAATGTCTGAAGTAGCACATAATTAATTTGAACTGATTTAACAAATTGATGTTTTAACATGTTTTAATTACATTTTTTTTATTTGTTTTGACTTATAACCTAATTTATCCATAGATGCACAAGTAGGATGAGACTAAAAGGAATAAATGATACAGAAAATCAAGTTTTAGATGATTTAGTTACTGATTAAGGCTGATGTAGACCTACTCCCCCCCCCACCCCCCCACTAGCACCAATGTTAATATATTTGACGTTACTCTTTTTCCAGCAGATTTTCTACAAATGACTTTAATTCATTTCTTGAAGTAGTTGTGACGGAGTGCTGAGCATCGTAATTCGCTGCATCCCAGAGTTCCTCTTAGTATATTTTTTATTTGTAGTGATGTTGATCATGTCGTGAAGGGGAAGTGAGGTATTAACATGCGGTTCAACAACTCTGAATCTGCTTTCGCCAAAGGTACACTACTCAGATATTCAGCTACTGAATGGCAAACGCACAGACGGTGGACGTTGTTGATGATGTCATAGCCAGCTCCCTGACACCTTGCTGGGTTTGGAGGAGTTTTTAGTGAGGAGGAGTCACTACTGTAGCAGCTGAATGTCACTTTGAGCGCGTTGTGATGCGGTGTGAGAGAGGAGACATCTTTAAAAAGATAAAAACAAATACCGAAAGTGCTGCTTCTTCATCCAGTAATCAATCGTCTTTAATGGGAAATGCTGGACTTGGTGTTTGTGCTCGACTTAAAAACTGTCCCTCCTTTAAACTGTCAATGCCTCTTGTGGAAATGTTTTAATTTGGGGGGCTTTTTTTTCATTAGTTTTATTCAAAGACACCTGAGAGGTACGGTGTTAATGATTCCACACATGGGGAGTAAAGCGAACACAAGACAACATGTGTCTTTACAGGATTCAGTCATGAGAAGAGGTGAATTGTTGTGCCGAGTAATCTTTTCGTTTCGTTTCTCTGTGTCATCTCAAATGGCTGTTGTGCTTGTTGATGCATTTTCTTCTTTTTTTTTGTCTGCTCTTCCTTTTTATCACTTTTACACCTCTTGCCCCCCTAAAATATGAGGCAATAGCATTTCTTTTTCAAATGTCTTACAGGTTGACATTTAAGTTTTTAAGTGAGCAGTCTGATTTTATTTAATTTTTGTTTTGAATTTAACAGAAGTGTCACATTACAATGTTCTTTTTTTTTTAAAGCATGATAATAACCCTCAAATTCCAAACAATGTAATAGAGTCCATTAAAAAAAACAAAAAACTCCAGTGTTCACAATTTTAGTTTCCATTAAAATGTCAAATTTTCATGAAGAACTGTGTTTGTGGTGTTCTGTTTGCTGTTTCTGCTGCCTGATCACACGTGAGCTGTTGGTCAGTCCACTACTGGTTACATACTGGAAGTACTTTGGCTTGTTTACCATGACAACTATATTCATCTCATGTGGACTATGAAGAAGTTGAAAATGTTAAACCCAAGACTTAAAGACAAGGTAATGTAGCAGCAGCCACTTAGAGACCTTAATTATGCCAGCAGTGTAATCTAGTAGTACATGTAATCTGGCAACTAAGTACATTTACTCAAGTAGGGTAGTAAAGTACAGTTTTTAAGTACTTGTATTTGAGATTGAGCAAGCAATGTTAGTCTTAAAATGAGAGGATCATTTTCTCAATCTAAAAAAATCCTCCAGAGCAGTAAGAATATTCCAGTGTAAACTTTTATATTTCGAGATGCAGTCAATTCTTTAGACGTGTTCATCTGAGTTAAAAACAGTTTGAAAGTGCACAAACAAATGAGACTGGGAATCTGCACTGTTAGAATTAATGCCCAACAGTAAAAGTAGTTGAAAATGAACCTAGTTAGACATGAATACATCAGTAATATAGCCTGTTAATAATGCTATGGAATGGGCCGCTCTACTGTCCTTTATGATTCAAGGATCCAAGGAACTTTGTCACACCAACACACATTTACACATGGGGAGGTACGAAATTACGTTCTCAGGTCCCGGTTTAAGCCACGATAAATATATAGAATAAAATATAGAAAATAGAGGTACTATATAAAATAGAAGTACTGAAAGAAAAGAGCAGTATAAAATAAAATAAAAAAATTTACACATCTATTAACATAATAGGAACAAGCAACCGAGTTTAGCTAAATATGTGTGCATGTGCAAATATGCAGTGTGAGGTAGTCCAGTTGGCCAAGGTGGTCTATATTGCACCTGTGTGTAAAATGTTCATAGTGCGGGTAGGTGTGGGTGGGGTGGGGGGGTATGGGTGGGGCGTAGGGTCTACAGAGCACCACCAGAGTTCAGCAGTCTAACAGCTTCCGGAAAGAAGCTGTTGATATGGTATATTTTTTCCCTAAAAAACTTTTACTAATTATTAATACAGTTTATTATTATTATTATTTATTAATTTTACTTGTATATTTACATTGCTTTACATTATCACTTAAAGCATGCCTGTGTTTTTAAATCATGCACATTCCCTTATCTTCACATAAATGATAATAGGTGTATTTGGATTATAATATCAGATTTCTAAATAAATTGGCACGAACCAGCTGACACAAAAGAGTCTGTGGGCCCTGGACAGCTGCCAACTTTGCCAGTTTAATAATCCCAGCTTGGTATTTATGAATAAAAATGTAACAGTTCAATCTTTAAAGGAGCTCATGTAGCATATTGACTTCTTTAATGTCTTTGTTTTTGTTTGGCTGGAAATGTGGTTTGGAGAGACAAACTGTCCAATATACAAACCATTATGACACATGATACCAACAGCAGGGAGACTGATCATTCTCTGACTCTCATGGAGGAAAATGTTGGTGAGATTTTTATTTATTTATTTATTTTTGCTTATTTTTTGATAACCAGCCTCCAGCTGCATCTCAAATGCACATCTCTGGTTTTCATTAGATTAGAAAAAAGCTTTGTAACTTATTCTGAAGGTAGATTTAATCTTTAGTTGGTTACCATCAGCAACAAAAACAAATCAGGAGGTTTTTGTAGAGTGTGCAGACATCTGTCTCTGGGAAGTCCTCCATGTGACGGCATATGTTAGGAAACATCCCTGCTCAGTGCTGAATGTGCTCACAGTCACTTTGTGTTCAGACAGGCTGCTGGAGCAGCGACAGCAGCATTGGTGCGAGCCATGTGGCCATAATGAGCTCGGCTTGATCAAAAGGCCTTGAGGAGCCGCTGCTGCACCATCGGAGCAGAGGTGCTGATTGTTGTTCAAAGGTGCCCCCTTGTGGATGAAGGATTAGCACACATCGGCTGAGTCAAAACTAAAGAGATGCTGCTTTCATCATCCTTTGATTTCATGAGCAGAGGACGTGGTTTCCCCAGAACTCTTAGAAGTGACAAATTATAGAGTTTGAAACAGGTTTGCTTTTATGTAAAATCTAAAAATGGATTACAATCTGATTAGTTTCATATTTAATAGGCTCTATTCTTGTGTCTTATTGAATAATTTAAATATCATCACCTGAGACACCCACTTCACAACTAGCCTCCTAAAATGAAAGTATGACAGTACATGTGTATATGTGTGTGTTTTGAAATGTTTTGTTCCCCACCTGTGTAAATCTTCCAGTTGTGTGATTACTGGGGTGACTGTTGGAGCTGTTGACACTGCAGGTGGCATACTTTCACCACAAACACACACACACACACATACACAATGTTTTTGACTCTGTCCATGGAATTGAACCGGTGTTTATCGCCATCCCCTCAATTGTACCTTGATTACTCTGTACTTCACAGAGGCCACATGGAGCTCGATGGTTAGTGCGCTGGTGCTCACAGAGATTGTCCGCGTGCTGGAAGGTCACTAAAAGGTTTGATCTTTGTTTGAACAACTTGTCTCCGCTGAGGTGTTTCTGAGCTTCTTCACACTCTGGGACTGCTGCTGCAAAAAGAAAGAGCGCAGGGTGACCCTTTAGGCAAAGAAAAAGAAATAAACTGTCCCACTATTTAATCAATTTCGCTTTGATAGATTTATTTTAATACGTGCAACAAGCGACTTTGTTTCCTCTGTCAGTGAAAATGACGATTCACAAATCTTAAAAATCTCCATACATGTTTCAACTCAACACAAATGATATTTATGTTGCTTAGAGGTACATGTAATTGTGGTGACAGATATTCATTACATTTACTGAGTTGGTAAGAAGTATTGGTAAGAATCAGTGCCACAATTTAAAATTACGCTCTTACAAGTAAAAGCTCTGTGGTCAAACCTCATTTAAGTAAAAGTACTTAAGTGTTAACAGCAGAAAATGGCCGCTGTGAGTGTTCCATTATGGGATTAATATTACTCATGTGTCGATGATGTGTCAGGCCTCCTTCACAAGGTCACAACAAAACTGTGAGGGGTTGTGAAATAATTAATGGGAAAAAATTCTGATACATAAGTTTGTATTCTTTTTTTTTTTAATTTTCCTGCAATCGTTGCATTTGAAAACTGGATAACTTTTACTTTGTGAGCCTTAACAGTTATTTTAATGACACCATTTGAGAGGTTTACATGTGGTTTACACGGCCAACAACTAACAGACATCTGAGATGCAACAAGGGGCCCCACTAGGGACTGATTTTTTTTAAGGGGTCACTAACCAAAAAGGGCAGGATACACTGATGTAAACTTTAACAATGCATCTAATTTTAAAAGCTTATCATGCATTTTATGCAAAATCTTAATTTGAAAATCAACCAATAACTCTAGTAATAAATGGAGTATAAGTATAAAGTCGCATCAAATAGAAATACTCAGGCAAAGTACAAGCACCTCAAAATTGTATTTTAGTACAGTTGTTGTGTAAATGTACTGGGTTACTTTTGAAAACGGGCAGCTATCACAGAGAAAACCGAAGAAAAGGTATAGAATAGAATAGAAAGAGAAATAGAAAACACATTTCTGCTTGAATTTTCAGGCCCTTTTAAAGTGGATCTGCTCTCCGGTACAGAATGTCGAATGTGACGCTGAATGGCCACTTTCTCTAAAGCCGTGTGTAATTGTGCGTCTGTTAATCAGGCCTCATATTTGTGCTACATTGCTCAATAGTCCGTGGTTCCTCTGTTGCTTTTGGTATTCGTTTTTGTAAGTCACAACTGAGGAAACGTAATATATGACATTTCTCAGTTGTACAGGTCAAGAAGTGTTTTATGGATCAGTTTTTCCACTGAAAGCCCTCACACATTCTGATGAGTCCTTACATGCTGTTCCCTCCTTGACAGGGACAGAAACCAAGTGCGGTTTATCATCCGAGTGCATCTGCTGCATTCTGGGATGAATATATCAGCTGTGAGCAGACAGTCCCTGACATTTAGTGATCTGTGATGATCACCATAAACCTTACATCATGAAATGTCAGACTCGAGCACTTGCCAGAGTTTGCAACTGATCTGATGTACATCATGGTTCAGAGAACAAATACCACAGGCCCAGTCCCAATGTTCACACTGAGCCTTAAAACACTGAACCCTCCCCGACTTTAATTAACATCGGCCGTGTGCTCAGAGAGAACGTGCGAGTGCAGGAAGGTACAAAGGCTCAAAATACTTTTGCAGGAGTGTGACAGCACGTTGTGAGATCACAATGTACCGGGAGCAGAGTGAGGTACACGGCTCATAGCTCACTCAGCATACATCCATAATTTAGAAACACACGGGCTTTCTAGGATTTCATTTTGCTAGATTTTTTCAGGCTGTCCATCATCGATGATGAAAACTACATTGTGCAAGTGATTTGAATCAAACCACATCAACTCGTGCACATTCATTTCACTGTGGCATGGAGACGTTACATACACATATATAAAATATTGCTTTTAGAAAGAACAAACAGTTTCCCAGCAGAGAGTTTCATGTGCACCAAAGACATGTCCCGCTAACTGACCTCTGCACCATTTCCAGAGGATGATGAGTAGGAATACATTCTCCAGCTTGCACGTTAGCTACTTGGAGGTCTTCTAAATCTATTTTGAGCAAAGAGACAAAGAGTCTACAGCCATTCTAGCATCTTGGTGGGGCTTCACTTACTGTGGCCACACTGGTTCTTTGAGCTAATGCACCAAAGCCGTTACACTTTATCTTCTAGGGCAGTGATTCCCAATCTTGGTCCTAAGGGCCCACTGTCCTGCATGTTTTCAGTGTTTTCCTGCTCCAACAGACCCGTTATCAGGCTTCTTCAGAGCTTAATGAAGAGCTGATTGTGTGGATCGAGTGTGCTGAAGCAGGGAAACATCTAAAACATGAAGGGACCCCTAGGACCAGCAGAGGGAAACGCTGTTCTAGGGAGCTTTAATATCTGTGGCTATCTAACAAAAGTTTGCTTATTTGCTTTATTTCATGTAAGCTGTAAAGCACTGCTGCAGAGGCTTGACACGCTTATTATGGGTCGTGGCCTCTGATTATGCACTGGACGGTCATCATCCATCACTAACGCTGTCAGTATATTCCCAAACCTACTTTATGTCCCAGGTTCCAGTCTGTCTGGTCACAAACATCAGTTATTTGGACTCCGTCTCTATGCATGTAATCCCACAAGGCCCATCATTCATTTCCTGTTTACTTGCACTCGTCTGTGGCTTCTGGTCCTGACACTTGTTCATGAAAGAGGGGAAGATGGAGTGAGGTACAAAAGACTGGAAATCCATATATACACGGACAGACGCCGTGGCACGGGTCACAACAGCTCTGCACTAAAGTGGTCAGATTTATTGAATAATTGAAATCAGGCTTGATACAGTCCGGCTGTAAAGACTGTACCGCAATTCAAAATACATAAAGTGAGCTCATGATGAGCCAGTGTACACACAGAAGTGCATTCATACGACTTCAACAGCAGGACCTCCAGTGCTGCCTGAATCCTGTGGCAAGTGCAGCTGGACCGCTGATGATTTGTTTTTGGTCATCAGTAATATTCTTTCAAGAAACTGCTGCATATTGTTTGCTGCTAGGTGGAATTAAGCTTTGTGTGCTGGTGGGCTGCTGTGGAGGAGGGGTGGGGGGGGCAGTTTGTGTGATATGGGCCATTGACTGCTTTTCCATAGCTCAGGAACAATAATGAGATTTTTTTTTTTTTTTCAGAATATCAGTGCCGCCATTCAGCGTGCTGATTGTGTTTATGAAATTGTGCATACATCTCTCAATGCTGGAGCAGGGGAAGGGAAAGCTATTTTCAAAACATTAGCAAATTGTTTTCTGTTATTGTGCAGAGATTGATAAGAGTATGTGTTGTCTAAACACACAGACACACACACATACAGGGGGAAAAAAAAAAAACCCATAAAAAGCAGGCTGTGGTTTGGAATTGCCAACTGCTACTTCTATCTACAAAAAAGAGACGACCCACTTAAAGAATATAAACTATATCACCTTTCCTTCACACTGCCAATAAGCTGTAACTACAGTAAAGTAAATTGTTTCAGTGCAAATGTTTAGTTGCATTTCTTTCTTATATCTTATTTTTTTTATATCATAAAATATCATGAAGGGATCATGCAATGTAATCTACTAGTGGGCAGATTATTATCATTATGTATGCCTTAATTCATACATATACATTATGCCTTTGATGTGTTACTGCATTGCTGAATCTGACCTTGAGTTTGACCTTGCCTTTGAAATCTCAGGTGTGTTTCTCACGAGCAGACATTGTGTCAGATTCCTTGGGTTTTCACATAAATCACCTTTTATCTGACAAAAACCTCCACATGGCCGTGCTAACCAATGGACATGCTTTTGTTCCTCCTCGTGCACGCTGGGTTACAGCTGTCACGATGCTTTTGCGGTGACTTTACAGGCAGCAAAACTGGTCTCCTGTGCTTTTCAGTGTGTTGACAGAAGCGTGGTAATGTTTGTATCATAACAGCGATACTTTGTAGATGCATTTTTTCACAAATGTGTAACAGTGGCCTTTTCATTGATGCCAAACTAAATACTAAATATAGACCATTTCTCTGACTTCACTTTTAAATCACAAATCCAACAAATACTGTATGAAAAGCTGTTGAACGCCTCTTCTCAAACAACACTGCAAATAATACTGAGGTCTGCATTTTTTTTGACTAATTAATTAACTGCAGGCCTTTCGGCCGCTCGACTCGACTCGGTTTGGGTCATTTTCCATTACAGTTGCGTACCACCTTAAAGTGGGTGGGGTCGTCATAGCAAGGCGGCCCGAAAATCCAGTGGCGTAATTTGTGTTTGTTAGGCAGTAGCACAACTAAGGACATCGAGTGTTTGGTTTGTGTGTATCTGTTTACCTCGTTCACAGAAACAATAAAAAACACCCAGTCGCTGTTGCCATGGTTTTAAAAACGGCGGGTTTGATTCTTGTGAACGAGTCGCTCTCATGACTCTCCAGTGACGTCACTCCCTGGCCAATCAGTGGCTTGCAGTCTGTTGACGTCACATTTTCGGCTCGACTCAGCTCGCTTGGAACCCCGGCCGAGTAGGTACTAAAAAAGTACCTGGTACCAGGTACTATCACCTAGGGTTAGGGTTAACCCTAACCTAACCCTAACCCTAGTGGAAACCAAAAAAAACGAGTCGAGCCGAGCCGAGCCGAGTAGGTGCTAGTGGAAAAGCGCCATTAGACAAGGAAGTGGATGTATTGTGTTGAAAAACAATCAGCATGAGGATGTTTTACACTGAGAAACATTTTGATGTAAAATGTCAGAATGAGTTAGTGACACATACTCAGCAATTAGATTTTGGTCTTTAAGCTGTTGGCAGTCTTTCTGCCTACACACACACACACACACACACACGCTTCACGTGTTTCTATCCTAGTGAGGACTGTACCTAACTACTGCCTAACACTAGTTTACCCCTGACCCTGACCTCACAATCACAAAACATGTTTTGACACATTTTGTTTTACCAGAAACAACAACATAGTTTAGAAAGGTGTTGTTCTCCTTGCTCTATGTCCCCACAAGACAATGTGAACTGCGAGGGTGCTCCTAGTCTGTGGGCCCCACCAAGTAAGTAATTCTTGTATTACTTACTTACTTCATCCCAAATTCATCCTTCATTCATTTAATTGCTGTCAGCATAGCTTCAGGATGCCTCAGCACAGGAAGGACCGCAAATGCGCTGAAACCTCACTTGGCATGGACGAATATTTTCTCCCCTAAAGTAGAGGCTGAAGGCTGCAAAGTGAGCTTGAAAAGTCAGGCATTGGCAGCACGCAGCCAAGTAATCATTAACCCATTGGTAATGATCCCATCAACGCAAATACGCAGATAATTTTCGCTGTGTCCTTCAGTAATAATAGACACTCTTACCTGCAGTGCAGTCTGTTGCTCACTAGTTTGCTATAAGGCAGCTATTGATTGTGGAGCATCAGATCCATGAAGACAATGATGATGAACAATGAACAGACAGCTGCATCCTCTGTGATCTGGGCCAAAACTGATGGCCTTTGTAAGCGTGTAATGCCTCATCTGGTGGATAATATGAGAGAAAAGAGGGACACAATATGTGAATTTTCTGAGTCAGTTAGCTTATGGCCTCCCCTGCTCTTCATGCTGTTGGCTACACACACCTCACTAGACTAAATATTGAGGCTATGATTACTTTGATTTAAAAAAAAAAAAGACTGAAAGTGTGTGTTTCTTTTCAGTCACAAACTGCGTCACCTGTCTGCATTCAACCATTTAACACTAACTGCAGGAGATGAGAGATGTGAAGGTTTTTTTATATTCAATTTCTATGATTAGCATTTATGTGAATGTGTGTGTGAGAACATAGAAACTAAATATTACATAAGAAGGAAAATCGACGTCAAATACCTGTCTTGTCAAACCCTTCACCATGTGAGATGATTTGCTGATCTTCAGACCTCACATTGAATCATATTCATCATAATTCATATTAGGGGAACAATTAAACATGTTGAAGAAATGGGATTACACTTATCTCATCCCTTGGATTTTTCATCACTTTGAAAAGAAAAATGATTGCATTATAAAATGCATTTGATTAAGTAATTAAAAAATATGTAGAGTTATTAATGTCGCCCACAGCTAATTAATTCAATCTATGTAGTCTGTGAAAATTAAAGCTCAGTTTCATCTTCCTAAAATTCTAAGATTGTAATACTCTGGATTTATCTATCGGATTATGTTGCTGATTATAATTTTTGAGATTTCACGGCACTCCAGCCATGTGCAGGATTATCTCGGAGTGTCTGTCAGACTGACAGACTCCTCTTACATAATGAAAAGGTCACACAAGCTCAAGAGCAATCTCTAAAAAAATAAAGTGAAGATTAGAACACAATAAAACTCAGTCTTGAAAGGAACTCAATAGTCTCCCACAGCAGGCACCTGTTTGTTTCTTATCTCCACCCTCTGAAAAACAATCCGGGGACTGGTTTCACATACGAAGCTGTCTGCATTCTTGGCTGCAGACTATTTGCCATTCCCAGAAGGTCATTTGGTTAATGCACATTTGAGTTTTCATGGACTCTTAACTAGTTTTTAATCAGTAATTATTAGTGAATTGGAAGGCTGTGCAGGCGCATGACTCTCTGCTGGCGGGAGAGTGCCCATCAATGTCACGTCAATTTCCATGCCAAAGGCTACATTAGGCCTGGAGTCTGGGAGGAAACAGCCACCTGAGTGCCTCATCTCCCCATCCACAGCAGTCTTCCCATCAACTATTGACTCTATTACACAGCTCTGTCAAAAAAATTTTCCGCTTCAAAAGAGGAGCAACCATTACATGGCTGTGCAGGGAGATAATTTAGTGATGCACATAAAATTAAGTGCATATCCATTGAACATTGCTCATTATTGCACTTGAATTCCTACAATGCCAGGCTTGTGTGAGGATCCTGGATGCTTCCCAACCTTTCATTCCATTCCCATTTTCAAGGTATAAACACAGCTCGATTATTTAGGCTGATGTATTTCATAAATAGCTGTCATTTTCATCAATATCTTACCTATGTGTAATTGGCAATTACACATGCAGGCATCTCAGACTAGCTCTTAATTACCGTTAATAAATGCTGTGGGGCCCTGAGGTGTCCCCGCAGGCTGAGGATGGAAGCTCTGAGTCTCCTGCAGCAGCACATCACTGCATGAATATGCATGGCGGTCAGGCATTCTTCAGCTCTGTCCTCTGCTTTTCAGGCTGACGCACACGGAGGTGGCAGCAGACCGCCTCTTGAACTACCACTTCTTCATTACACCTCCACAGCGGCTAAAGCGTTGCTACCATGCTGCATCCTCGCAGTGGCATTTCTGCACACTGAGGTTTGTTTGTGTTTGCCAGGAGCTGTCACATTCAGCCTGTTAGCAGTGGCCCATGGGAAATCGACCCATCAAATGAGCTGGTGACATGCTGCTCCACGCACACATATCTGGTAAAGCCCACGTGCTTGTGTGTTCCTATACGTTTGCTGCCCGTGGCGGCTAAACACCCAACATTTTCATACTATAGGCCACAGATATTTCTTACAACATTTTGACTTAAAAATAAACTTTGATTCCAGAATTAATAACGGTTTCCTTTTCTCTGCTGTGAGCTGACATTTAGCTCCCATAATGACTGCTGATTGTCTTGCGGTGTTCCACCAAAGACCTGAATCCTTGCATTTAAGGGCCGACGAGTGTCGAGCTCTCTGATCATAATGGCACTTTTAATTAGCACTTAATTAAAGGCAGGTGGACTAGAAAGGTCAACCAGTTAGGCCTCCAAGTTAAAAAAACAAAAACAAACACAGACAAGCGCATGCATCCACTGTCAGCTGATAAATGTCTCTGTTAATTACAATGACTGGGATCTAGACAAACTCCAGACACATCGGCATTTTTCCGCCCATTTAAACACATTTTCCCATTTAAAGATTTTTTTTATTCTAAGTGCGCTTACTTTAATTTTAAATATATATGAATGATATATATGAATATAAATATAAATATATATATAAATGAAAGAAAGTTTTGTTTTTTAATTTTGTTTCCTGAAAAGATTTGACTGACAATTACATGGTATATGTCGGTTTATACATAAACAGATAAAATGCAAAATACATAAACATGGTTTGTGTGGTTTTAAAATGTTAGTATATTATGGACATACCTCATGACTGGGCTCCACTGGTCTGTCAGAGAAAGCCAAAAAATGAAAAGCAGCTTCTGCAAAAGTGAAACAATAGTCCAGACTGTCAGTTGGATTATCATTGCACTCATTACACGAACACACAATACTAACATGGCTGCGGTGTGATTCAAACTTGTCGTACCTCTACCCCGAATAACAGAGCTGGGAATAGTATTGATCTGAGTCAGAATTATAGATCACGTTGTCTGAATGAGCGATGAAGCTGTCGGACTGTTGGTCTCACCTGACAAGCGCCTGCATTAAAAATCCTGATCTCAGAATTTCAGCAACATTATGTTTAACAATCACCATGTATCACAGTACAAATATACAAAAATACATTAAGACTCTGCTGGAGAGTACTCATAACATTTACATTACTATGATGATACTTAGCTATGGTTTGTCTGTGGTTTCCAGTGCGAGGTTATACAGCACATACTGCAGAATTTAAAAATGCAGCAGTCAAGAATCGGCATGGTTTTGATCTTTAGGCAGCATAATTTATTTTCACTTTTTCAGTGGTTTATTTTGCTGGTTTACCTCAGAAAATGACACAGGTCTTTATCTCTGGCATCGGAGATGCAATTCTCCAGAACTAATCACACTGTGACAAACCCGTCCGAGGTAAACTGTGACACTTCCTGTGTACGTCTCTACCACTGGAAGGCTCTAAAAGGCCTGTAATGCAGCAGCCTGTTTGCTCATCCACTCATCACATCCTCAGCCGTTTATACACTGAGCCTCAGCTAATATTGATGCTCTCCATGTGATACTGCTGATGAAAGCTAAAGCACTGGTGGATGCCGTGGCTTTCTCCTGAAAGCGCTGCGGAGAGACCACTGAGGGGCAGCAGAATTACACGCCAGCACTTGTTTGTTCACCGTTTCCCCCCCAAATGCATCTTGGTGCTCAGACTCTATTAATCCTGCTGACACGTGGGTGACCTCGAAGTATCCCGGAGCCGATATGCTGAGCGTGTGTGGTCGAGTGAGGATGTGGAATGAACAGACCCTGGTGTTTGTAATAAACAGAAAGCACAGTATCCGGTTATGGGATGTCAGCTGATGCCAAACAGTATGAAAAGTCATGTCTCTTTGATGTGATGGTTCACTGCATCATTAAACACTGGGATATTGAAACGCTGAGATAAATGTTACATCATATAAACTATTTTACCATCTTAAGCAGATATATTATAAAATAAAAAAGTACAATGAAACAGTGAAAACAAGTAATATAACAATTCAGTTTATTTTATTTATTTTCCAGACAGACACATCAATTTCTGGACCACAGTAGAGGATGGAAACCTTTCACAGACATTTTTTGTCAATATTATTATTTGAAAATACAAATATAAAATTAGACTTTCCACATTTGATATGTGAGAGACCCCCATCCATTATTATTATTATTATTATTATTATCATTATTATCATCATCATCATCATTATTCTTTTTTTTTTTTTAGTATATTTTACAACAGGGCTTAAGCAAGCCATATGATAACCTGAAAGATGCTTTCAGATGTCAGTCAAGTCTGTCTGTCTCTCGCCATAAAAAGTCGGTTAACATAAAAAAAAGGGGCAAGTGTTAGGAATGGGCAGACAGCAGTGAAGAGAGCTCTGTGCTCAGCCTGCAGAAACATGGAAGCACAGCAGAGCCTCACACTGCCGTCCATGCAGTCTGAAGAGCTTCCAGGCTCCCCTCTAGGCCATGCGGTCTGCACCAAACTCGACAACACGCCAGGGGTGAACTCTCGTGTTGGTGAAAATAAGCTAATAATGACAATTTGACTATATGAACTTGGGTGTAGCTGTGTGAGGAATATTCTGTATACAGCTGAGGTCTCCAGTCTAAAATCGTTCGGTTCAAATGAAAATTGCAACTATATATTCATCTATACACATATATATTGCAATTGTATGTCTATATTCAGCAATGAGCATGGGTGAGATGGCAATGGTTTGGGCTGAAGGGGAAATCCACCCCTAAAACACGACACTACAGTTGAAGTTGTGCTATTTCTGTCACCTTGAGGAGTTCAGTCTAGATTTGTGAGCATGAAGCGATCTTCGTTATAGCCTGACACGAGAGAGCAGACACTATAAATGGCGAGAGTCACTTTGCGGACTGGGAGACTAACTTTGTGGTCACTGTGACAGTATCCAGTATCTCTCAGAGATAAGGGGCACATTGTCTGGTTTAAAACCATTAGCACCACTATGAATAAGCCTCTTTTGGGTATAAATGCTCAAGAACATTCAATGAGCCTTCAAAGTCAGTTTAATTAATTGGAAGTGGAGCAGAGGCTGAAACAGTCCTTGTCTGATGTCCCAGCTTTTGGGAGACAGTTGTTCATATTCGTAAATCAGACTTGAATCCAGGACGACAGAAATCTCACAAGTGTGTGTGCTTTCAGGGTGGGAGAAATTGTTTGGCCATTGCCTAGCACTTGCCTCAAGATTCAAGTTTAAATGGATACGGTAGTACACTACAAATGTCAACACCTTCCAGGTTGACTTTTTTTCTTTTTTGATTATTTTTTTTTTCTTAAACCAAGACCCCTCCCCTCTCCCCAAATGGATAAGCTAGTCTACTAAGGTGTGTAACATTCATCAGCTGTAAACTGCTGTCAGTTTGAGATAAAATGAAATTACAGCAACAGAGCCATGCTACCTTAAAGTCCAAGCTACAGGATCACAAAACAGTCAATTTTTATATTGTGTGAGGGTAAATGAGCCATTTCAAGTTTGATTTTTTTTTTTCAGTCAAAAAGGGTTAATTATAGTTTAAGAGCCACCGGGCGCTGCAACAGTGAAACAAACACAATATATTTTATACTTGTTGCACTGTTATTGGCTTTTCAGATGAAATGGCAACAAAATTGGAACCTGCTGCAGCTCCTAATGAGCTTCTTGTATTGGTTTGTAGGCGGTTTGAGTCATGGTTTACTGTTTGATCAAATATTCAGATAAATTCAAAGGACAATGCTGCAAATGAACTGGAGGAACACTTTCTTTTATCCTTTCAGAATAAAACTTATCCTGCACACACACATTGGTACAGTCAAGTAATTAATTCCTGGTATATCTGTTGTTATTCTACAGTTAAGTTATTTTTGACAGTAAAATGTGCAAACAAAAGCATTAATACTTGGAATGTGTTTTTTCTAATATCTATTTATTTCCTGTGTTGTCCAATGTGATCAATTACTCTAACCAATAAATTTGAATATTTATTTTCTCTCTAAATACGTGAACACTGTGTTTTAGGATAATTTGCCCATTTTGAAGTAAAACAATGTCCTGTACACTTGCTGGATAGATTGGAATAATTTGTCTATTAGTGTCACTAACAAAGCTGCCATTACTGTACATTCTGTATGTAATCTGACAGTCTTTACTGAATGAGAAGAATGAACAGACACTAATGCTGCTTATTAATGTAACAGAATTCAATTTTAAGACCCCGTGAGGTGAGGTGAATAAATTAAATAACCAATATATTAAAAAAAAACAACAACCCTAAATTGCGTTTTATTTAACTTTTACTCAAAAAGTAACTCGGTCTGTGTTTGCAGTGTGCACACAGCTTGAGCTCCTAAATTGAATTGGCTTGTTTATAAGTAAAACACAGCTGCCTGTGTAAGTCCGAATCTGAAGATCTGAATTGTGGACATCCTCTGACACTGTATTTTGAGGAAACTTTGGGCATTTCTTTCAAGTTTTACTCTAATCTTTTAGCTTAGTGGTGAATCACAGCTTCAGGGCGCTGGTCCAACATCAGGATGTGAATTTAACCCTCTGATCACCAGCTTTGACACCCCCCCCCCCCATCTCTTAACGCCTGCTAATGTTCCTTTTCTGTTCAATGGAGTCTACAGTGTTATTTTACGTCTAGTAATAGACGTAGAGTAATAGTAATGCCTCTATTATGTCAATATGTGTGCACAATACTGAAACTAAAAGAAAAACTGGTTCCCAGAATCTAAGATTAAAGTTATTAGAATTATTAATACAAGTTTTGAGAAAAATAAAGAGATCAAAAACATCTAAAAAATATCTAAAAATAACTGTGCCAGAGGCATCTGGGATCTTTCCAAAGTTTACAAACGTTAAAAGATATAACAGGTTATTTCAACAGCACTATGATAGTATGACTCTTGTGGTAATCATTGGTATGCTTCTTTTTTAAAAAAATATGAAATATTTGCTTACACAAAATTCTTTTTCCATGATTATAGCTTGTGTCCCTCTTAAAAAATGATCAAAAAGAAAAGTTTTGCATATCTAGCGTTAGCATTTAAGGTAGTATGGCACACCCCTTTTAAAACATTCAAGGGTGGGGATCCAAATAATGCCTTGTGAACAATTCCATCTTACAGCAACTGTTTCTCTATTGTTCATCCATGAGAGCTTTGGTTAGCTGAAACCATGTGAGAGTGGCAAAACCAAACCAAAAATAAAACATACAGGGAATAAATTACAATGAACCTCTATCAAAATAATTGTCTGCAAATATCTGAGTAACATGATCATTTAGAGAAAGGTCTATCTTGACTGGTCCTAAATCCACTATTCACTACAAGTATTATATTAATGAGTCCTATATAACATCTACTTTGTAATTACAGGATAGAAAAAGAGCGCGAGAGGGAGAGGGATAAATATGAGAGAAAGGAGAGGTAGAGCAAGGGAGAACAACAAAGACCACTACACTGGTATCAAAGACAGCACTCTGTTTACAAGTTAACTGTGATTTCTTTACACACTTATGAAATACATGAATGATCAACAAAAGAAGTAGGATCTCTGAGGATGGGGAATGGAAAGAGAGAAAGCAATGGATGCACAGTACATTTTAATAGTATATTACAATTATTAATATATAAACCACAAAGTATCAATAAAACTCTGATTAAACTTGAAATCAGCAAAGAAGCATCTTTCTTTTTTTTTTTTTATAGTTTTGTATTTCTTATTTTCTTTTACATTTGAACATTACAAGGGTTTTTTTTCTTTACTCTTTAAATTATTACTTGATCACACCTCCATATCATTTTACTTTAGAAGTAATCCAGCATATTTCTTTACCTGGTTGTTTTGAAATAAAAAGACATGAGACAAGAAGTGGGTAAAAATGAAAACAACAAGTACACCTGCAGCAGGTAAAGTATTTCAGAATACACACCATTCATTCGATCAGTGACTTTAAAAACCAGACTGCCCTCTGGAGCATGTTATTATTAAATGTTTGTCATGAGTAAAACCATTAACCACACATACTGTGTAAAACCTGGTGCAGCGACAGATAGTGAATAATTCAGTGTCATCTTTTGACCCTGTATAAATATCTTCAGATGAGACATGGGTCTAATATATAAAGAAATCCAAGTGTACACTGCAACATATCAGTTACTATTTCCCAAGCTGTTAACTCACCTCAAAACTCTGAAGTGTTTGTCTAGTCAAGAATACTATTAACCCCAAAATCCTTCATACTATCCCAAAGCACAGGGCCGTTTTGAAAAAGCCAACATATACATGTGCAAATAGGAAAATGGCCTGTACTTTACTACTCACAGTGCAATGATTACTCACTTTATTACCTTTCAGTGTTTTCATTTATTTTGCCACTAGGATAAATTAAACCTGCCAATGATTCCACAATAGAACTCACAAAGGCTGAGGTATGGTATCAAAATGTTTACTTTCCTAATTCATTCAAAAAAGAACTGATTCAGAGAACGAGCATTACATAAAGGCTCTAGCACAGAGCCCAGATATTGTGTTCCAAAAAATTAATCAGGAACAAGCAGGATGAAACAAACAATAACATACAGCTAACAAGTTCCTCTCAAGAGTATAAAAGTGTCAGGATGCACAGAGCACTTTAAAATGCCTGGTTCAAGTTCTAATCTTCACGTCTAAGTACAGTGTGCTTTGGATTAAATCATCTTTTTTTTTTTTCTCTCTCTCTCTTTGAAATGATACTGATATCTTAACAGTTAGACAAAAGATACCAATCAGGCTCTTTTATTTTTTAAAATTATCTCTTAAAACTGTGTTGACTTAACTCACCGTTTGTAAATTTGCTGGTATGACACTTGTAAAATTATTCAGCTTCAGTATTTACAGAGCAAGTGTGTTCTGTTTGTCTCTGGGGTCATTATACCGTCTTCCAGCAGAAAAAAGTATAATAATAACTGTTAACAGCTTTTTCTTCTATTCACACGCTATAACATGTTCTTTTGACACACCATCACAAAAATATGCTATTCTCTCACTGAGTTGGTTATATGCAGTGACTGGAATAATATGTACAGCTACATTTCTTTTTCTCAAGTTTGAATTCACAATGTAGTTATATGAAATTTGTTATAGCATATATATATATTTCTAAACAACAAAAACAACACTTATAAAAAAGGACCATAAAAATATTGGAGTCCTCTTTGTATTGCCCAAAAATAGGTAATTATGGTTAACAATGAGACATCACAAGAAATAAAACGGCTACTAAGATTTATTACTTTGATACCTTCTTTAAAATTTCCTTCAAATTTAGTTTTTTTTTTTTCTCTCCACACTGAGCTTCTTTTTTTTCCAGAAACACTGAATGCAACATCCAATCGTTTCTCCTTTACACTAACCGATACAAAGATGAAGACGTGACTTGCAGATATTCGTGGCCATGACCCCGGTACTTCAAAACAAAAAATCCATTTACACAAATATACTAAAAGGTAAAATAAAATGACACAAAAATCAAGGATAAACTAAAATGACTTCCCTAAAAACTAATTAAAAACAAAAGCTAACAGAGGAAGGAAACAGGTGAATGAAATCGACGTGAAACATCATACCAAACCAGGTTGTAAAGTTATAGGAGGTTTGGATTATAGTACAGCAGTTGTTATTTTTCTGAGATGACTAACGTTTTCTTTTCTTCTTCATATGGTTCCGACTTTCGTTCTTTTTGCCTGGGTGACGCTGTAGTGCTTGAAGTTGGATAGCATCACCTGCACACAAAGCCAATTAGAAACTTCGTCCTGTCTTTCCTGGGCCACCAGATATACTCTGCTGGGTGATAAAGAAAAAAAAAAAAAAAAAAGGACAGCAACAGCGTTAGAAACCGTTCATTTAATTTGAATAAATCCTGACTGTGAATGCTTGTGCAAGTTGAAACATTCACGGTGACATTTAATGACGGAAATCTGTGGTCGTTAATGCGACTTCCAAATAAGATATTTTGGGTGCCTACAGCGGCACGACAGCATGAAACAAACGTGACAGCAATTATCATGAAGTGCAGCAGGTCAAAACTTGCTGCAGGCAAAACGCAAGTACACATTAATTACATCTAAAAGCACCCTGTTAAATAACTTGGTGCACGTTCACATTTTAAAAAGTCTATACTTTAGCCATGTGTTGACTTAGCAACCATATTCATGCATGTGCTGCTCCTGTTGAGTCACGTAATCGAGGGATTGCTTTGCTGGACATAACCCAAATGTGCAGAAATGAGTTTGAAACAGATCACACAGCATATGTACAAATGTAGCTAGAAGCAGACAAAAAGCTCGAGGCATTTAGAATGGGTTTTATACTGTACAAATGAGGGCTAATGTTAGCAACAAAGATAAATACAGTGACAAAATAAACATGATGAAACTGAAATAATCGCTTCCTCATACACATTTACCACTTGGGTTTTGGATTCGAGATGTATGTAAGTGATAGACGTGCTGAGAGGTCTGTCCTCCGACAGCCAGAGTTTAGGCCATGTGAAATACTGTAAAATATGTGCACGGCTTTTTAGGATGGAGACAATTCAAAATGTTAATAAGAAAAAAAGAAGAAAGAAAAAAATGCAGAACTGGTAGCATGTGGGCGTGTGACTCAAGTGTAAACTTTTCCAACAGGAAGTCACACAAACATAATTGAAACACGATCGATTGTGTTTAAATTACTGATAATCTTTTCTAATGTTTTCTTTTCTTTTTCTTTTACAGACATCCTACAGACCAAGAGAGGCCTCCTGGTTTGTGAGGACACAACCTTTCCGTCACACTCACACTTCGCTACCACCTCTGTCATTTGGAGGGAGAATAAACAACGAATAATGTGATGAATATATATATATATATATATATATTAGAGAGAGATTGATAGAAATGCACAGTAAATAAAATGCAATACCTCTGATGAGATGGCAACCGGCCACCTGTTCAATGGTATCCATTTGTAAAAGCTGTCGCAATCAACGGGCCCTAAAAGTGTACAGTTAGTGCTTTTGTCAGTATGCATTTCAAGGAAAGAAAAGTGAGTATCATATCAACGTTTTTCAGCTAGCATGACTGTGAACTTTTTGATTCAGTTTGATCATGTTCAGTAGCAGAGCAGGAAACTATTGTCATATATGTATTATACAGGTTCAGTCCATAGTCTAGTAATGGACAAACAGTGGTACAAACACTGCAAAATTACTACAGGAAGCAGGACTCATTTAATGGTAAAAGATGTTTAAAAAAAAAAGGTTACTATATAAGTGAATGATCTCATCATTCAGGATACAGTAACTTCAAATCATTTTATTATAGTCCCAGGTTATTTGCAACCTGAGTTAAAATATGTGAGGGAGATAATACACACACAATACCTATTCATGCCAACATACACAACTGATTTTATCTGTAAGCATGCAGAGAATAGGATCGTAAACACCCCTGAGTAGGATCAGTGTGTTTTTGAGAACTGAATGGTTTTCATTATGTAGCTCAGTTATCAGGATACTGGGGATATTGCTGCTGACAGGTCTGAAGAAATCCTTGGATTCAAACACAACAGTGAAAAGAGAAGCACTTTCAACAGCGATTATCTGTCTTTATCACTTCAATCAGCTAATTGCGCTCTAATTGTCTTGCATAAAAAAAACAGTCAAGTTCATTACTGCTTCTTCACAGTGGCTGTTTTGATATTGGCTAAAGGGATTAATAAAAGCACTGGAGCGTAAGGCCAAGGGACAAATCAGTGATTCTGAAGTCATCCGTGAGGGTGTGACATATGATGATCTTACATGCATTCAGTTCAACAGCATCCCCGGTATAAAAAAGAATTATAAAGCACATTTTAGTTCTGAATCATATCCTATTTTAATGTTCTGAATAGAGAGATCATCTCGCCGGGAGCACAAAGTCACAGGGCTGCTGCATCACCTCTCTGCTTTATTGCGCTCTGTTTGATTCACTGGGTAATTCGGAAGTGGTGATTTAGTACGTAGCATCACAGGCACAATTTGACATTCTGTGAGGGAATCACAAAACCCAGCCTGGATTATACGAGTAAAACACAATATATTCTCCACTGATCTGCTTCATAAATCTGTGATCTGCTTTTTAAGTGTTTTAAGGTAAATATGATGAAAGGTCAAACAGTATGATGAAAGGTCAAACATTCCCAATTCTGAACGTACAGTCTTTGTTGCAGTGAAAGACTTGTTTTTACATTCTCCAAACACTGGTTAGAAACTGTTGCAACAAATGGAAAATAATGGAAACAAATCGCCTCATTTCCATCTGTAAACTATCTGCTGGTAAATCTGCTTTGAAAATGAGCCAGCCTGGTCTTTAATAACAAATATTTTGCTTCCTACACTGAGACCAAGTGATTATGGCAGATAGCCAGTGGACCTAAAACAATTAATAAGAGAGGCTTTGCTTCAGAAGCAAAAAGCCAATAAAATGTTTTTTTTTCCTGTTAAGCTGTTTTTGTTTGGATATCATAAATCAATTACACATACTTACTGAAATTAAAATGAACTATTTTAGTTCCTCATGAGCTATTGGCACATTTGCTCCCAGTGGCTTCGCCCCATACCGACAACACAAGCTTCACATCTACTTCATTGTTGCTACCATTACATTTGGTCCCATTGATTCGATGTGCTGCTCAAAGTGACAAATCAGCTGCACTATTTCTCACAAATAGATGAACAAAATATTTTGGTACCACCTAAAGGTGGGATCCCAAAACACTAAGCAAGTCACAATTTACCATCAACACACAACCGTAAAATACCAGGACCAGACAGAATGATAAACTGACTATAGAAAATACTATAAATGACTACAAGAAAACCACAAACACACCAAATTAATCTTTCTTGTACTTTCTGGAAATTCAATTTAATGATGTGGACTATAAAGTTTGGAAAGAGTGTCTTCACCCTGTAGTCTTGCAGTGCTCGCCTGCAGTACTAATGGGCTTGTTGTTATTCCACCTCAGTTAAGCCATGCATTAATTAGCTTCTTTCAGAAAGCAGGTGTTATTTTCATAACCTATACTGTGTCACTCAGTTCAGTCATGTAAAACAGTGCAAACATGCCCAAACAAGCCTGGCAGTGAGTCTATGAGCTCAGCCCTGCTGCTCCTTGCTAAGGGCTATAAAATAATTCAGATGGTAACATTTTAGATTAATTATTCAGTGAGGTCCAACGTAGGCTTAACACACATACATACAAAGTAAACAAACAGCTGACTGAGTCGTCTTTTGGGGGATTTTGAACCTTTTCCCTTAGTTGACAAGAAAGTTCCTGTGCAGTCTATAACTGTAACAATACTCCAGCATTTATAACCGGACACTGAGTGGATCCTGTTCTCACTGACGGGTTACAAACTCCATTTTAAGCGGGTGAGCACACAGTACTTAATTACAAAACTGAGCACATAAAATAACACTGGAAATGGGTTCTTGTCTAACAATTATTTCATGAGATGGGATGCAAGATATAAAAATTCTTTCATAAGATAAGGTATATGATTATTAACCAATGCTGTCCATTAATAAGATGTTAACATGTCCGTATCACTGCTACTACATTGTGCAACATATATACATTATATGTTATAAACCAGTTAAATGGTTCTAACAGCTTCTAACCATTTACAAATATTACAAATGCTAAATAAGGTAGCGTCGTAGTTTCAGCTTGGTTGCGTTTACCAATCATTTTCTTAGACTTGTAATAAAAGTTTTATAATTCCTTTTCTATTAAGCCTTGCTATCTGGCCAGGCTTTGTCGCAGTTATGAAGAACACAGAGGGTGAAGCCTTTCGGGCATTTTTTAGAGGCTTCTTTTTGATTGCAATGAAAGCAAAAGGCAGGATTATAACCAGGTTGCTCCCCTTCCACCTATACTGACCCACACGCAAAGATGAACATCTGAGCAGGGGCAATAAACACAGTCAGGCTGAGAACACCTGGAAAAATGTGACTGCACATGGACAAGGGCACTGGGAGAGACAAAACCTGCTTGGAAGCATTGTCCTAGTGACAAAGCAAACTCAAGCTCTGGGACAGATGGGTTTCTAAAAATAAAGGAAATTTGTTCTGTGAAGGTGACACAGGGTCTGAAGTGAGGTGATTTGTGCAACAGCTAAGGGGAATAAACATTTGCATTTGACACAGATAACTTTCAGAGCTACGACGGGGGTTTACCCTCATGCACAAAATGCTTATGGGACTTCTGAACTCAATGACAGCAGAGACCTCTCTGTAAAGAAATAATCCACACTCTCAAACTGTACTGAATGATTGCTTTTTACCTATCTGGATTTAGGATATTGGCCAAGAGGCAGGTGGTGGATATTTTGATCAATTCAGTGGACAAGTATAGTATCCTATAATTAGAGAGCCCTGCTCCCTGATAGAAAGTCTAGTGTCCAATAGTTTTACAGAACATCACAGTCATGGGCAGTGCGCATTGGCTGAGTGTCTAATTTTAGTAGTGCTATTTTGACACAGAAGAGGCAACTGAGCTCACGGTGCGGTCAGACATGGCAGACTGTCTGCATTTGAGTACTCACTGTGATGCTGGGGCCAAACCCAGAGCCAGGCTGAGGGCTAGCAGCACTGATGTAGTTGCCCACAGCCGAATCCTGGCTGCTAGGTCCGTACAGGTCAGCCACAGGCCCTGGACTGTTAGCACCAGGGAAACCTCCGGGCCTTGACGGGTTGGCACCTGCATACAAACACAACAAGGAGCAGCGTAGCTTAGAAACACCCACCAACGATTGAGCACAATTCTTACTTGCTATGACTCAAGGGGACACAATCAAAAGAACACATTACTGGATTCATGTTCGTCTCGAAGGACTTGCTTATAGTTCATATTAACTGGTTACAGATACTCACTGCTCATAAAACGACATATTCAGTTTCATTTGACTGACAAAATAGTGCAGGATTTAGGTTTAACATGGTTTTACAGAACCAAAATTAGGGGTGAATCCAGTATGATATTCTAAATATAATCTACATGCTGTGTGTATTATGCATAGGAGTAACATTCACTTTATATAATCATGCACAACACAAAACAAGCACAATTCTAGAAATACTTCCACCATGCTAATAAACTAGTAAGGTTGCAGTGTAAATGTTGCCATGCATAATGTGAAGGAGTAAAACAACATTGGCTGCTGAATAAGAAGAGTAACACAGGATTATTGTATTAAGGGTTTCACTTAAACATTTTACACCCAGACATTACGCTACTTTACGCTTTCCGAGATGACCTAATGACTCATAGATACCGGCAAGGATCTCCTTAAGATATTCTCCATACTTTGAGCTGTGTTTTTCAGCTTCTCCGTCTGCTGGAGTAACTTCAGGCATAAAACAAAATAGGTATGCGAGACGAGAGACGGAGGCATAAGGGGGAAATATAAAAGCTTGACCCGAGTTCATCTGCAGGTCCAAACTCAGGGGGGATAAAAAAGAAATACTGTACATGACTTACCACCTTTGCTCTGTGAGTAAGAGCAACTCAGACTAATAAAATGTCTTTTGAAAATCCAGATGCCTACTAAAGGCCAATAACACTGGCAATACAGGGAAAAAAAACAGTCGGGGAGAAAGAAAAATGCAGTGATCTCTTAACAGCAATCTCCTCTGCTGTCAGCTTCGCATAACCCTCTGTCTCACCTTTATTCAAAGACAGACTGTGAAAAAAACTGAGCAAATGCATTAAAAAGAAAAATCTTCCAACTGCAGAAAATGCTCCATCTTGTGTACATATGAGCTCATGAACCCTATGATGCCTGAGTGGAAGTCTTTGTAGTACACGTAGAGGAATATCGTCTGACTGCAATACATCCAACGTGTTGATGCAGACACACACAGTGTACAAACTGTATCATTGTCACCATCATATCACTATCAAAGCTACATTAGACAGATTTGGTTCATTGGAGGCACCTGAAAACATACTCTAGATATCCGCGTGTAGCACTCTAGAAAAATGAAGCCATCTCACTAAACACACATCTAGTGGAGTTAACACTGCTGTTTAACTGTAAGGACTTTAAACAGTGAGCAGCTAGTGCTCTTATCTTGCCCGCACAGCCCCCAGTAGGCTGGCTTATTAAATAATTAAGGATTTTTTCAGTTGAAATGGCAATCCTCATTTCCTACGACTGGTGATTTTTATTAGTGAGTGTGGCTCACCCCTCTCCCTGTGAAGCTCATTTTTCATTTAAATGTAGTGCTGCAGTTGGCCTGCATTTAGCTTTGGGAGCAAAACAAGCCCAAGTGCAATGTGGGTCAGATTCTTGTTCAGAACAGAGTCCGCTGTCACACAGACTTGTGTGTTTTATAAGGAATGATAGTCTAGATAGACCAATGATAGTCTTTCTCATGCTTCAGTTTTAGGTACTTTTGACACTGATACATTTGACTGAAAGGACAAACAAGGCTGGAGGGAAATCCATTTGATGCTAGTAGTGTGTGGAAAGAAAAATGGGAAGACCCCAAATAATGAATGTCTAATGTGTAACTCTTAAGAGTACACTGTGTCCTGTGCTGCCTGTCTGTGTCTTCCAAGCTATATTTGCTCCACTTTAACTCACTTCAATGTAGTACTGAAGTACAGATGTAGAAGCTGTGCACAAGGAAAGCACTTATCAATGAGATTTGCCATCAAACTGCATATGGAAACTAATCTATTCTCCCTTTTAGACTAAGAATCTGTGTGCCACAATCTCCATCTGTGGACTGAGCACTTTGTGAGGAGCATGGCTGCTCACCACAGCATTTGAACAGTAATGGCATGATAAATGACGGCTGGTGATCACCATCATAAGGCACCATACTTACACAAAAATCAATTATATGATCTGAAAGCCATTCGTTTTTGTCTCATCTACTTCCAACAAACATCCAAATAAACAGTACCATTGTGATTCTACTTACTATAATGTGCTGTAATGTGATTTTCATATAATTAGGCTCCAGGTTGGCAACAAATATCAAGTCTATTTCACAGACAACAAGCACATAAATTGAGTTACAATGTAATCAAGCTAGCTCAGGGTTTGAACGTGTCCTCTCAGGTGAGAAAAACCTGTGCTTTACTAACCAAGCAAAATTCAAACAAAAAACAACCACCCATCAAAAGTCACTTAGCTGCTGCTAAAAAACTGAAGTAATTTGACTCGACACAAAACCCTCTCTACTCTAATGACAGCTACAATGTACAATATATTAACATGGCATAACCAGGTGTCAAAAACAGCAGAGGCATTGGCATGTGTTCGCAGTTATACTAGGTAGTAATAATCTTCCACCTGCCATGCAACTATGCATGTAACATCCTTCAAACTGCTTGACTGATCTATAGGAAGTAAATAATATGGCGAGCCATGTCTGTAGTGCCGCCACACTTGCAGAAGTGTCAAATTGTCAAAAAACGACAAATACACTACATCAGCACGCCTACAAGAAACCCTTCAGAACTCCAGAGAATCACATAACGGGAGCCGTTTCCATGCAACCTGTCTGTGTGTTTTGCCATTTGCTGTGCTAAAGTTCGTGCAGGCAGTCTGCAGGAAATGCCAACATCTGCCCGGGGCAGCTGGCCAACACTTTAACCATTAGGGGGGGGAGTTGGCCCCACACTTACACACTTACTTTATCCGTCCAAAAAGGTGACAGGATGGCCCCTTTTGTTTTTAACATTTTTTGCTGCTATTATTGTGAAGGTGGAGACCCAGTAGACACAAGATTGAAGGCTATAGCAGGATTCTAGCTCAGCAGGGGGACGTGAGTGTCCCGAAGGCAGGGAAACTAACCGCTGTGTGTAGGTCAACACTGTCACCTACAACAAGGCACATCTCCCACATCGCATGAAGGCCCTCCGCTAAACTAGACGACCTTTACTTACAAGCACTTTGGATGAAATATACACTGGTGGTACGTCATGTCAGGGCAAATATGATCATGAGAATATAATAATAATAAAAAATAGATAAACATAAATACTGTAGAATCCAAAAGAAGTTGTCATTTCTGAAGACTGTCTGCTCTCTATGAAAAAGCACACATTTATAAGATTTTTCTAAGCATTGCATGTAGGTATTGAAATGTCAATGTGCAGTATATTTTACTTGTCAGTGGAATCTCATCCCTGGCTTTTGAAAGCTATGATTACATAAGGTAGAACATCAGAAAAAGCACACTAGATAAAAATGTGCTTGTGTTGTAGAGCAATGGCTGTATTATGCAAAAAAATGTTGTCTTTTGAATGTCTAACATCGCACAGCATTTCTACTGATTTCCCAGTTAGACTTTCACACACTAATAACATGAGCAATCACTCTTTTAAAATACTTAAAGGGCTCCACTAAAAAATGGCATTCACTCCCACACTTCGCTTGTTCCTTCGCTGCTCAAAATTCACATAAGTTAGAGAGGCCAGTGTACTCTCCGACATCATCAGTAGTTATTTTGTTCACATGCAAATGAAGGATTACATTCTGTATGTGTCTGCCCCTTATGTGCAAGCAGGGGCTGGAACACAACTTCACAAAGAAACAGAAAATCTACATTAAAAATTGAAAAAAGGAGGAAGAACATGCAATGCTATTTTGTCAGCAAGACGTTTTTTTATAGTTGGTTTTTTCTGAAGGGGGGATTTTTTTCTTTTCTTAACAAAAGCAAGAGAAAAGTAAATAAACAAATAAATACAAGAGTAGATCATCTGCATGGAATAATGTCATGAATCAAACTGAAAACTCCAAAACGTGGATGAGATAGATGCGCATATACAAACCTGGGTTCTTAAATTGATCCGGGCTGTGTAGGTGCTGGAGGGGGGAGTTGCAGGCGGAGGTGGCATGCTCACTGTGCAGCATCTGAGCCGCTTGGGGCCCCAGGGAGCCATAGTCAGCAAAGGAGCAGGGCCCCCCCCTCTGGTCACTGGGCGCAGAGTAAAACCCATAATCGGGGAGGCCTGGGAGATACAGTATAGGGTGGGGAGGGGGAGGGGAGGGGACTCCATCATTGTGGAAATCAACTTTTTCATTCTCAAAGTCAATGTCCAGATTGTTAAGCATAGCTTGAAGGTGTGTTACACCATTTTTAGGTTACATCCTTGCGTTTAGTCTGCTTAATTGGCCCTCCCTGCCCTCCCTCCCCAGCAGCTCCTGCCATGTGGCCAGGCCCCCTTGGCATATGGTCTGTGTGTGATATGCTCAGCTGTATCTTAAACTTTAGCTGTACAATTATGGATACATACTATCTCACCCTGAAAGAATAAAATTAAGAGCTCTTAAATTAATTTAATGCCTTAACTTGATTCAAATGCACCAATAACAATAAATACAGAACATACAACAAGGCCACAGCTTTGATATTTTGGATTTGCATAATTGACCTGTGTTCCACCATGCTTTCTTGCAATCATTAAAGGAGCGAGATAAAACTGAAGGATCATTAAAACACAGGTCAATACATTTCTCATTTCAAACCGACAATTCTTCGTCGACATACCTGAAGGAAGCTTTTGTCATTTAAATGAAAAGAAACAGAAAGTGCACCGATCAATAATTAATTTAAAGCCTCTTTTTTGACCAATAGCAACAGATGATAATGTTTTTCTGTGAATGAGATACAGAGACATTCGTGTTTATTGATGATGGGCATTCTGAAGTGCACTAAGCACTCAAAGCACGTCTCAGATTGGCCTCTTTGAATGATTCTCTGTTTGACACAGATGGTGGATTATCAACAGTTTAGAAAATGTCTTTAAGCAATAAATCGCACTGACATTTATTACTTGTCCTCTTAATCTGCGACAAGCTGCTCATATAAAGAGTGCAATTAAAAGAAACTGCTCCTTCTCACACCTCTTTGATAACAGAGTTAATCTACTCAGGAGGGACTGAGATTGGTGACACCGGCTTTTCCATGCTGGGTTTCCCCTGCTGTGTGTTTGTTTTTTTATTTGGGTCCTGGAGCGAATAGCCATTCAAAGCCACTTCACCTCTACCCATTCAGAGTGAGACAGTCCACTTTTGCCAAATGGAATGTAAGCACCAGCCATGTTTCTCCCCGCCAATGCTTTTTAGCACTCTGATCTCACCACTTGTGGGCTGTCTGCCCACTCATCAAATTATAGGCTCCAAATACGGCAGGCTTCCCACGTACGTCACATAATGCCTGACACATTGAACAAAGCTCAAGAACCAATCATTCCATTTACTTCACTTAGACAAATGTCACTGAAAATTGATTGGCCTTGCTAATGAGGAAACTGGATCAATGGAATAATTATAATGGGGAAAAACATTTGACAATAGCACAAACTGTGTTATTGGGAATTCATAAAGAGTAAGTATGCCACCAGTTTAGAATAGTGCCTGAGACTGGAACCAAACGCACACTGCTTTCCACTTTATACCACTTTCACTGTGCTTCATCAGAGAACAGGTTTGCAATATTTGCTTTCATATTACATAAAATTGCTCATGAACCATGCTGTGACAAAAGATAAAACATCATTTTGGTAAAAGTGGCATTTCAGCATAAAAGGGGTTAGATTACATGCATATACTGTACCAAACTGTATACAGAGGAAAAGATAACATGTTTCTAATTTGCATGATGCAGATCACCTGATGCACTGGTGACACAATAATAATAATAATATCAGTTTTTTTCTAATGAGGTGTCTGTGTCCTCAGCAATGTTTACATGAAGAGAGAATGTCAGGATTACTGTGCAATTCTATTTTGAACGGAAAGTGAAAACAGGGAAAAAAATGGCACTGCAGGCAGCTGGAAAACGCAGACAAAATGGCCTGTCAGCTCTGCAGCAAATTCCAGTTTTATATCACAACAAACACTAGCTTTAGCCGCAACGGGTAAAATACTACTCCATCATTCTTAAAATAAGCTAACTACAGATTTTAAGGGATCTTCTGACTATCAAGGGAATTGGAACATGGTACTGCTCAAATTTTTTTGACCATCTATTTTACAATTTGAAATTCGGAGCCCACACAGTGTCTGCTAAGCTTTATGAAATTAAAACCATTAACCAATTCAAAAGATCAATAAACACCAATCTTATGTAATTTACCCTTTACATAAGATAACGTTTCCTCAGTAGAAGATACTGGGGTGAAGTCAAGGTCGTCCAAGGTTGGAAACAACTCTTTTTCAGACACTGCGTTGTGTGCAGGTGTGGCAGGCTCAGGTATGAAACTGGCTTTGTTTACTGAGGAGAGGCAGCTGGACAAGAGTCCGACTCAGACACTCACGCACAAGCATCCAGGCACACACTCTCAAAGCCATATATTTTCATCAGTGGCTATCTGATCAGTTATGCAGGATGAGACTGGGCAGAGTGAGCCCACAGCTGCATTAGTATCACCGATCATATCACTGTGCCTCAGACCTTCCCACTATTAATATTCACACAATCTATCTAGAACAATAGGCCTTTCTTGGACTCCTTTTTTTTCCACTGGCCACTAATTGGATGTAATTACTCATCTACAAAACAAATGAGCGTGCTGAGGTTGCCTTGGAGACTAGATCAGGGGACCCAGCAGTGCGAATCGTTCGCAGGGCTTCATTTATACTGGTAATTATCTACCCTACCCCCACCCTCTTTCCCTTCTGCCCTCAGTGACCAAAGCTGGCTGTGAGGCGATGGAGAGGGGAGTGTCTTGCAGTCATCTGTTACTGACATCATCGGGGTGGCTCTCTTTAAGTGGATAAATGCCCTGCTCCCGTTCCCACTTTGCCAGGTGACTGCCTTTAAGGAGGAATCACAAACCTTGAAAGTACTGCTCCTCTTTTTCTCACGAGTTGGAAAATAAAACTAATCATGCTGATGATAAAATATAGCGTCATGCTCTCTGGCCTGTCGGGACTTAAGAATGTGAAAAATATTTTCATAAGTTTTCAAGTTTGTGATTATCCTCATTTTAAATCCCAAAGAAACTCAACATATTATCACACACACAGTCTAAGGCACAATCCGTGATTGAAATGTTACAAAAACAGCAGCCTCGCCAGCATTAAAAACTCTGCTGGAACCTGGAACTTAACAATAAAACCAGTGTTTGTTATATTGCTTGATGCTGTTGAAGGGTTGTAATATCAGTTTGCAAACACAACACATATAAATACTCTTATTTTGAATTCTGATCATCAACGCAATATTGACTTTTCATCTGTAAGTTGACTCTTTGAATATATATAAATGTACCTGTTATGTCTACAGTTGACAAAGAGGGAATGCTGGGAATTGGGGAATCTAAAAATCTATTACCTAAAGTTATTCTCATTTTTGCAAGGAATAATTTTTCATGCAGTCACTGCTCTCTTTCCCTCGCGGCGCCAGCGAGATTCCTCGGTGGCCATCAAACCACATCACTCTACAGAAGACGTCAATAAACCTGACATGCTGCTTCTCAAATTAGCTTTGAATTTTAGAGCTACCATAATTAGCTTTTCCATTTTCACCAATGTCATTTAAAAATAGCGTGAAAGAAACTAACAGCTCTTTTGCTGTCTAGCCTTGCTTTCACTTTCCATTTGAAATAATCTTTTCTGAATGAATGGCTGAGTAATTAACAGCACTAGACACCCTTTTCAGAGAGCACAGACATTTCATAAATAATACATATTTAATGTCTTGTCATTTTGTGTTCAGAGAAGCTTGGCTAATTAATTTTAACAGATGATTTCTTCTTGCATTTACTCACCCATACTCAGGCCTCTGTTTTTTTCCCCTGTTACTTTTCATTTTTTGCCTGCTTTTCCCTTTTCTTGCTTTTCTTCCCACTAATGGACAAAATCAACAGAGCTACTGATTTATATTTACCTTCAACCTTGGTTGGGGAATGATGGTGGAATGTTATGGAGGAAGAGGATGTGTGAAGACTGACTCATGGCTAAAACAATATGCAACAGTGTAGTAAATCAGTGCACACTCATTTGAATTTAATGCAGATTTTAGCTGTGTGGGATCTGGCCTGGTTGGGACTGAGAAAGGGCACTCAGTTATCTACAGTCGGCACAGATTATCCTATCGTGAGCAGGCTCAGAGCTGACAGGCCTGGCCTTTTGGCTGAACACATTTTTTTTAAAAACATGTCTGGTCAGGCTTACGTAGTCTGAAGAAATCAAAGACTCACTATGACTGAAATCAGAGACTGATAGTAGCTACATATAATGGTCATTTAGATACAGACTGAAGGAAAACATGAATTAACTGGATGATGAATTAGGTTGCTCACTAGTAGATAGTGTATGCTAAAGGACTGCCAAAACAAAACTGAATTTGGAGGCATTTATCTCATAAAACTTTAAAATCACATGTATCGAAATAGGTATGCAGGAAACTATGCAATTAATTGTGAAAAAAGTCACATTAAGAAAATACAATGTCTGTAATAATGTCAAAATAAATGTGTGATGCAAATGATACAGAAAATCTGATTAGGACGGATACAACCCATACTGTATTTTCTTACTGAATCTACAAGCCTGAAGACAAAATACCTTACTCCCATTAAGCCATCAGTAAGTTTTTCTTTGGAGAGTGTGTTATGTATGCAGCCCCTGGAGGGCAGAGTGGTGATGTCCCTAAAGGCCTGTGCCTGTAACCTCAGAGCATCTGCTACCCACAGCTGTGAGAGCCACGGCGTCGTGGTGGAGGCGCAAAGGGACACTTTGCCCTCCCCGATGTGTCACATCTTTCCCTGGGCCTTGAACAAAAACCCAAGCAGGATGGGCTTGGCATGCCTGCTCATGTTATTTTGCACCAAATACATGTAAAGCGCCTCTGGCCTCAGAGCTGAGCTCTGCAGATTAGCATCTGGGACAAATGGACCTGAGCTCACGAGCCAGATTGATTAAGACCAGCGCACACAGCCAATCCTGGTCTCCTCTCGGGCACTGCTGAAGATCACAGAGCTCGTTGGGAGGAAATTGATAATGATCTTAATTTGGAAATGTCTGTCAAATGAGTTTCCTTCTTTTCATTGGTGAGGAAAAAAAGAGGTGGGACAAGGAGTGAGATGAGTAATGGAGAGAAAAGAACAAAGAGCTTCGAATGAAAATGTGAAGACCACCCTGAGTCCCCATAAAACTGGCAGACACCTCTACAATGCATACTGCAGTCCAATTTCAGCACAACACCGACCACAGTCGACTCTATTTCAGTTTTGAACACCTGAGTCTAGTCAGACATACTGTACATAGCAAGTACCCAGACCTCTAAAAGCAGCTGAATGAGGCTTTGTGTACGCTGCAGGTAGAGCCGAGATCTGAGACTGACATTTGAGCTTCCCAGAAAGCTCAGAGGGACTCAGGAAAACACTCAACCAGAGTAGACTGGGACCTGTGAAGTTCCCTGGACTGTCAGACCCATCTGCATCACTTGCATTTTTCTCTGTTTGTATCTGACAATGCTATAGCACAGGAGATTTCATATAAGTCTACTTTAAAGTGAAGAAAACTGAATGATAACTAGCTGTCTTTTAAAAAACAATTCAATCTGTTTCATTCGCTGGTCTTCTGAATGACTTTTCAGTAGGCATGTCAATAAGAAAGTTGTTGTTGACATAAACGCCTAATATTAGCATTCAGTTCAGGTATCATCTACCTGTCAATATCAGTTAGAGTGGCAACTCTGGCTCATTTATGCAGGTTCATCCTTCATATCAACAGCAGAAGTGGATTATACTTGTCCAAAATGCAGCCCAGGTGCTGGTGCATGCATTAGTCATCTCCAAATTAGCAATTTCCTCCTTGCTGCTTTACTATGCAGATGTTCAGCCCCTCCAACTGATACAATGTGGCTACCCTTTGCATACTCCAGTGGCACCCTGTCGCACTTAAAATCAGGTTCAAATGTGTGGCACCAGCTGACAAAGCCGAGTATGGGCCAGCACCTCTCTACCTCCAGGCGATGGTAAACTGTGCAGAAGCAGAGATCTCTCTGATCTACCTCTGGCCTGGAGCCACAGTCTCTCAACCGTACTCACAAACCTGCATCAAGGCAAGTCCTTGTTCTCTTTACTGGTGCAACGGGCTCCTGGTAGAGATCAGGGTAGTAAAATACCTCGCCATCTTCAAATACACACTGAAGACTCACTTCTTCAAAACGTATCTGGACTGACACCAGCTCGGATTCAACTTTTACTAAATAAAATATGTTGCCTTGGCTGTCCAAGAAGTAACCCCAAGTCAGTGTTCTGCTTTCCAACTATGATAACCGGGGCTTTTTTCCTGGCTTGAAACACTAAAAAGCTTTCAAACCCTTAACCTGTATTCTTTTCCAGTCAGGACCTACTGCATATACAAATCTAAAAATAAGCAATATGATCTCCTCTGGTAGCTCAAGGAAGATTTAAACATATTTGTAGCACGTACAGCAAAGTTTGAAAGATGGTGCAGAGTCTACATCATCAGTAACTTTTCTTGTTGTGATACACCACTACGGCTGCGTCCAGGGTATAGTTTGCTGCAAGTGGAAGGCCACAGTGAGATGTCTAAAACACATCTTGTCACCGGCAGTGGTCTGCGATAAAGAGGGAATTCAGCATGCTGTATTTTGTCTGTTGAACTTTTGGAGTATGGTGAAAGTGCCCTCTGTCAGGGATGGAAAAAGTCTTCCACGCTCTCACAACACTGTATCACTGACGACCACGTCGTCTCAAAGCCCACGCAAAGGAAACATCTACAGAAAACGGTTCCCATTAAAGAAACAGAAATCTATCAAAGTGTGGTTCAAGTGTTAAAATATACATTCACTTAAGATGTATCTAAATATATTCATGTTGTGTTTTCTCCACATTTAACTTCTGTGGTGCCAATTTAGGTGACACCCCAACTCTCCCGCATCCCTCCTGCTGAGTCAAAGAAGACTAATATAATATGTGGTGCTCTATGGGAACTGTAGGTGGAGTCAAAGCACAAAGAATCCACACTTAGATCATACATATAAGGCTTCTATACAACGAAAATCCCCATCTGCACTAAAAATAAAGAACTGAGCAAAAGAAATTTAACCAGTAGAATCGCTATTCCTGGGTTGATTTTGGGCTGAGTGTGCTGCAAATCAAATTGTAAGATAGGACGGAGATGCAGCAACATCCCCAGACAATACACAGAGAGGAAGGTCAAGCCTCAACAATCTGTGTCCTCTGTTCTGTCTGTGTCTGTATAGAGAGAAGAGACCACTGAATGGATTAATCCATGTAGTATGTTATTAATGTCACCTCAAACACTTCATAAATCATCAATAAATCAGTTTTCACTTTGTCAAAAAGCCACAAACCACAGAACAAAGGACTGCACTTGTTATAGCATCGAGATGCATTGGTGAAGCGTTTTCTCTGGAGAATAGAGTAGTTAATAAATCCTAACAATAAAACAGGGCACAGCTGATTTAGGTGACAACCTACAGATATTTTATGATTCAAAATCACATTCATATTACAGACTTGCTTGCTTGTTATTGTGATCATATTCTTGGTCTGCAGACACATTCTGCCATTTACTTATGATTCCTTCAAATTGCCTCATGGCTGTTTAAGTACTCTAAAACAGGCCCATGATGTCACTGTTTACCACTCTAACCCCCCCAGTCCCTCGACCTCCCCTCCCCCCTCTATTCATAGTCATTTGCTTGTCTCCCTTCCATTTGCAGCTGTCAGAATTAAACTGTACATAATGGTTGCCATCACGTCTCTTGCTTCCTGGCTGCTGCTAACCCCAAATCAACATTCCTGCTTCTTAGTGATGTTCATTGCAATTGTTGGGTAAATTGTTTGTTTTGAAAGTGCAAAATCAAATAGCCCGATGTGAAAGAAAGAGCATCTGATTGGCTTCCAGTGTTCCCTCCGTTGATTTGAATTAAGTGCAAATGAGGACAGGTGGGTGAATTTGTCTGCCTGTATGTGTGTGCTCATACAGGTAGCATTGCCTACACTACAGCTGCTCGTTCTGGAGCTGTGTGCGCGCTCATGTGCAAGTCTGTGCATCCTTTGGTATCACAGCACATGACATTAAACAGGCATTGTCTACTGACTTAATATCTGTGAATGACTGCACAAACCAGACAACATCTGAGTTACAATTAGAACAAGTTTTCACCAACAAGCTTCTAATAATATGCCTGATTAGGAAAGACACTCTTCCCTAAAGCCTGGAGGCTGTGTGTTCAGTCGGGGGAACAATTATTGACAGCTATTGAATGATCTACAGTTGTAAGGGTGGAAAAAGCAGGATGTCTAAATGAAGCCAACAAGTCGATCAATGCTGTGTTTAAGACTTGCATCCTGCTTTTGGAACACATCTCTTGGCAGATGTTTGTCCGTATGTGAATACGATGTGTATTGTAATAATGCTTTCATGGAATATGTGTATTATAAGTTCATGTCTTCAGGCATCTTACTTGCTAACACAGAGGCACTGACTAATCTTTCAATTTGAAACGTTTGTATTTACTCATATACTGCTGCATTTGAGTGCGACACACACTTAGGTTTTAACTGGAGTAGCAACAACATGGCAAACAATGATTAGTAATCAGTCCAAAGTTCTGAAATGAACAGGTCATACCAGATAAATAGAAAAGTGCATGAATAAATAAAGAGGATTAGTAGAAAACAAGAAAACTACTACTGCCATTTACTAATTGCTTTCAAATTACTACTATTTTAAGTAACCCACCTTTATGCTTAAACACTGAGAAACCTGACATTTTACTATAATTAGGCTGGTTTACCATGGATAGTGATCATAATATACTATATCAAATGACAAAGACAACACATTTCTTATAAAAGCAACTGGCAGTGAAATGTTTAGACAGTGTAAACGTATTTCCTGGTCCAAAATTTTTACTAAATACTGAAATGGTTGATGCAAGTTGAATTTAAGGGAAATAGCTTAAATCACTGTAACCTACATTTCATTAGATTCTTGCATCTTATTCACAATCAATGAGGCATAGTGTATGTGACCATATCTTGTCAATGTCAAGAAAAACCTTCATGTAAAGATGTTTTTAACGGTTCCAAAGTTGATTCCAAATTTTTGCTCCAAAAACTTCTATGTGGGAAGACTTTTACTGTCAACAATGTAAACTGGGCTTCATAATAATGAATAACTTGCTTGGACTCTATGAGCCCTTTGAAAAACCTGGGACTCTTGTGTTTGGGACTCATTGGTGCATGAGTTGAGACTGAGGCGTATCATGTTTTTGGGATCAGAAGGGCTGTGATGTGTTGATAAATGTTCCTACAGGGGTCTTATGTTTGGACCCCGCAGTGTAGATTATGTGTGTAATCTACACTACAGTATGCAATCACATAATTGTAAAAGTTGTGATGCCATTAGAAAGTTAGCATGCTAACATGCTAATCACAATTAGCGCATTAGCATGCTAGCAACATCAGCACAGCGGTAAGTGTGGCATCAGCACACGTTACTGCACGTTGGTAGTGTGTTTGGTGCTGAGGACTAAGGCCTTACAGTCTATGGCTAAGACCTAAAGCTAAAGCTACCTTGGTTTACATTGACTAAAGTGACTGAAGTAGTAGAAGAGAAGAAGCTGCCTTTGGTCTCTGTGAGGAGAAAGATGTCTCCCACCCAGTGTCCATCCTGAAATCTACTCGCAGCCTTTAACCGCTAGTCCTCGTCTGTTCTCCATCTTGCCCTTGCTCATGCTTCAGGTTACATCCCATGACTTGTGAATTCAAACTAACTTTTAGGTGAAAGTGCATTATTATTATTATTATTACGATTATTATTATCATCTTTTAATCACATTTGTAGAGAGTGCTTGCTTCTGGGAAATTGTTTTAGAAGGTACAGAGTTATAGGGGAAACCTAAGTCCTGTTGCATTTTTTTATATTATACTAATATCTTCTATTATTAGTGTACAAGTGGTTGAAATATTTGTGTAAACTTTTAAGTTGAACTCTAACTAGCTGTAAGGATGCAACATTATAGAAATATATTATCTGTAATTGCAGATTTTAATACGGCTACATATAAAGTCATGACTTGATTGCCTCACACAGACTGCAGCTACAAAAGATTACTCTACAGCCATGAGTGTTTCATCATATCAGACGGTGTCTCTTATATTTTATTATCCTCCTGTACATCAAGACTAACCAACAAATTCTTATCTTACAGAAACACAACCAAAGAATTTTGAAGATCTTTCCTTTGAGTTTACATGTAAGTCACCTGAATGGTTTATAATAAAATTATATGTTTTACTCCAGCAAGACGATAGATAGATAGATATGAAGCATATTTGTGGTTTCATCAAAAAATGTGACAGTTTAAAGTTATATTAATTGTTGTATATGCATTTGTGTGTCATACGGGGACCTTAAAAAGCTGAATGAGCACCATCTTGAAGGGAAAGTCATTGCAGACTGGTCTTGACAGTTTGACTGGTACATTCTGCATTCTCAGCCTGATATACGCCCTCAGTCTGAAGTATCCTTCCAAATGTTTCCAACTTCTGAAGTCTTTCAAAGTTTCTTTGTGAGTCACTGAGGGTAAAACCAACCTACAGG
This sequence comes from Pempheris klunzingeri, assembly GCF_042242105.1. NCBI lineage: Eukaryota > Metazoa > Chordata > Actinopteri > Acropomatiformes > Pempheridae > Pempheris > Pempheris klunzingeri. Next base: position 8,716,317 of record NC_092025.1, on the reverse strand, counting down.
TACATTAGCCTGGCTGAAACAATCAAACATGGCTGTTGGGCAGACATGGCTTCTGCAAGACTCTTCGTACTGTGTTCTCAAATACAGAGTGTGTGTGTGTGTGTTCATACTGAGTGTACCAGTATGTGGGGTATAGTATGGAGCCTTTTTCTTTTAATGTTGTGGGGATTTTTTTTTTTTAACTTCATGGCTCAATGAACTGTTTATAAATGAGATATTGAGCTGCACTTTAAATCAACAGGAGTGTCTTTTCAGGCGTTTATCATGTTGGAAAGTGAAGAGTGTCCCTGGGACACTCAGTACAGTGTAGTGGCTGTATGTAAAGCTTGGTTAAGTAAGTTCCTACAGGGTTGCGTAAGAGCTGTGAACGTTTTTAAGTCAGCTGTATTTCCTAATTAAATGGCTTGATGGAAATGTTCTATAGGTTTTGTATTTTGGAAGCTGATATTAAACATGTAACAGGATCAAATTGTGGGGGGAACATCAGGTCTTTTTTTCTTAACGTCTCAGAAGCTGTTAACGTTAGTGATACAAGAATTACTTGATGCGTTTGGTTATTAAACATACGTGATTAAATGTTAACTTTATGATATTATGTTAATGACAACTAATTATTCAATGGAAATTTAATGCAATATCCACAGAGAGCAGAGTTGGTGGAAATGTTAGAAAATGACTATTACAGTTGACGCAACTCAATTTTCACAGCAATTCTCTTAAATGTGATGTATTTTAATCAAGTCTGATTTAATTCATATGCTGACTTTAAAAAAATTAGTTGAACTTATTTTCTTGGCTTTTTGTGGTTATGTTGGCTCTACTGAATTTTTAGTCTTACATATATGTTGTATGTATGAGTTCATTAAACAACAAGAAATTGCTGTACGTTACCTCAATGTTTTTGACCAAAGCCAGATCAAAGTAAGTATTTACACCGTGAGGATTGTGTATATGTAGAGATCTTGGGGACAACCTCTACTGTACAGTATGTGTGTGAGATACAAGTCAGTCTAAACTCAAATTTTTGCCGAGTGTGTGCATGGGGGCTCGGGGGACTATGTCTATGGGGAGAAGCAGAGCAGGAGAAGTTGGAGAGAGCAGCAGCCACACAGAACATGGACAGAGCGTTTACCTGGCCCTGTGCTCTGTGGGTACGCCAAGTAGCCGCCTCTTCCACGGGCCCCCCTACCTGAGCCACGCGCTGCTGCTACTGCCGCCGCCGCCACCGGTCCGTATGCTGTCGCTGGGAAGCCTGCAGGCACACACACACACACATATACACACATACATCACTTCCTGCACATGGATGAGTACACCCCAGAGCTACAGGAGAATGCTGATACCTGCACTGAGCTAGGGGATAAAACTATAGCTGTCAGAGACGGGGGCTCATGTCAGGGCGACATCTATCAGCAGACTCTTACTGAACCCACTGTGATATTCAAAACCCTGCAGACCCGCTGATCCACACACAGACACAGAAAGATAGCCATGAGCAACTAACTGAAGATTGGATTAAAATAAAAATAACTAGTGCAGCTCATCATGTTAATGATGAGCCAAATATCAGAATATTAACACCACAGAACAAAGCAATTAGTTTGTGGTTTCATGAATTAAATCATTAACCCACATTGAATGATCATATTGGAATATTTTCTGTGATATGTATTTTATATTCTTATCCTCTACAGTTTCTTTTCATAGAAATTTTTTGTCCGCCTGAAAAGGTGCAAATTCCTATTCATCTACAGAATTGTGAGTAAACTGACTTTCGCAATTCACCAAGTCCCTGATTATATTAGTGGAAGCATTTGGCTCAGGGGGGTGTTTATGTCACATGCTTTGGATGAAAGATTACAGCCACTTCTGAGCCGCATAGACAGGAGCATAATGGGTCCCCTTCCTCTGGGGACAATCCCTGCATTTTGTCCGGGAGTGCTCCCAATTACGGCGAGTTTCTAAGGAATCAGAATCATCCACTGTAACGCAAGAGGCAAAGCATAGCACATTTCTTTTTGTCAGGCTATTCAGGTAGAAGATTTACAAAGGAAAAACATTTGCCACACTCATGAGGAAGACATCTAGTGGAAGATTTGTCATTCAGAGGAGACGTGAATCGGTTAGCGCATGTGAAGACTCAACATGTCTCTTGCGCTCATTTCTTATGTTAACATTCTCATGTAAACATTTATAGTACGCCAATATTGATATTTTTGAAGCTTTAGCATTTAGAAATCCATCCAAATCATCAGTTTATGACCGTAACACCGTGCAAATGCAGTATGAATGCACTTCTTTAGAGTCTGATTATTCCAATAAATATCAGTCTAATAATCAGTCTGTAATTAAGCCAATGCTGTATCTGTGAATTGTAATTACATTGCTGGCCTTAATGAACACAGTAGCTAGAGGTGGCTGTCAGAGGCTAGTCCATGCCCAGGGCCCGGGCTCTTCTCTCAGCACAGGAATGGCATGTCATTAGTGGTGATGAGATTCCTCACTCTGGGCTCAACGCCGTCTATGCCTAATCAGCCTCCTAAAATTATCTCCACAGGAAATGCTTTCCTCACTAGCATAAAAAAAAAGATCTCAAAATTTCCTCAACTGGAGTTTTTCTTGATTTCTTTTTCAGCTGAATGTGTGTGCATGTGTGCTTTTCCTCTATGTTTTGGCCATATTCTGGAGACTGTGGTTTAGACATTACAAAATGGCACAGGACACCTTAGAGGATTATTTTTTTGAACGCTGTGGAGGTGAGAGGAGCACTAGCGGGTGACCTATTTTCCGAGCCAGCCTTGTACTGCTATTCCACGAAGAGGGGCTCGCACAAAAGACTGATGAGAGGGGAGGAAGGGGGAGGAGGTGAGAGGGCAGGGTCAGATGAGCCGCAGCCAAAGAGAAAAACACATGGCTTTTCATCAGCCGGCTGAGAAGGAGGTAATTCACAACTCTGTCGACACAATATGACCATGAATGTGCGTGTTGGGTGTGAGCTGCCATCATGCTGTGACTGGCAGGCAGGTGAATAAAAGAAAGAAATACCACTTTCCCCCCAACTATCTAACAGCTCAGGATAGAATAAGGGACTAAGGCGGCATGGCGACAGGGGAAAAAGACGACGAAAAGGCAACTGAAATCAGTCGCATTTATCCCACTGCAGCCGCACCACACCGGGAACTGATTCCAACAGCTCAAATGATATTCTCCGCCTCTTTTCACAAAAACACAAATCAGCTCTGATACTATGCTAATGATGGCCATGCACCCTTGCATTTCCACTTACAGTGTCCCCATGGTTGCTGTGCGGAACAGCGTTTCATGCAGCACTCTCCACCTCTTTTTCCCTCTCTCTTTCTCTCTCTCCTTTCCTAAGTTCTGAATCTATCTTCCCCTCGCTGCCATTGTCATGACACCCCCAATAGACCCACTGGCTTGGAAGTTAGTTGCGGGCAAAGTTGTGGTGAGAGATTAACTTTGCAGGATTAGGTGGGTTAATTAATAGATGGCTGCTGCTCATTGTTTTGTGCTCACGCTGTAAGAAGCCACCCAAGAGAAGCGCTGCAGCATTAAATCAATTTCATGGCCCTTTTATTACTGAGGAGATAAAGCCAATATTTAGCTTTCAATTCTTCACAATTATTGGGCCCCTGCTTTGCCACTTGAGTGGCTGCGCTTGGCTGGGGACAAGGACACATCTGTTTATGAGCTGTGGAGGCCCGGGGGCCTTGGTGTCCGGACTCCGGGGAACTGTCCTCAGCTTTCTCTCCTCAAGCCTGTAGCACAGACATTCTGCCTTCTTCAGGAGCACACAGAGAGGAAGAAAGATTAGACCTAAACAAAGATGAGGACTGTCAAAACGACATTTTACCCTCTCTGTGAGCAAAGGAATTACATTTTCTCTACACATAGATTCAAAATTGGTAGCATTGGTAGCAACTATCTATTTTCTCTAAAAAAATAGCCTTGACTGACTTTGTATTCTTTACCATTAAAGCTTTGCCATTAACTGTTTTTTTTCCTAACAGTCCAACTTCACTGTTTACAAATACTGACCAACATCCAGATGGTGATGCAACTGTAACCCAACCCTCTATGTATCCATATCCTTCTCTACCTGAAATAAACTTCCAGCTAAATTAGCCAAACAGACTGGCATCTCCACTTCGTTGGCATTGCGAGTTCTGTGCTAAAGGAGCACAGTGTGCATCCAGAGCACATAAAGCTCTACTTTCACAACATAGCATAGCACATTCTGGCGCTCTGTGGCTGTAAAGTGGCATTTTTGTTAGGTGAGCGCCGGTTCTTTTCTACCTGCACCTGTATTTTGTGAATCTCTGTGAACTTGACTGTACTGAAGTAGGAGGAGAGGCACAGTTGGGGCAGCGTCATAGTGATCAAACAGCACAGTGCAATTTATGTGTCAAGGTTTCAGAGGATTTTTTGCTTGCACCAACTGCCTTGCGTGGACAGGGTCAAAAACTTTGTTTTCTCTATTACAGAACAGTCAAAGCACTTTCCCAAATGTCCTGCTGCTTTTGAAGTAGAGAAAATAAGGTTATGCGATTGGTCAAATTTATCCTAGCCACCATCATGACCACTGATGACGTATTTCTCCCAATGTGACCATGTTTTCAAGGTGCTCTGCGGTTGCTTTGCATCATTTTAACAACAAAATGATCAAATTTTGGTCACTGTGCCCTCACATACCCATGCTGTGTACTTCATCTTGTATAGATGTTCAACACTGGACAGAAGAAAGGTGATAATGCTTGGTCACCTGAAGCACAGTGACCGCTACAAATTGACCTGTATCCTTTATGATTTTGTTGAAGAGTATAATTTTAACTTGAGCCAATAAATCTCTAAAACTCTTGAAATTATGTCTCTCTTTTTTCTTCCTGAAGCACTATTTCTGATACATTTATGCAGATCTTTTTTTGCATGCTGGCTTTTCTGGCCATAGACTCACTTTCTGATCCTATTACTCAGGAAACGTCACAATGAAAAGTTGTTGCATTATGCATCAATAAGGTCCTATTTACGTCCTACCACTCTGACAACAGCTTGACTGATGTTAATGTAATCCGTACTGTTCTTTGGCCCCAAACTGCCAGCAGCAGCTCCCCCGTCATTGACAAAGGAGCTCCATCAGTCATAGAGTACTCCACTCATTTCTGCTATAAGAAGACTGTCAACCATCTAATGCACAGGAGGAGCCCTGGGACAGATGAGGCACTGTGGATGCCCGATGGATGAAGTAGGCTATGCCCATATTTTAATATCTCTTTGAAACTGAAAATTAATAGCACAACACTAAAATTCAATTTTCTTCTGAGATCAAAGCGTCAAAGTTTTTGTTTACCAAGACTTCAAGACTAAAAATTAAAAAAAGCAAATGAGAAGGACATTCAGATGTGTAACATTTAGTACTGGAGTGCAGTTAGCCAGGGTTAGCTTGCTGGCTAACAGTTTTCATGGCTTGTGAACAAGCCTTTCAGCCTGCAGCCAGTCGATTTTGGGGGCAGACAGAAGGAGTGAGACAGATGAACAGTACAGAGCGGATGAACAGAGGCGGACAGCAGCCACATCAGTGGAAGAGGAAGACAAAGGGAAGGAAGGACACAAAGAACGAGAAATTGAGGGTGAAATAAGGCCAGGACATGAGTGTCTAAATCACTGTCATGGAATTCTGTGTTGTAGTGTACTGTTACAAAGGAAAATATTTTTGGAAAAACAAAACAAGTGCTAGAAAAATTATCTAAATGCCTTGCATTATATAAATGCAGAAACACTCCAACGGTAAAATGTTCAGTTTCCTACACTCTTGCATTAACTATTGAAGTACTGGTAAAGTGCAGAAATAACATTAGAAGATGAATGAATGGATTAGGAGATGACTGAAAATGTACAGTATCTGGGCAGATAAGTTTTGTTTCTTTTTACCTTGAATATCAAACCAAAATGTTTTTTAATGCTAGACTGTTGATTCGTCTGGATTATTCAATGCTAGAATTCAATTTTATTTATCCACTTTTCCATTAAAACCCGGCTGATCTGACTGCACACAGATAAATGGAAACCAAACAGAAAGTAGAAATGCACTGAAATTTTAAAACAGTTCTGTCGCTTTGTCTTAAAAAAAACAACAATATTCTATGATTTTTCTGTTTTGCATTTGCATCATAAGAGTGTTGATGAATGATTAATATAGGTTTCACTGAGCAACAGTTTTGCAAATTAGAACACCAAAGGCATCGTGGCACTGATGCTCAGTACCTTAGAGCCGCTATGCATCCGCAGTGCACGTGTTGTGTGGCCCTGTTAATCCTGGAGCTAAACTAGAGCTAGAGCTCTTAGATTAAGGTACAAGGTAATTGAGTAGTTCATATATATTTTAACAAATGTTGTTACATGGATGAACCAACAAAAAGATCTGAGCAAATTCAAAGTAAAAAGAAATCTAAAAATCGTACAGGAGGTGCATGTTTTTTCCTGTCACTCTATGACAGTAAGAAGGACAAGCCAGCGGAAATAAGTCTATTGATAAGTCATAGCCGAGGCAGTGAAGCACACTGCCACCTTCTCACAGGAGGAGGGAGGCATTCTGTCAGAGATGGAAAACTGACTCCACGTCACACTTTGCTTCATCAATAACCTTTGACAAGATATAAAGAAACACATAGAGACAAATAAACAAAACAAAGGGAAAAAATATATATATATCAAAGTTAGAAAAGAGACAGCCACCTAGCAAGACATCTTTTCATCTCCAGACTGACAAGTGTCCCATTGTTGTCATCCTTCAGCGCTACTTTGTTGTTGTTGAAAGCATCTCTGGGTTGTTGTTATCAAAGGCATACATCACAGAGCTGGAGAGAGCCAGGTGGCTTTCATATGAACTGCTGCACACATGCTCATGTCTCACCTCTCCTCTGATCAGAGGAGACCTACAGTACACACAGAGGTTTCCCCCTCATATAAAATACAGAGACTGGTGTCTGGGAGGGAGCCAGAGAGAGAGAAAGAGCATTTACATGCACACCAATAATTCAATTATATCCAGACTAATGCAATACGCATATTATTGCAACTCTCATGTAAACACCTTAACCGGGTTATCTTACTCACATTAAGGTCCTAATCAGAGTAAGCATAACTTGATTAACAGATCTGGGTTGCCTGTCAATCATTCAAATTAATCTTGCCATGTGTGTGTCTGGTTTCTTTCAGGGTTTGGATTCTGCACACGTGCCACAAAGGTCACACGATGAACAGGATGCAGAGCGTTTGGAGCAAAATTAGAGTAGAGGTGATGGTAAACTTAAAAAAAACAACAAAGCTAAAATGGCAACACAACTTCATCTATAAATTCACCCACAACTGTATTTTATTCCTGTGTTCTATTAGCCTGTACCAACACATGTCCCTGTGTGCATCAACCTGACTGCTGCTTCACTTTGACTTTACGACACCGTTAAAGGAACACTCTGCTGATTTTACACAGAAGTTCAATTTAATCATCTGGCCTGGTGATGTCATCAGGGTTATCGCAGGTTGAGCTTGGACACTGCAGATTTTTAATAGAACAGAAAAAAACAACTACACAATATTGAGGCCACAGCTCCACTTCATTTAGATATCCCAGATTCATAAGATTCAGTTGCTGAGAAATGGGTTGGCGTGAGCAGCTGTTATGCTAACCAACATGCCAACCCATTTCTCAGCAACAGTATCTCAACTAGTCAACTGCATTTAGTGTTTTTCCACAACAGCTGACCACATGACATGGTGTATCACCTCATGCTATGAGCCAGGCTATGGTTTACCATTTGAAAGCTTTTGCCTTGAAAAACAAGAATCCCTGTGGTATATATGTTGTTATAGTGTTGGGAGCGCTCTAAATACAGCAATAGATTGACTCTATAGGTCTATACAGCATGATATAGATAAGACTGGTCAGTTTTGGGTTGCTCACTGATACAAGCGTACATGACTTCATTACAGTGTGTGTACGTGTTTTGTTTCTGTGTGTGTCCCTTTGCCTAAGCTGTGGCTCTCTTTTTGCCAAAGGTAATGGTTTCTGTATGTAATGAAGCCATTTGGCACACTGATCCTTTGCCATTAAGACTTTGTGGCTTCTGATTGGAGGGAGAAAAAGCAATTTACAGAAGTAGACTGATCCCAGAGCTCAGCAAAGCCTGGCTTTATGGTAGTAATTGCACACGAATCTTATACCTTTGAACAAAATGATGAGGCCAGGAAGGGGATATGTTTGGTAAAATTTCAACTGGGTGACCTTTCACAAGCACACAGGACAAAAACCCACCATGCTGCGGGAGGACTGCTCTGTCTCTTTAAATGACGTCATCATGTGCTAAGACTAGTTTGACACACCAAGTCACATCATATAATCCACTATAACCATAACGGCTCAAAAAGGCTGGATAGAAATGTATAAATAACAGAGTATTTTGAATTCATATGCCAAACCAAACATGCATCTGTCTACTATGGAGAGCAGTGTGTCTTTCAGAGCTGTTATTATGATGGCAAACATATAATGTGATTTGTCCATGGGAAGGTCAGAGGTGAAGTGAGGCTGAGCTACAGACCTGCCTCGCTGGAGCTACTAGGGACTGAGTGATTTGCTGAAGGACACTTCAACAGGGTGGATTCATGCTGATGAGGGGGCTCGACCCAGAGCCCTTCATCTGAAGAGCAGTCTTCATACTTACTGTGTTGTCTGTCAAAACTGGCATAATGAAATGCAGATTGCCTTAGCAGCTTCTATATGACATGATGTACAGTACCTATAACGATGACTTTAGCCCTGAATGATTCCATTGTAAATTAGTATTAATAAAAATGCTTTTATTATAATGTTACTCAAAATGCCGTCAACTTGAAAATAACTCCACTGCAAACTGCAAACTCCGCATACCCATCACACAGCTGTACACTGCGTGAGTGACTGTGATATTGTGATGTGGTGTAGTGAGCCCTGGAAAAACTCAATGTCTTTTACTTCAGTTCTCAGTGACAAGAGTGCCGTTTCTTTGTAGCTGAAGTGCATGGCAGCATAGCATCAAAGAGGACAAACTAGGCTCTTTATTGAAGTGTAGCCGCGCTTTCGACCTCTTCTTTGTACTCCTTCCCATGCACTTCAGTAAAAAGGAAACTGCGCCTCTGCTGCAGAAGTGATCTAAACACATTCTGCCTCCACACGAGCCTCAAATAGCTCTCAGTCACTCGCACACATGCAGAAGTTAACGAAGGAGGATGGAGAGTGAAACAATAAGGTGTAGAGAAAAAACGCATCTCAAAAAGAGAGGGGGAATCTGCCAAAACAGATAAGGCAAAAACATTTAAATCCATTTGGCTGAGGAAACAGTGAGACTGGTTTGTGAATGGGACAGGATCTTGGTTCACAACCCTAATATCCAAGGCTGTTCATGATGGTGACTTAAATAGAGAGAGACAGACAGGGAGGACACAGATGTCTGACCTTGCAGTGGTGCTTATGTAATGGTCTGCTTCAGTGCATTTAACTGCAGTGCTCCTTTCCAACCTGGGATCAGCAAAGGCAACATGTCTCTGCAGTCCAATCTCCTCTGACATCAGTTCTGACACCCCGAGAGTATGAAAAGGTCCTGTGAGCTCTGAGTAAATCAGTTGTTATGGCCCTGCCTGTGTGGTCCCCATAGAGCCAATCATACTAATTAAACTAGACTACTTAAGCCTCCTCTCATTAGTGTCCAAGTAAACAGCCTTAATTTTTTATGCATTTTAATGCTCATCTCTCAGTTCTGAGGGTGGTAGTGGAGGGGACAGACGAATGATGAAGGGGGATAATTTAAGGTTTCTCAAATGAAAGTAAGTGCATTAAGTGTCATTTCACCATTCAAGTTAAATATGTGTTTGTGGATTTGCACTGATCAGTACGGATTTGCTTTTGCAGGAATTGCTATTTTAGAGTGAAAATAAAATACAAATTATTAATGGTAGTGATGATAACATAAAAGGAGAAGCAGCTATTTCATGAACACGATTTTAGAGCCATGTTAAAACACAGATACCTCAATGCACTGCAGTTACACAATCTACCACTGCTCCAGATACCAGGGGCAAGTAGGGTAAAATGTGGCATGACCCAAAAATAGCACTGCAACATTGGCTTCCACTTGATTACTGGAGCTGTAAGCAATGTTTCCACACAGTGGAGGTATGCAGAGCACTGTTCACTATGGTTATGAATATATGCATACATGTTTGTATACGTGTGCATGTGTCCATGCACTAGGGAAAGAGTGGATGAGAGCAACTGGAGGGCTATTAGCACAGCCAGCAGGGGGGAGGGATGGAGGGATAGAGGGAACGGAGGGGGCAGCTGGGTAGAGAGCTAGCAAGTACCCAACGTGCTGGGCCTGGAGCTCTCGAACAGTGGGTGGCATCAAAACAACAGGCAGTAGACACTGAGCATGGTGTCAGAGACACACATATTGTACTGCACTGCCTACTTCCACGTCTGTGCTCCTTTTCTGTTCTCCTGCTGGTCTCCAGCAGTGTCCAAAGGTGGCAGCCATGTATGAGGCAGGGCAGCTCAAGTTTCATTTCTAGACCAGCAGCTCAACAGTTGAGACATAATGAGCTTTAGCGTTGTCACTCTGCCTCTTACAGCAGCTCATCTTCCCCTCCACAGGAACCTAGACTGTGGGCCTGTTTGCCTGCTTCAGTGTGCGAGGATGTGTCTGACGTCCTAGGGTGAGTTAAGACCTGGGCAAATGAGGTGAGCCTTCTCTTCCACTTTCAGTAAATAGCCAGCCTTTCAGCATTGCATGTGTCAGACTGCAGTGGCTGGTTTTGCAGAGACAGGTGCTCGCACACTTGAAGCAGCACACGTGCATGTGCATGTGACCTGACTTGTGTGCATGTGAGCATGAGACAGACCAATGCACACAGAAAAATAATCACATACAATAAAACCTAACTCAACAAAACCACTGGTCCTCCTGTAAAGTGCTGACAGGCATGTAGGTGGACTGCTGCTACACTTGTTGAATCCATCCAGTGCCCCTACTCAATGTCCAGGAAAACACATTTGGTACATCGATAGGCTATATTGTGTCCGTCTGACAGCAAAGCACATGTACATAAAACAGATTTGAGGGCTTAATGGAGAGCAGAGCTGATCCGAGGGCAGTCTAGCTCTATGACTACACACACAGAAGTAGACAGGGCGTGACATACAGTGCTGTCCACTGACGTCAGAGCAGCACACTCACTACTGTCACTGGGAACAGAGTCATGGCCTGGGGAGCTCAGAGTCTGCATGTGTGAATGTGTGTGTGTTTGTGCGTGTGTGTGTGAGATTGTGCAGTCAGCATTGCTGTGGAGACAGTGAGTCAGACAGGCAGTCAGGAAAAGGAGAGAGAGGCCCCTGGTAAAGTCCCTCCACCTCCTTTGCCTTCACACGCAGCCTTGAAGAGTCTTTGATTGTGTCAGTTTTATTCCTGTGTGTGTGTGTGTCCAAGTGTGTGAGAGAAACATGCGTTGTGCATGGTCGTTCAAGTGTGCGAGGTCACAACGCTCCTCGTCAGGCTCTATTTTAGGGCCTGCGACTCATGGAGTGCCCCGGCCTCCACAGACCCATTGGGCTAATGATCAGCCTTGGCAATTAAAGCCAATCTGTGAGTCAGTGTGGCATCAGGAGGGCCATCTGCTTCCAGCCCTGTAGCACTCACTCTGGCCTGTGGGACCACTTGCTGGGGTCACAGCTCACCCAGCTTGTAGAGAGATGGTCACAGGATCTGAGGAACAATCTGCTGTGTAACTCTAGTTCAATAGAAACCTGTTCTACCAACAGCACTGCTCTGTGTACCACCGCCATGTCCCATTGGTGCAGTAAAAATACAATCAGTTGGATCTGTCTTATGGAGGACAGTGTTGCATGCACCCAAGACACAGGTAAGCGCCTCATCAGCCTCAGGCCAGTGATTCTTTCCACCTGCTCCAGTGCTGTAGCCAAGAAGTGGGGTACTTATTGTACTAAAATGGGAAACATAAGATGTTTGAATACTTAAGAGAGCTTCTGATCGGCCAATAATGACTGCTCACGGTGTCCCAAGCTACATCATCATCCACACAGGAAGCAATGAGCTATAGCCAGCAAGAAGAGAGTTTCATTGGAACGAAAGTTTGAAAAGGCATCTTCTATGCCTTAAATTAGTGGGATACTAGAGTCAGCGTTGATACAATGGTGTCTTTTCTGAATCCGCAGCTGTACTGGAGCAATGCCAATTTCTGTGTCTGCACCTGGAGTCAACTGTGCTGAAATGAATGAGGCGGAGTTTTTCGAGTCAGGCTCTTGCTTGATGTAAATCCATTTTTAGTTTGTCTTTGATTCTAACACGAAGAATTGAGTTTACTTTAAGTCCAGTTTGACATAAAAAAAGGTTTGCTCATTCTTTCTCATGCTGACTTTTGCTCATCAGCAGAGTTTGGCCTGTGCAACTCTCTTTTCCCATAGGCCACCTGCTGAGAGGACAGCTGCTCCCTGTGCTTCAGTATTCTTCTCCAGCAGGAAAAGAGGGGGTCAAAGGGTCAGCAGCCTTCTTTTCACTGTTACTTACAGTTGTATGGAGTAACACGCTCCTCCTCTAGGTGTAACCTAAACCCACGTAACATCTGCCAGTCTATTTGAGGAAGACAATCCACCATAACTTCTCGTCCTTGACTACCACACTTGCAGAGGCAACCCTTGGCTTCAGATGTTTAAAGCTTTATATAGTCCGTGTCAACACCTCTCCATCTCCCAACAGCAGCCAGTTGCTATACCCTGAGAGGCTAACTGGAGTTTCAGGCCAGGGCCCTGAAGTGACCTCTGGTACATTTATCATATGCTTGGATGGCTCTGCCCCATTTTATAGGGGTGTGTAGCCCCCAGGAGCAGTCACTATCATGCCACTTGCACAGGTCAACAGCTCCCTTTCCCTATATGCCACCCGTCGAGAGGACAGCTGCTCCCTGTATTTTCATATTCTTGTCCAGCAGGAAAAGGGGGGGTGGGGTCAAAGGGTCAGCAGCCTTCTTTTCAATGTTATTTATAGTTGCATGGAGCGACATGCTCCTTCTATAGGTGTAACCTAAACCCATGCAACATCTGACAATCTGTACAATAATTGCCACATGGTACAGAGAAATAAAAAGAGAAAAACTTTGTCTTGTTTTTTTAGTATTGATAAGGTGGATTAATCAATTCTCAAAATGACATGAATCATGGAAATGACATGAAAAAATGTAAAATAGTCCAACAGCTTCTGCTCTTTAGTATTGCTTTTCAGTAGATTGTTGCGATTCCTTAACATCAGACAAAGACCTTGTTTAGGACCCGAACATGTAACTTGTCTCATTGCATATACATAAGTATACAGTACAAGTATACATATGTACTACTGTTGAGTAGTTAAAATAAGCTGAATCAGGACAACTCAACAAGGACAGACATGTTGGTGATTATGGCAGCCGAACCCTCCATTTTATGGGACGGTCTCACTGCTAACTGGGCCACTTAGCAGGTTTTCCTATGCAGCAGCAAGAGAAGCTGTGGAATCCAGAACCACCTGCTGGACTGAGTCCTGTTTATAACCACACAGAAAGAGAAATCAACTCCACACTGATTTCAGGCTTTTGAAATGTCATTTTCTGTCACTTGCATATGATGGAGTGTGCTGTTGTGTCTCAGGCATGGTTGGTTAATGGAGTTGGAGATACAGAGGGATGGAGGCTGCTGCAGTGCTATCCCACACGTCATATCTGCCGGGGAAACAGATCTGACACAGATGAAGCGTGTGACAAGAAAAGGATATGGCAACAAGACAACAAAAACAGATAGAAGAGCCAAATCACCAACTACAACAAACCTACCCAAACACCACAGACACACCGTTATAATGGGTTTTTTTAGAAACAGCCTGAATAGTTTATCTCTTTAGTGTTAAGGTAACGGGTAACCCAAAATTAGCCACCCCTCTATCCCCATTGCACCCTTGCTACACTTACTGCTGCACTCTCTACTCCTTAATCATCCTTTCCCTCCATTCTTTTACCACTTAAGAGGCTGACTCACTGGACCTGAATTGCTGTTTGTCTGTCATGACATCTGGAGTAGCTGGATGACTGAGTGTTATGTCTTCCTCTCACTCAGTCTGTGTCTCTCCCCTGATGGGACCCCACTAACATCTTCATCCCTGGTTTTTCAGTGTAGCATAATGACCTCCTAGTAGCAGCCCTAATGGAGCCATAATGGTCATTTATGCCAGGGGAGGCTCTGAGGGCACGGCTGTGGAGGCAGCGAGTCGCACAGGAAGACGGGAGAACGGAGAGAGGCTCCTGGTTAAGTCCCTCCACCTCTGCCTCTTCCCTTCATACACTGCTCCTGAATCTGTGTGTGTGCGTTCAACTGCGCATTCATGGGCGTTTTAATGAAAGGAACTGAAACAAGACTGGTTAACAATAGAAAGCACAATATGAATGTATGAGGTGTGTATCCCTGCTTTTGATGTTCACTTCCACACACATGCATAATGCACATATGCATACTAGATTTTTCTTTTTGTAATTACATTCCTCCCTCATACGGGCCGGCTTCCTATTCATCACACACACAAAAGAGTACACAACCATTCTTAAACCTTTTCATATTTCTTCTTCTATATTTGCTGCCATCAGTAAACATAAACTATACTGTACATTATCTACAGTGCACAAGCTTAACTTGCACTTATTGCTAAAAACGATTTTCTCTCTAGCCATTTGCATTTTAATATGCACGGTAAACACAAGGACCTTTCACTGTATACAGTCTTAGCCTAGGGTAATTTTAAAAAAAGGACAACAGTTCGATGTACTGCGAGGCGGTGATTAAATAAGATACTTCTCTGAATGTGGCTTTCAACACCTTAATCATCTAAGGTCCTATAAACTAGACACCTCATGTTTTAAACGCGGCACATCTTGGGATGTTCCCCTGGGCGCTGCAAGTTGAATAATACAATAGCACATTTATCAGCTAGCTGATGCTAATTAGACTGTTGCATAGAAACAAGAATAATGTACAATAATGTTCCTTATGCCTTGTCAGCTCCGCCGTTTCTAGCAATACTCACAGCTGTGTTTCGGGTTTAAGTAGAGAAAAAATAGCATCCTATCCATTTTACAGTACTCATAAAAACATAAAGACAATATATGAAATCCTGCTGTACTGTAGGGTTCGAGCTCCTCAGGTAATTGTAATGTGCTTTATAAAGCTGAACTCAAATGGAATGAAACACACAAAGAACAGACAAGGTATGAATTGATGGAGAGCGTGACGTGAATGCAGCCTCTCTCTAGGTGGCACAAAATGTGGCCAATCCGCACTTCCTGCACTTGAAATCTAAGACAGAAATTTACCAAATGCAGAAAAGAAGATGTCAATTAGCTCAAAGCAGTACGGAAACATTTCTCACTCCTACAACTGCACCACAACTTGAAGCAAGGATCTTAACTTCAACAAAACTTTACAATTTTCCTCTTTTGAAGCCATCGGAAAATCAGTGCTGTCCAAACGCTTTTAACTGCAGTATCTAGGGAATGGTACGCCCTTTAATGTCTGATGGAGTCAAAGTGAGGTCATTTTGTTCCTCATCTTGATTCAAAGATGCTTTCAATTTTAGTTTGCTCTTTGTAGCCTGATAAATGTTAGCTCTGAAGTCTGATAAATTTAAGTCAAGTTCTGCGATGCTGATGTGTGCTGTATTTTCATACTTTGATAGTTGCCCCAGCTGCCATCCAAGATGAGCCGAGCAGTGTACAACATTGTTTATAGTGAGCGTTACTTTCAAGCTCTCACTGGGCTGATGGAGACATTTCTCAAACGCAATTGAAATTCTGAATAAGTCTCTGCGTGCAGGTTTTTTTTTCTACCTTTCTAAAAGGAATATCACATTTAAAAAGCATTATTTACCATTTCACTTGTGGTTAGAATGACTGAGGGAATGTTTGGTTATATTTTTCATTGAATAATGCAACGCTGTCATTTTAAATTGGTTTAATGTCATATTAACAACAAGCCCACACTGAGGTGCACAATGATCCTACCGCTGTACGTCCACAGGCAGCGGTGTGTGGGTTCAACAGCTGAAAATAAACTGAAGCTACATGACTGACATGTCAACTACCTACCTTAGCTCAGCCTAAGTGATACTGATACCTACATTCACAGATATGTACCACCCTGACATCACTCTAAAGCTGTCTGACAGCGTTACTCAGGATACCTGCCAATGTTGTCATCTCACTATAACACAATATTTATTTCTACGTCCAGTTGATGATAGTAACAGCCCAGCAGCTGCTAAAGGGTTGTAAATAAAGCTATTTTCTCACTTAACTGCAGTGGTGTCTAGTCTGCAGCATAATACACTGGAGGTGAATGGAGTCCCTGGTTAAAACCGTTCACAGCGACATCTGTGGATTATCCAGAGTAATGGGTACACTGATTTTGGAAAGACATCTTTTCAGTGCTGTGAGCATGAAACAAAATTCAGTTCACCTTCATTGCATTGGGGTGGCGGCACAAATCTCAGAGGCTGATATCTCAACACCTAGGTAAATAAAGCCAAAATTATCTGCATGGCTAGATACCAGAGGACAGATACCAGTGGAAAAAACACATTGTGATTCTTAACCTTTAAGTGGCCTGCTAGTGCCACATGGATTTAGCCTGTTGTTAACTACCGTGCTCCCTTTTTCAGTAAATTAACCTCAACTATGCAAATATGCCATCCATCAGATTGACACTACTCGCAGAAACAGGGGTTATAAGACCCCAAACATCACTTTTTTTTGCATTTCTAAAGCATGCCCTGGGGTGTGGGCAAAGGATTTTTGGTAAAAGCAAACATAAAGCTCAAATCAAAGTCCGGTTACTGAAAATGAATATGGAGATTCAGCTTCAGCTCATTATTTCTTTGGAAATCACAAGATGGCAACTGTACAATGACACAACGCTATGCAGTATGAGTGTTATGCATTAATAGCCTCAGCATAAGTCCAGGGGTCTTCATCTTAAACAGTGGAGATGTTTACATCCACTCAGAAAACAGCAACACTCACATAATATCACATGTCACATTTGCATACATTACAGTCCCCTCTGCTTTCACTTGACACTGACAATACCACTGTTTGCCATCAAAGTTTCGTATGAGCAACAACACAATCTGAGGAAATGAGCTGACATTTTTTGTCACAATGGGATCAGGCAGAAAAGACTGTCAATGTGTATAATTGCATCGCAATCCTCTCAGAAGAGACCAACCCAGCTAACAAACAAATCAATGTAAAGCTGAAGAAAACGTGTTACTTAAACATAGTAAACAATCAAGTAATTGCATCCACTATTACAAAGAAAAGCTCTCATGAAGAGGGAAAAAAACAAAAAAAAAACAAGACTTGCTGTTCTGGGGATGCTGCTAATCAATTGTTACACCTCCTTACCAATTGTAATTCTGAGGTAATGGTAAGCATTGCTGTCTGCCTGATTGTTACTGCACACGCAGTATGCAGCATCATGTTTGAAATTCAGCTCCAACTTTAGCTCAAACGTAACGCTGAGACAATGCTGCCACGAGGTAAACAGTGTGTGATTACAGCAGTGCATATGAAATACAGGTTGGAGCAAAAATCAGAGAAGGCGTCTTCATCAAACACTTCAATCCTCTTTCTGCTCATCAGTGTGAATGCAATAATAGTTGAACTTGGGACAGAAATAAGCTTAAAATATGCGCAAAGATTAGTTCTGTCCACTTGAAAAACTGAATTTCTGCCCCATAAGTGCAGTGCAGAAAATTTGTAGACTAAATGATTTCATATTCCATAAGGAGTGTAAAAATTAATCTTTAAGGGCCTCGTGATATTGACCTTGCTGCTAATTTTCTAATCCTCAAAATCTCCATGAAACGCTGCTTGTGTTCTTGTTCTGCAATCAAAGGTAAACTGAGGTTTTATCTTAGTAGCTAGTAAATGATTTCATTTCCACTCTGTGCTTCTTACTTAACTGAATGCACACAAGCTGGTGGTGTTGTACAGTACAGTATTTTACAGTGTCAGATGCGGTTGTTCTCTCTGCTGAAGATATTACTACGGTAACTACTAGTTTAAACACCATAAATACCACTGTCATAATGGGAAAGTGCACCGATATATGTTTGATGCATTTGACATATAGAGGGTGTTGTGATTTACAGTAATATGTGAAGGTCTTTAAGTGCATTAAAAAGTAATGATCACTGTGCTATGATGGAGTCCTTTTGTAAGCAACTCAGGGCATATGAGTACAGACACACAGGAACATACTGTATGAGATCAATATCAAACACACTCTGTGATCAATGCCGGAATAAGTTGTCTGATGGTGTTTAACAGCCGCTGAGCTTTGTGACTGAGTCTAACTGGCTGTTGTCTTCGTTTTTTTTTCCAAGTCAGGTTGTGTATATTTCACTTCTCTCTTAGCTTTTCTACACTTGAACTGTTTCAGCTGCAGGGATGTCAGCTTTGTTTCCTCTTTTTTCTGTACATGTCTTATTGAGTGTTCGCACTTAATTCAGTGTTTCATCACTGATCAATGTTTTATCACTATTTTATCTTGACAATTGGACAATTGCCTAACCACTTTTTCCCTGTTAACAGTGGACCCCTGAGGTTTGCTGAGTGTAAAAAAGCCTTGAAATGCTGCCCACAATTTACTCCTCTTGGATGCAGCCTGCCTGGTCCCGGCTCCATTTATTTATAGGAGTGTTTCAGCGGGGTTGTGTACAGTGAGAAAAAAAAGCTTTTGATCTTAAATTGAGGATGCTTTCCACATCTCAGTAAGGAAGGACACTAGTCAATATTTGGCCTGGGGTTATTTAATTTGGACAAGGAGTTTGATTCATACATTAAAAATTCCAATTACCCTGTCAAGAGTTGAGCGAGCCCAGAGGAGGCTGTTTTAATCATACGGCTTTATCAAACTCTTTAAATTGAGTTTAACATGGATAGGATCATACACTCTGCCTCGGGGAAGGTGATATCCCTTAATTTGTACTAAACAGTAAACATTTTAAAAATCCATGTTTAACTAGAATTACTTATGCGGAATAAATATTGATCACTTCTTTCCCTTTCAATCTTTTCTCTCTCCTTTAGTTATATCCAAGTTCATCAACTTCTTAGTATGCTTTCACTGAATGTGAGGGATGGATACTCATTTTGCCCGATTAATGTCCTCTCAGATGTACGCTGCCCACAAAAACAACTATGTAGGTCGCTGGTCTTCTGAATCACATTCATGCCAATAAGTTAGTGTAAGAGGAGCCATTATACCTCTAAATCATCAGATCATCGAATCATAAATTGCCTGATTCTGTCATTTGTATGCTACTCACGGTTACCCACATTGATGAGTAGGTGCTACTCTTTTTCTTCTGTAAAATGATTTTGTGGTCAAGTATAAATTTAGCATAAGTTTGATCTGCAGGTGGTCACAGCTGGACCTCCTGTTTTACCATTCCTGAATCTATTTCACAAAGATATTACAGAGATCTGAGCTGCTGTCAGATATTTCCCATTCCGTCTTATCAGTGGAAGGAATGATGTCTGGCAAGGCAAACAAAGTATGTGTAAAGTCCCTAAATAAAGCATGAAATTGACGGGATGCCTGTCTAAGTGAGGCACCACGGAGCCACAGGCTCTCTCGCCGTAGACAGGTACAGCTGCTCACCTCCAGACTGCACGCCTCCCATTTGGACTCCCATTAAAGTGGCCGGCACTCTGAGTCAACACTTTTAATGCAGAAAATGACTTCATTCATTTTCCATTATAAGAGCGGTGTTTAAAAAAAAAAATCGGTCTACACAAAGCGCTGCTTATTTTTCTGCTTCTCCACAGAGGAATTTGCATACATTGGGCCGCGGAAGACGAAGAACTTCTCCCATTTTAGACATTTGGTCATGGTGGTGTTCAAGTATGGGATAAAAAGGAGTAAGCAATTTACTTTACTATACGTCAGCTTTCAAAAGCTACTTCAGAAATCCAAACACGTAACATACTTATAACCCTGCAGATTATTTGGTGAATGACTTGTATATTGATGAGTGTTAGTGAAGGCGCGTGCGAGTGTGTGTGTTTGCGCATGTATGTCTGAGTGTGAGTGTGAGTGTGCTGGAGAGCATAACAGAAATCAGCTGCAACACTGATATTTTAAGAAAGCCTTTAACTCACCAGGGAACTGGTAGCTGTAGCTGGGTGCGAATCCAGTGTATCCGCGGCCATACGTTGCCACAATATTAGGGTAACCTTTGATAGAGAGGAAAGAGATTAAAAAGAGATGAGAAGAACAAACACAAACACGCACAGACTAACACTGGGATATGGCTACTTATATATCCACTTTGAGAGGGAAACAAATCTTGAACGGCTGGATTTAAAACTCCAGGGGATTCGAGTGTTCTCATTTTGTCGAGCAAATTCTACTGTTACTTAATACCCGAAAAAAAAAAATATCAAACTACAATAATCCACTTTAATATGAGCCTGAAATGGTTAGGATTAGGTATTACATTTTGGAACAATACTTTTCACATACAAAGTTCTGTGTGTGTTATGTGTAACCCCAGCCTGCTTGCTTTGTTTGATAGGGACCGCAATAAGGCAAGAAGTGATTTATTTTTATGCTTCAAGTCTAATAAAGAGGTGGCATGTATTTATAGCTCACAATGTTGATGGCAGATTGTCAAGTAAAAAACATTCGCTGAGTGTGCAGTTTGACAACAAGCACCACCCTCAATCACTGGTCCATTGCTACAATTACACATACCTCTAATCTTGATCATGCTGCTCTCGTAACTTGAAATGTTTTCTATAACCTACAAGAGTAATGGCTGCAATTATAAAGATAGAGCTCAGATTGTAAAAGAATTTTCTTTCAAGGGAGGCAGACCTGGTGATTTAAAATGTGAGTATTACACATAGCCGTTTTATATATACTTGACACAATCTCTCTTTAAACTGAGCAAGTTACCCCGTATGGATCAATAACCTGTTTCATTATAATTTAACACATTTGAGTCACCTAAACAGGAGCCTCAGCAGTTAATAGACAGGTGTTTTATGTTATTTGTTCCCTCTTCAGTCTTTGGATCTCTTTTTTGGGTTGGGTATCAACAACTGGCGCCAAATTAGTTGAAACCCAAAGCATCGACAGGCCCCTGAACAAATAGCACTCCTCTCGGTTCTTAACTGCCAAATTCATTTTCATTTTTTATTAAACCATAAGTTCTTGGGCATTTTAATAGCGCAGTGTAATAATACTTTATAGCAGACGCCTTCAATTGACGTTGGCAGCTGTTTATGTTCCGTGCATCTTGAGCATAGCAGAGAAGTTCATGTGTTATACAGCTGGATGCAGTTTGTTAAAAAGATGCTGCGGGCAAGGAAGTGATGGTTGGTCCTCGTTTGCACCTCCAGCATGGCGTTTATTTATGTGCTGCTGTATTGTTTAACAGGTCGAAACAAGGTTTAACCACTGATTCGAACTGAATTTAAACTTTTTGTCTATAGTAGTTAACTCAAGAATTACCAGTGTTTTATGGGAATCGTAAGCATGTGCTAAATGTGATTAACCAATCAGATTGTTCAAATAGAAGCTCTTTGCTTTTACCTAACACCAGTGTTTGTATTACTGGGTAGAAAGAGCCCAGGGGTGTTTGGGGTGTTGAAAAAAAAAAAAAAGAACCGTTAGCATTTCGAATGCTAACGGTAATCTGATTCACATCTAATGTCCTATCATATGCATATTTAAGTATGTGTATCCAACTCTGCCCAGGTCAGTCTAGCTGACTTTATCTTCAGTAAATAATATGTGTTGTGCTTCTTGTTTTGTGCACCTGTGTGTATTTATCAGAAAAGATTTATCGATCAATTAGGGAAGCTAAGAAAACTTATCATACACTTAATTATAAACTTAATGTGACAAATTGCATTGATTTGTCTAAAAGTTGTCCTCTGTAAACCAAAGTCAATGTGTGACGCTGACTTGTTCCGAAGCTGTACTGTCTCTGGGTGGATGGATGGTTGCAGCGAGGCCCAACGAGGACCCAGTGTCATTGGAGAAATTTAAGAGCAGCAGATGTATTGTTCATCTGCTGTCATGATTCTTATTACAACCACAGACCCACCAGTTAATTAGCAGGACAGTTTTCAGACAGAAGCAGCTGTGGGCAACATATTGAGGAACAGAGTGTGAGGGGAAGTGGGATACAGACAAAACAAGAAATTTGAGAAGAGTGGGTGGGGAGAGCGAGTGAGCCTGTGTGCGAGTCAGTAAGAATTTGAGCACCATCAAAGGTAATATAAACATAATTAACCCTCTAATTATGGTATATGTCTCAGTCTTTATCTGTTTTCCTCAAGCTATTATCACCTTCAACCATAAGTCTGGACTAAATTACCTCATAAGAGGAAGTCCTTTAGGCCAGGAATGAATCACTGGAGTCAACCTTGATAACTCTTTCCTTACTGTGTGTAAGCTACACCTCAGAAACTGACCTCGGAAACCTCTTCCAGGCTTTTGTGTTCTCAGTTCTCATTACATATGTACTAATCCAATAGATTGGCTACAGTCACATTAAAATCTGAATGTGTAGATCTTTACAAAGCTGCACAGTTATACATTTTGTCCAGAGACGACATACAAGCACTGGTATACATGTGTCTACAGCATGAAGGCGTCAAAACATATTTTCCATGCGTGCATATTTGTGTGTATGAGCATGTGCATGAATGGATGTAGGCTATGTGCGTGCGTGTGTGTGTGTGTATGGCTGTGAGCATGTGTGTAGATGCTCTGTTCTGTATGCCTCAGAGCCTGTGCCAGCTGGAATCAGAAAGGTTGACCTTGGTCATAAATATCTAATCAGTGTTTGCTGTCCATGAAAAAGTTCAATTTATTCCTGACCCAATGGGAAAATGCCTCTCCCAGACCCCTTCCCCTCTCTTGCAGACAAAAAAAGAAATGCAACTCAGAGAGGCGGTGAGGGGAACCTTAACCTGGTATGGATGAAGTAGGACGGAGGCTACACCAGACGGAAAAAAATAAAAATCCTCATCAGTTGCTGATGAGAAGTCATCACCGGGAAGCTACAGATGGATAGCTTTCACAAAACCCCTCACTGTTTGTTTGGTCTGAAAAGAACTGTGATATGATACAATGAAAAGCTATCACGGACCGCAAAATATTGGATATTATGTGTTTGATACTGTCTTACTGTCAAACAGAATAAATGCCAAACTGAAATTGCTGGCTTAGATACCGCAGCTCCTCATCCTCGCTTATTTCTACATTTTCTGAAATGGCAAAACTATTTTCCTAGTCTGTTGTTCTGCTTTACAAAAGGGTTCACATGACTAAATGAAGAATTTGCGACCAGATGTGTGCACTGAGTGACTGAGGAGAGAGCTACAAGGAGGAATATGAAAGGGTCGGGAAAGTGGATTAAGATACATGCTAAGTTAAGCTACCATCTCATGAAATTCTTAGCATGTGCATTTCTACAAATATTGCAAAAGAGTGGGAGGAAAGAAGAAGGAGAAAGGAGGAGAGAGCCCACCGTCTTTGCTACCATTTCACTAAATGAAGCCTGCCATTGTGTCTGGCCTAGTGGCAGCCTTTTATTGCTCTTATTTGCCTTATTAATATGCATGCTAATGTACCTATTTTATGGCTCAACAGTTCTGATTCACTTTAAAATCAATTATCCATCTGGTACACCCATACCTCGCCCAAGCTCAAATGTGTATTAATTTCAGCAAACATACATCGGGCACAACACAATAAAGATAAATGCCTCGATTAGAGGCAGTAAACAAAGGAGCTAGGGATGGCTTTAATGAGATTTGGCACAAAAGGAGCTTACACTTTCTTAAATAATGAGCCTTGGGTCCCTTTTTCCAAATGCAAATTATATAAAGGAATGTTTCGCTGTCCTTGTTCCAATTTCATTTAGATAAGAATGTCTCCAAACAAGTTGGCTGTTAATATTCTCACATGAGCACATCACTGCCTTTCTGCCTGCCGTCTCCCAATGGAGGGGAAGAGCGCCGTCCTCTTCACAGACACATTAGCCTGAAATAAGTTCTGAAAAGTTCACTGTGCTTGTTCAATACTTCCAACAGATAAGATGCAACTGAACGACTTAGATAGAGCTGACAGAAGCACTTGGGCAGTCTTATCAACACTTTTAGCACAAACAACTGTACAATTAGTCTCATGGCGAGGTCAACCATGACAGTTTCCGCACTGTATATAGATGATGGATGGAGAAATAGATCGATAGATACTGTATATAATTAGTTTACTGCCCCCTTCCTTTTCCTTGTTTGAAACAAAAAAAACTTTAGCTCATATTTTAGAAGGAAATGTAAAAAAAAATAATTTAACAGCAGCTAAATACAACTTGCTATCGGATTTCAAAGCTGCTTATACATTACGTTACCTGCCGTAGATAAAAATGCATGAGTGTGGCTCTTTCTGCACCTGCTACGAGAGGGCGGGGGCGGGGCTACTTGCACGGCAAAGAGTCTCTTACAATCAGCTGCATGTCTCCTTTGCTTTTGAATGAAAAAATAAATCTTTTATGTGAGGGTAAAATCCATTTGGTTGGGTCGCACATACATATTATATGCATAGGAAATGTGAACGATAGATAGATAGATAGATAGATAGATAGATAGATAGATAGATAGATAGATAGATAGATAGATAGATAGATAGATAGATAGATAGATAGATAGATAGATAGATAGATAGATATGACACAGAAGGCGGGTAGGGAGGCAGGGAGGTAGAGAGTGCAATAGTGTTAAATAAAAGGGGCCACAGGCATGGGCTGGATGGTAATGAAGAGGGGTGGGCCAGCAGCTGAGGTCCCTGTAGATGAGATCTCTCCCTGACATGTGTGTCCCCTTCATTACCCATTAAGGGGGGCACAGTGATGAATCCTTAATATGACATTACACCAATTTTCCTCTTCATTTAGTCTGATAATGTGCTGGTCTGCTCCTATATGCCCAGGGGCTGCCTGTACCAGTCTCGACCAGAAATAGACCACAGTGGCCACTGGTGGCACACCTTGAAGCAGCCTAATTAGGGGCAGCGCCCACCTAATGGGGCTATCTAGAAGAGAGTTTGCATAAGTAGATTTTTTAGAGGGTAGAAATTGATGACCAAATGGCATGCATGTTTGACTATTCCTCTGTCCCCCCCTCCCTCAAAAAAAAAAAGCGTAATGGCTTGCAATTCTTCTTCTTCTTTTTTTTTTTTTTTTGCCACCTGGTAAAAAGTCTGTGTCATTTTATGACTAAAATGTTGCTTGATGGACCTTTCAACATCACTTCAAACGTATATAAAGGATATATATAGATCAGTTGTTTGGGGTTTTGTGTGTGTGTTATTGTGTAAGTGGATGTGTGTACGACTCACTCAGCATGCCCATCCCCAGCATGAAGGCATCCATGGTATAGGGCAGACCCCTGGCTCGCCCTCGTGTACCTGGTGGGAACATCACCTCCTTGGGCTGGGCCTTCTTACATTCTACCTATGTAGACAGACAAACACACACATATGCACATGTACACAAACAAACACACACACACAGAGACAAACCATTAGACTGTGCAGGTACACAAGCAGACAGATCTGACAGGGCTGTCTCAGCTCTTTAAGGTGGTTTTCTATTTGACTTGCACAGCGCTAGATGTTTTCCATAGAGAAAAACAAGACTGAGTCAATCTGAGCACCTCACATTTTAGAGGAAAGTCTCCAAGGAAAACTTACAATCATGCTCCTCCTGCATTAAAGCAAAGGTTGTTGCTCCAGTGAGCATGTGCCCAATGCCTCAGGGAAATACAAGCTTAATTCTCTCCAAGACTTTCTGAGACATCAAGGTAGGAGAAGCTCTGTTCTGCAATGCCATTACCACAGTCCCACTGTGTGACAATATGTCCAGTTTCTTTGTGAAAGGCAGTTCTTTGTTTAATCCAAACACAAAATAATCACAAAAGCAAAAAAATCTCTCTTGACAAAATCACCATTTGCTCACTGTTTATTTTATTTAAGTCTTGCCAGGGCAGTGTGTTTAAAACCTGAAGCTGGTCAAAACACGTGTGCTTTGAAACTGAATATGGTTATTTTTTGGGTCTGTGGTTCTATTTGTGCATTGTGTATTTGTGTATTTGTGTATGTCTGCTGGGCTGAAGTCCCCGGTGCCTCACAGCCCAATTCCACCTGCAGCACTCATCTCTCTCCTGCATTTCTTCCTCTCACTCCAGTTCTCACACATACAGGTTTGTTCATTTCCCATCTTGCAAGACTGACATCTCCTCCTCCTACATAACACATATCAAATGAGGGATGTGACAGGGGCAGATGAGGAGAAGGAGGAAGATGAGAGTCCTATTTACCACATATCTATCCTATCTCGATGAATTATAGAGAAGCACGATCGGCTGACAAGGGTGGCATGGTCTTGTGTCTGTTGGTTGTTCTTTGGTAGGCTGAGTCTGTTCACCATGCTGCACAATCTATTTGCTCCACTGCCTGCTTGGCATCAGCCTGTCCATCTGTTTGTCTGTTTGCCTCCTGGCTCTCGCCTGCTTCTCCCTACTGCCTCCACTTAAGCGGGGCTTTCTCGGCTGCTGCGATTCACATGTCATCCTGGCCTGCTGCACAAGACAGGCTACTGCGCCAGTGCTGTGTACACCTCAACCAAGGTACAGCCCGGCATCCATACAAATAGGCTTGCAACTCTGACAGGCCAGTGGTGCACATTACTATTCACACATAAACTCATATACACATGCACAGTGGAACACACAACGTGCTATTGCAAGCTGCCAAACTGAAACAAAACTTCACGTCTGTAGGAAGACGCTGCGTTAAATGAATAGTACAACAAGCTCAGTACATCCAGCAGAGAGCTAGAAATGTAAAGACGGAACACTAATGAAAAAGGTTTCTATCAGAGGGAAAGTTGCTGCGTTGCAGAGCTGTGATTTGTTGCTGTTAGCAGCCCTTTCATTTGAAGCAGACCGACTAAAGTACACAGTTCCCTCAGCCACTTTGTAGCTGTCACAGCTACTTCGCCCTCCTTGCTCGCCTGGAATGGTTTGACATTGCGCTGAAGAGAACACCAGCGCTCTTATCGTCAGGGAGTGACCCCCAGCATGGAGGCAGGAACCGGGTGGGACAAATGGGTCGGTTAGAAATCTCCGTACACTGCTGGGAGTTTCACATGTTTACATAGCTGGGTGACAAATACAGCGGAGTTTTGCCCACTCTGTAGACGTGACGGTGTCTGATCAGCGTCCTCCAGTAGCCCCTGCCACATCCAGCAAGTTGGATACTCGGGTAGCCTGCTGGGACTAAGACAGATCCGGGTGTGAGTCATGCCTACATGCTCTCAGATGTGGGTCTTTGATATTCAGAGAGAGGGCTCCTTGTCATGGATTTAAAACCAGCCAGGAGCCAGGATCTGTGGTGGTGTGAGTGTGTGGGTGTTCACCTGCTTCAAACACACAGGAGTGTATGAGGGAGGGAGGGAGGGAGGGAGGGAGGCAGAAGCTTTCAAGAGTGAACTAAGTCAAGGAGAGGAGAACAGAGAGGACGGCAAGACAATACTGAGCCCGACAATGAGGCACTGCAAAGGTTAAGCGGCTGTGAATGCAGAAATTTTGCCATGTAGAAAGTTTTACAGTTTTACAGAGCCTTTAGCCACATGAACCGTGGGCAAACACTGAATTTACAAGCTCTCGTTTTCACTCTAAGTACTGTGCTGAATTATAGCTTGTGTAACATGCCTAGATATATCCTTGATATTATGAGGGCAGCACAATACTGCGTTATGATAAGTCATGATGCATCATTTAGACATTGTGAATGGATGTGTTTGAGCATCATTACGCCTTGTCGAGAAAAGGAACACCCCTTTAACCTGCCTTGTCAGGACAGTTCCACCATTCCGTGCAGAAATAGCATCCTGGAGGTCTGAGTGCCTCAAATACAAAAATACAGTCTGCAAGACAGCTGACTGTTATCATGAGTTCCTTCCACACAGTGTTGACAAGCTATGGTTGCCTCAACCTCTGTGCTCTCAACATATATCGAGATGTTTCCCTTTTCTCTGCTGCACTGATGCTGCGGTCAGTAGCTTATCTTTTAGATTTGTGTCACTCTGTAACCAAGATAAATGCTACGTCCACGCGGATTCAGGCAGATGGTAGATGGCGAACCGGATATCATTTTGGTGGACAAGAGCAGGCCAATGACATTACGTGAATAGAGAATACTGGCAATGGTAACAGTAAAGAGCATTGCTGTCCAAAGTTAAAATATTTAACTTTATTGCTGTTTATTGCGGCAGAACTGGATGTTATGTAGCTCCCTCACATAAGGAGAAAACATGCAATAATGCATAATATACTGTATAACAGCTAATGCTATATAATAATAATGCAACACATATAATCATTTTATTTAATTTTTATTTATTTTTATATTTTACTCCATTTTTTGTATGCAGAATGACATCAACATGACATATTATCTGTCATGCGTGTTTCGTTTTGCCATCCTGCCATTCCATCGAACTGTTTCTTTGTTTTTTCCATGCTGTTGAGAGGGCGTTGTCCGCCTACTGTCTGCCTGAATCCATGAGAACACAGTAAGAGTCAGGGAGGGAGGAAGACAGGCAGCCAAACAGCTTTACACTCTTATGTAGTTTAAATGGAGCTTTTAAGAAACTCATTCCAAATTACTGTTTGCGATTGCTTGGACGGCTAAATTAGAGCAACTGGGAACTCTTTGCTGTGTGGGTTTGAGTGATTGGAGCGGTCATTCAGACCCCAGTGTGCTTCACACTGCTGGTTCAAAAAGTGAGCCTTGGATGAGGTCCAAGCAACCTGCAGCCCAGTTTGTCAGGAGTAAAAGGTAATCCAAGCCAACAAGAGGAAATGACCCCAAAACACTGTGCGCTATAAGGAGACAGGTGTTGACATATACAAGCCGTGGATGCTCATGCTTGGAAAGTCTAGCATGAAATAAGTAGTTACTGATGCCCATATTTACCATATCATATTTTTGTCTTCTAACAGGAGTTAAAAGGTTAGTCAAAAGCCTTCTTGAGGTATTCATCATTTTATGTATTTGTTCATTTCACAGTACAATGTAACCATAATACATCAAAGATTGGGTGCACACCGAATAGGGTATCTTGTTTTAGCTAATTTACCTGTCTCTGGTTAAGTTTTTAAATTCAGGAGAAGACAAAGAGCAAAATAATCAAATGATAAATTCCATCACACCTCCTCCATCAAAACAGAAATATTCTAGTGTCATTGCAGAATATTTTCTTTTCTTTTGCTGCTGACTTGTTCCAGTTATGAAATCTCTATCTACCGATAACCAAGGTTGACATTTAAATTATGAAGCGCACACATGCACACAAACATATGGCAATAAGCACTATTTGATTGGTGTAGTAGCATAGCCCTCTGATGGTGAATAAAACAAACAACTGGCTTTGTTTTCATGTACAAACCCTGGTAGAGAGCGGAGAAACACACCGGTAATGACCTTTTCAATACATCTCCTATACATATTAACCTTGTTGGTACAACAGGAAGGTGTGGGCGGGATGGACTGGCAATGGCTGTCCTTCAGGGATGAGTGTTGTGTGTGTGTGTGTGTAGAGGGGGAGGTGCACGGCTACTATTAGCTTCACTACTGAATGGATTCCATCAGTAGACTGGCAGACTGAATAAAGGGAACAGTGTGATTCATTTACTCTGGCTCCCACTCCCAGCTGAACAGTCAAAACACATAGACTGAATAGTTAGGAAATGTCACAGCTCTGAATGCACAATATCAGGCATGGTGGTGTGGGGTTATTCACTTAAGAAAAGGCTGCTCACAAGCATTTAACAAGTGGTTTATTTAAAGAGCAGACTAGCTGATAACCAAGTTAAAATTATGTTTTTGAATTAAGCTAAATGCTTTGGCTTATGTGAAAAGGGTCTATTAAAAGAGAATCTACTGGATATACACTCTGAAAACTTGAGGATCTATGTTTGCACACATTGCTCGACAACGTCATGTCATTGCTCTTTTTTATGAACAGCAGAAAGTTGAATTTTGAGAAGTCCCTTTAGACAATTTGTTGCCGTCTTCTTCATCAGGGGTGGTATTCACTGGCGATGTTAGCACAAGGTGTCCTCCTAAATGGTGGCAAGAGTTCCTGACTAAGATTTTCCTTATGAGGGAACCTTTTACTAAGGAGTTGAGAGAACTCTTAACCTAAGAGAAGGGTTGACCGTGTGGCAATGCACAACACCATGTTCATCATCTCTGTATATCTATAGTGATTGGTTGACAGGAGATCGGTCTGTGTCAGCGAATTAGTATTCATTATTACACAGGCGCATAACAAACAAATAGAGGGAGAGACGGAGGCTGGTAGGTACATAGTTATCATTTTTAGATGTTTCACAAGGTGTCATAGATAGATTTTGTTGTTGTACACCTAATCTACTGTCAAACAAACATTTTGATTTAATTAATAATTCTGACAGAAATATTCCAAGTTCATCAGCAAAGCAAACAGAATCCACAGAAGTGCAAAGTTGTGCAAACCATCATCTAATCACTTATTGGATTGTTTTGGTTTGCTGGTGAGACATTTTTATTTACTGACCACCATCAAAATATGCTTTTAAAAGTTATTTATTGTTGTATTATCCCAAAAAACTGGTATGACAGGGA
The DNA here is from genome assembly GCF_042242105.1 of Pempheris klunzingeri. Taxonomy (NCBI): domain Eukaryota; kingdom Metazoa; phylum Chordata; class Actinopteri; order Acropomatiformes; family Pempheridae; genus Pempheris; species Pempheris klunzingeri. The sequence goes on along the minus strand of NC_092025.1, from coordinate 8,685,422 downwards.
ACATGAGTTGTAGCAGCATGTGAACAATTCTTGGTGATTTAGGAGTCCTCTGGACTACCAAGGACCTACTTTTCAATCTAAAATGCTTTGTAAATCACTCAGACCTAAAACATGCTAAGACTGACAAGGCCCATCTGTTCTCCATTCAAGCTATCAGGGGGTCAGTATTTGATGCTAAAAGACTTTGGTTGAGGTGTCACTTTAAGAGACACAAAACTATATGTTATGTATTTTACAAAGAGGGTATTTACAGACGGCATTCTGTTCTGAACCTTTTGTATCCACAGTCAATAAAAAAAAAAAAGAGCAATGGTATCATAATGGCTAGAAGTTTGGATAAAAGGAAAATGATGCCTTCAATGGCTGGCAATCTCACAGGAGTCATTATGTCTGATGACATCTCTGCATGGTTATGTAAAAGCTAAACCATATAAGGTCATTTTAAGGACCAGGTGCTACCTGTGGTGCCAAAACTGTTCCCTTGACATGTTTCTATTTTCCAAGATGATACTGTCCCCCCCACACACTAAGAGACACATTCAAAAGTAATGCCATGATCATCAGGTTGATGTCAAATGGCTTCCATCACTTCCTCAATCAGCATCTGAACACCATTGAGCTTTTATGGAACGTCCTGGAGTGCAAAGTGCGAAGTGGATTTCCACCTCCTTCATCCCTCAAAGCTTTCCATCTTCAGTGAAAGGTAAACATCCAATTACTTACAGTCCAGAACTTGTAAAGCAGCACTCCGTGAGGGACTGAAACTCCTCCGAAGGGTGGTCCTACTTCCTTATTAGGCACTTGATGTTCAAACACTGTTTAAGATTTCCACTCTAAAACAGTGTTTACAATATGTTCAAAGACATTTTCAACAACCCAGAGACACGTTTCTCTCTGCTGAAATCTACTTTTAAACAGTGATATCTACTTTAGTCTATGGCTAGAACCAAGTGTGTCCAGGTGTGATTTCTACAATATAAGACCCCCCACCCACACACACACACACTAGTTTGAGGGCTGTAAATTTTAATGTTCATCAGCAGCGCGACTGATTGGTTTGCACGTTTGACACACAACGGCAGAACTGGTACAGCTGGCATTCACAAACTCAGAAGGTGGGACTAATTAAAAGTAATTACGTCTGGTGAGCTGATCACAGACAACCAACTGTTTATAGACATAGCATACAGGCTACAAACTACTTTTATCATGAACCCTCATCACAGCTAACTGTATAGCATCCTGAGGTTAACCACATGATGTTTAACTAATACAGCAATCTTAGGAACTGTCCAGAATCACCTGAAAAATAACGTAAACGTCTCTGGTAAATACCAAACTGGCTCTTTTGCAGGATTATGATTGGCCTAATCAAGGAATTTTATTTCCTTGTGCATTAAAGATGAACTTCACTCAGTTTAATAATTTGGCTTACTAACCAGAGGTAACAACATGCGTTTCCACATCCTGTGCATCGCTGATGTTACGTGGCACAATGGTACCAAGATACGCCCAACAGGTCACACGTGTGGTCACATGCTTAGTCAGAGATTCAGAGTAGTCAGAGTTGGGCGTAGTCAGAGATTCAAGAGACTTATACATTTCAGCCTAGCGTCATGTGTCCTTAAAGTGCCTTTAACATATCCTAAATGATTTTATTCATATAATTATTGCAATAGCATTTGAAATATTCTAAAGTATCTCAAGATGTTTCTCATATTTCTACTGCACTTATACTTAATTTCGGTGGTACTCAGCAGCAGGTTTATGGTATACTTCTCATAACGTACCAGCATAATATAAGTGTGCTGTCTGTTTAAATTGTATAATAGCCTGCCCTTGGATTTTTATTGCCTTTGTTTTCACCAACAGTATGACTGCCATGGAGCTAGTAACGCACTGTGGGTGGCAATGTCATAAAAACAGCAAAAACAGGAGCTTAACACCAATTGTGTTAAAGTCTGAACAAAAATACTCCTCCTAGTCCTGTCAATTTCTATCTAAAAGACTATTTCACATAGACTTTTCACAGGAGGAGGTACACGGCCTATGATGATATGATGATGATCTGACTTTTTAAAAAAGCATTGTTTGGTTGTTAACTAGCATCCCTGTCTTGCAATATTTTCACTAAAATCCAACAGTGTTAGGCATGAATCATATCATGTGTCCATTTTATTCATCATTCGTCAGTATTCTCTTTTCGTAGTCACATACAGTCTATGTTTTCCTCTTCCCCAAAGCTGATGCTAATTGGACAATGTTCGACCTCACCATTTTTGTTTTTGCTCTGGCAAACAGATTTCAACAGTTTTTTACCTGAATATACTGGTTACTGAAGCTTCAGTATCTTTCATATAGTACTTGGGACTCCTTGCATAAGCTCATCAGTGCCTGAGTGGAACTCAGAAAACACTGCGCTAGGCACTTATCGGCCAACTGCGACATTTTACCGCCTTCAGAGTAGATCTCTAAGAGTCTAAGCGAGCCACAGTCCAATAGTTTCAACTCTAGCTTCTTACTGCAACTTCCAGTTTTTCTCTTCTCTCTGTGTCTCACTTTATAATTGAGTTTAAAAGTTGTATCCACGAGAAATAACATCACCAAAGAAAAAGGAAAAACTTGAACACACACTTAAAAAGACAAAAGACAGATGAACTTTCTACAGTAGCCTGCTTAATAATGTTGGTATTATCTTGTCAGTCATTTCTGTAACTTGAGTAAAACTGGTGTAGAAATCTATATATGAGTTGAATCCTTTTTTAAAAGTGTCTCTTCCTCATCTTGTTATTGTTATTACTTAATTATAGTATTGCAGACAAACATCAATAAACTGTTACAAGGTAAATCAAAAAAGACGTAATTATAAATTCTGTTCCGTGTCCCTTTTTAGATATAAGTTACACTGTACTGGGGAGTAAAGTTGGGAATAAAATTAAAGAAAATGATGCTTTCATCCTGCAACACTAAAAAAAGCACTATATGGTGCTGTTGTGAGAAAAAAAATACTGTATCTATAATAATGTATGGGTTACACGATGCTATTTTTCTTTCAAAATTCTGCTTACATCAAAACAATGTGCAGATACATCTGTATCTATATATTAAAGGCTGATGTATAAATATCTACCTGTATTTGTCTTTTCCTCAGCGACTGGGAGTTAGAGCTTATTCTCCTCAGCACAGTAATTGGTTGGTCATGTCAGGAAGACACAGTGAGAAATTGACGACTAACAGAAAATTCCTCCCTCCTGTTGTGCTCATTCGCTACTGCTGAATATTAAAAATGACACATTAAAGAACATTACCTTGAAGCACTTGACTAAAACCAATGTGAGTCCATTTTAATGGCACACTGCTCGCTCATCAGAGCCAATACTTGATAGGTATTATTATAAATTAGCTGCGCATGCATAACGGCAGGGTGGGGAGTGATAGAGGGACTCCAGTCTTAGAAAATGAAATTCACAACCTGTTTTTAGCTGTATTGAAGGGCTGTCTCACTACAGTATGATACAGACATTCATATATGTGGAAGCAAGAGGGTGTGATAAACTGTCAACCCATCTTCAGCTTATTGATTTTTTTGTATATTTACTGTTCTTAATACAAGGGTAGGTCCTATTATAGCTAAAGGACTGCAGGACCATGTGGATCCACATTATAATCCATACTATCACAACCTCCATTTGCTAAAGAAGGGCCGTCTCCAGAGGTGAGAGCCATGTAGAAGTCAGTGCGACTGGTGGACCAGGTTGAGAGCTTCTTGCTAAGCAGCAACCCATTTTTAATTATACATGAGGCAGAACTCACAGTGACAGATAGGAAGTGCTCCTGAGAGTGAGGCCTCGGTGGCACATGAACACAGGGTGATTGACCAAGTCACTAAAAGGTCTGGTCACTCACATCTGAGTGGGCATTGACCCACTACAGTGCCAGAGCCCTTGAGAGATCGGGCAAGGAGAAGGTGGGGTGCCCTGTACATCCACAGCCCTCCCAAGTGGGGTGGAATTTCTGTCTGCATCAATTATTCAAGAACCATCTTAGATAACACTCGCGGGAGGATGGATGAGGTCTATTTCTGTATAGTACTTCATAAGGATGAAGACAGGAGGCATTTTTTATTTTGTGTGCTGGTGCGTCAGACACCGGATAACCAGTACTTTCCTCCTGTGCAACTAAGGTAAAGCCTGAAGTGCCTTTGAAAAATGCTCTTAACACACTCCACATTCTTTTCTCTTTGCTGACATTCCAAGATGTCAGCAGTTTGTAGAAGATCTAAGGGACACACTTATTTCCTGCATCCTAGGGAATTTAATGTACAGCAGGTGTTGCCAAGAGGGACCCTTACAGAGGTGACAAAAGCCTCAGAAAACCGGCCTTTGCTCTGTCCTTTCACACTGACGCCCACCAATAATCCTCGTCTTTACCGTTAAGGTTTCTGGGACTCCCAGATGGTCACATGGCTTCCACAAGTGTTATTTTCTATTTATCTGCACAGAGTATAGGAATACTGTTTTTGCTGTCATTTTTGCGGCAGATGCATTTTCTGGCCACACCCTGTGAAGTTCAACTCAATGCGCAACAGTGCATCACATCACAGTGGCGTGTGGTCACAAGTGCAAGAGACTTGAAGCTTCCCTCCAAAAGGGGTCACTTTTTATTTCACACTTCTGCAGCAAAGGTTTAACTAAATATTGATAACAATAATAGCAACTGTCATGGCTGTGACACATCTGCAAGTCAGATGTAAACACCGACTGTTAGATGATGCATCAGAGACAGCTTTGATGTTGTTGGCAAGATGCAAGATGAAAAAACAAAAATAACCTCGAATTTCTTCACTCTTTCTATAAAATCTCTCTCTAATAATAATTATTACAGCAGAAATGCATGAATGGGAGGTACAATGCAACCTATACACACACAAAGAGAAGGAATGGAAAGCAAGTGGTGTTATTTATCTTGAATAATGTCTTATGGCAGAAATTACCAACAAAGTGCTTATTTAAAAAAAAATAAAAATAAATTATTCATATTATCTGTGAGATACAAAGGCCCCACATGAGCAGATGTTTAAAGCTATAGTGGATGCATTGCATGCATGACTCACTGCCGATCAACATTTAGATGCCATGTGCTCATTATTCAAATAAAACCAGTTAGACAGAAGTATGTTGTCAGGATTTATATCTCTAATATTACTTGATAACAGGTGTTTGTTGTTGGCCACTGCCTTCAGCAATTCCGTAATACAAGCAGAACGAGTTCAGCTTTGTTCGAAGTGTTAGACATGTCCAGTATACTGTAATTTAAGTGCTAATTTACATCTAATTTACATCCATTTTATTTGTTGATTACTGACTGGACACTTTTGAGAGACTATGTTGTGTTCACTTTATAATTCACTTTTTTCAAACACCTTATTTAATTAATGCTGCACTGAAAAAACAGCCAATGTAAATTGTTTTAGACAAAACAAAACTGCATTTCATAAATTAGCAATGATTACTAAATTGTTGAACATTAACGTGGCCAACTATTTATTAAGCAAATTTGCATTCCTAATTGGGGCTACTGTTTACAATCCAATTGTTATCTAATTAGAACTTCTTACAAACAGGCTGTGAGTTGGACGTAAATGAAGCTCATTTTTCTACATTGTAAAAGTTGGAGAAGGACACAGAAAATAACAACCAACAACATAGAAACACACTCCAGAGATTTGATATCAGATTGTTGGTAAACAAATGTCTTATTAACTATTTTCGTAACATAACAAATTGTGCAGAAACAGGCTGGAAATAGTTTTTGAAATCAGGAATTGACAGCTTTGGCAGCAATTGTTATGCTTTGTGTGCATAAATAGATGCTCTGGCGTGTGCATTCATGCTTCATGTTGCTGCGTGATATTTGTGTGTTCTCAGAGTGCTGTGCCTACATGTCAAAGGATCTCAGACACTTGATTGTGACAGAATATCATCCATACGCATACAGTTATTTCTGTCACACTCTGGTTTTTCTGGTTGCAGTCCCGAGCATCGACTGTGATGCAGCGCAGAGACACGGAGGGATGTATACTGGGGTCATATGTGACCTGGGCTGGTCCCTGGTGAACACGGTTCTACTACACTGGTCCTGTCAGTCAGACAGCCAGTCAGTCAGTCAGTTTCGGGGAAAAGGCTGGGAGAGAGTGAGGACACACACTGAGAGAAGGAGCCCCACTGAAGACAAGTATTCCCTGCAGTCAATCACAATCCACAGAACCGCTCAAATGATGCAGGATCTCTCAAGAGGCCTGCAGGGAGGAACTGGGTGAAGGAGGACCTAATGTCACACTTACTACGCTGTAGTTGGTTCCTGTCAATTATCATAAGTGACATGATGAGTTAGAAAACTGCTAGTGAACTCTGTACAGTTCTCTGAGATGACCATATTACTGGTGTAAATAAAAGAAGCATCACTGGGACTCTGAGGTAGGTGTTAATCCCTGACTAATGAACTCTGCCTCTGCCAGTAGCTTCCCTGTTGCATCCCTGGACATCTCCACCTGTGTGAGTGTGTGTGTGTGTGTGTGCGTGTGTGGGTGTGTGTGTGTGTGTATGTGTGTGTGTGGGGATTCAGAAAGAGAGGGACAGGCTCCACTCTCCCGTCCCTCAGCCTGACAGGCAGAACTCAGCCACACAATTTCACGGTTTGTGGGCAGTACACACCACTGCCTTCCCATCCCTGAGACCCAGAGACCCACAGAGTGTGTGTGTGTGTGTGTGTGTGTGTGTGTGTTAGCCCGTGCATATAAACATGAACACACACACACACACACACGCACCTCTCTGCTATTAACACTAGGGGAAAGAAGAAATCAAATATTAATCCTTCAACACCCACCTGGAATTGAAAAAAAAAATGAGTGGACTTACCATTTTGTTATTGATTTCATGAAAATGAATTTCACAGACTTTCTCTACGATGTCTTCACTCTCAAAAGTTATGAAACCAAATCCTATGCAGAGAGAGAAACAGAGAAGGGAGGGGGGGGGTGGGAGGGAGAGGGAGAGAATGAGTTAGTGGAGAGCCTTAACAAAACTCCAGTAACTAAATGAAAATGCACCACAAGATGGAATATTATCAGGGGCCAGATCCAGAAACTATGCGAGTACATCTATGGAGATTGGCTTGGGCACGGAAAAGAACAAGTGAACAAGACAGACATTGTCCTCTTTAAATCAGGAATATGATGAAATCTGCCACATTATTAAGGGCACTGGAGGACCTCTCCTACAAAGAGAAGATGGAAAAACAGCACAAAGCTCATTTAATGAGATTCAGGGAGCTAGGGCCCAGCATCTGAATTTCATTAAATGCATTTTGTGTTCTTTTTATTGAAATCTCACTGTATAACAAGCCCTCGTTTTTATGTTAATGCAGGCCTTAGAATGAATGCGCCGTTGACAGTGGGATTTTCATGCCATATTTATAGGATAAAAGCTTAACCCTTCTTTTAACACAAAGACACAGAGACAAGATGGTTTCAGACTTTTGAACACAAGTGGATTGCAATGCTCTCCTCTGTGTTTTGATGGTGATGCACAAAGCAATCTAGCTTCTGTATAGCTGGGGTTGAAAGGAAAACTGATATTCTATTACTTTTGCAAAAGAGGAAACTGCACAAAAGAGAAACAGTTAGTGGATAAAGCAGCAAGTGGGTCTGAAAGGAGATGAGTTTCTTTTCAAAACAGCAAACACCCGACGATGAAATAAAATCACCTCGGATTGAGCTTAAACAGCTGTCACTACAGACAACACGCCATCTGACTAATAGACACTCCACAGACAGACAGAGCCGTCGATTTACTATCATGGAACATCGGAGAATACAGTTAAAACAGTCACCTGCTGATTGTCAAAAGGGGCCGATGCACTGAGGGGACACACCAGCTCAAACATTACTTGTTGACTGAGGTGAACAACGGTGAATACTGTCCTATTCACACAAGTAAAGGCATCAGGCCACAGTTATGAGCCATTTCACAGGACAAATATCAAGGTCAGAGGTGTGAGGGAAAACTTCGTGGAGCACATATTCACATACCATAACATACTGCTTAGTATGGTCTACAAATGACAGAGATTTTATTGTCCACTGTCATTTTCTCAAGTAAATTCAATCAATTGTTTGGTCTATAAAATGTCAGATAGCAGTGAGGAATGACCATAACAGTTTCCTAGATTCCAAGGTGATGTCTTCAAGCGTCGCACACTGATACGATACAGAAAAAAAGCAGAATTATGACAAACTGGAAAAGATGAAATCAATTTTTTTTTTGCTTAAAAAAATTACTTCATTTTTCAAAATAGTTCAATTTATTGTTTTATTGATTAATCGTTGCGGCTCTGGTTTATACAGAGGTAGGTTAATTCACTCAATATGCCAGTTCCCTTTTGCTGATATAACAATATGAAATCACAGATAATCACATACAGCATGACATATATTTCATTCAAATCCCCCCCCCCTACTGTATGCATGTTGCTTGGTAAATATTTAGCAGCTTCACACTCACACCTATGCAAAAGTGACACTACTATATGATGTACTATAATTCATACAGTTTGCAGTTTATTCAATTAATTTCATCAGATCATGCAGAGAAATACAGATTTCTTTGTTAGGAGCTGTTGCTTACTGGCCACTCTGTCACAAACACTGGCATTTATAGTTCTGCCATAAAGTCTTTATGTCTCACTCTCATTTTTCTTTTCTGCTCCTCCTCCGGCTCCTCAGCCATAAATATCAAAAGATCCTCCTAAAGCCCCTCTTCTGCTACTGTCACAAGCTCGAACACATCAAAACAGGCTCGTCAAAAGAAGGGTTGGAAACCTAATGTGTGAACTGACTAAACATGGACAACATCTAATCTGATGAGCTCTGGTGAGACAGAATATCAATTTCCACTGAGACATTTCAACGCTGACTTGTGGCGACACACGTGTGTGAGGTGGACAGAGGCGAGGGACGGGTGATGACGGCAGGTGGAACGAGGAGGGGGCGCGCTGCACCCTCTTCGCCAGCTCCCCCCCCCACCTCCCACCTTCATGCCAGCGCAAGGAGCACTTTTGACAACCAACAAATCAACCGCCAGGAGTAATTTGTCACGGAGGAGTGTAGGTAGAGGGAGTAGAGTCTGGGGGGGAGGGGGGCTTGAGGGGTGGGAAGGGAAAGAGAAAAAGGTGGAGATGAAAGGAGTGGGGGGTGGGGAGAAAGACAGAAAAAGTGACAAGGAAGGAGGTTAACACACATGGCCCCTGTCGCCACACTCCTTCCTGCTGCTACAGGCAGCTCCTCCATCAACTGACAGGACATTTTCCACTGCGCCATTATATCCAGTGGGGTCAGGGCCACGCCACACCACCACAGATACCACCAGCAGGGCCCTTCCACCCATGACTGGATCTGTTTAAATGAACAGAATAGACATTTTGCTGTAGTGTAAACTACTATTGGAATGTGTCCTGTACACATACACAGAGAAAACCACACAACAAACATCCTTATTTTTCTCTCTTCGGCTCAGCACACACCTTCTTGGTCAGTCCCCTGTGGACTGTCTGAACCTCTGGCCCCGCCATTGCAGTGCAGTCTTTTGCTCTACTATCCTATTTTACAGACCTTACAGACAATTACAGGCCACAAAATAGCACTAACAGAAGCATTCCTCTCTCCCATCCTCTTTCTGCGGGGTGTCGGCAGAGCGAGATTGTCCTCATATATCCCAGCCTCTCTCTTCCAACTATCCACACATGGCAGGAGGCTGACCTCCACGAGACTATTAAAGACTGTCAGCACTGACAGACACAAGGAGAGGGGTGTCAACACACTCACACTGCAGAACCTTCCCACAGTTTAAACAATACCCTGCAAATGGAAACACATGGATGTCTGGTGGGAAGGTTGATAATAGGTGTTGTGTGGCTACTGGCTGAGGCCTCTTGGCTGCACTTGCTCACACTTATTAGCGAGAACTGGGCTTGGCCTCATCTCATCGCTCCACAGAATCGGCAGGGAGCCTACTTTCACGGCCTTTTACCAGCTTCATCATACTCGGTCTTTATTTCACACTCATTCCAGGTTTCTCTGCTTCTGTTGCTGCGATGCTTTCATCTCCCCCCCTTTTTGCCCTCCGCCGCCCCTCACAACCTGGGAAAGAGCTGATTTTGCCAGAAGTAGATAATAAAGGAACTTGCAAATTGATGCTGTAAAGTTGACTTTGACTTGAAAAGTGGTGCTGGAGCTTTAAATTAAGAGTGGTTTTAAACTTAACGGGATTCTCCAATGTGTTAACTACCAATGTTAAGTGTGTTTTAATGCTTCCTATACGTTTTCCATTTAATGCCCGACATGACTTCCATATGTTCATGGCATTAGCTAGTGGAAGTGGTTGCAGGAGTATTATCAATATCAGTCATACTTTTAGCTTTTTTTGTTCCAATGTGGCAAGTTTGTGAGAGCATGAACAAGAGGCAGAGTTCACTGTGATATAAATCTACAATTGCTATGGCTAGCAGGCATCTCCCAACTCCCTAATGATTGCAGCTAAATATACTGCAATTACATGAGAGTGAAAGTACAGCACATATGTATTATCAGTGATATACTAAGCACAGACCTGGCGCTCATTACCCACACCTTTCTAGGTCAATGTTGAGCGTGAACAGAATTTTTAAAAAGGGTAGATTTTTACAAAGGAAGTGTCTTAATTAAATGGTGTCTGTAGAGTTTTTCCTTGCCAAGCTCCCCAATGGTGGGGACACATTCATATTCAACAGCCGTAGCAAAAAAAAAAAAAAAAAAAGGAAGGGAATTAAATAATCACAGACTATGATTTTTCAGCACAAAATGCTTCATATATCCCAGCATATGCAATAATAACTGTAATTCTAGTTTTGGACAATAAATAAATGTTCACAACAGGGGCGGCATATTGCTCCTGATTAAAACTGCATCATCTGAGAGGAGCCTGCTGCTGAGCTGTTCTGTCTACCAGCCCTGTCAACACACAGTGTAGTGTGTGTTGGGGCAACCTGGATGAAGTGTCAGCTGCGTCCTCTGGGACACAGCATGAAGAGAATGGAGCACCCCCCCCCCCCGATGAGCGTTGCACGCACACACATGCACAAACACAGACTACACATGCATGTGCACACACACACATGCGCACACACACACACACACACACACATACTGTGCACGTACGCTCAGCTGGTAGGTCAAAGGTGCAGCCCACCTGCAGCTATAACTGCTCCTCCTATACCGCCCCTACTAAACTATTCTCATTTATCCTAATTATGCATGATCAAACCTTCACCTGTCCAATCAGGAGTAAGTCTACAGAAGGCTCCTGCACTGCCTGTCTGTCTGTGTGCCCCAGCCTCTGAGCCCCATCTTCTTGTAATGCAGCGAAGCGGGCAGAGGCAGTCCGAACACCCACGGCACAGTTAGAGGCCTTTGATCAGTATTTCCGTCTGCTATTACCAGAGATCCAGAGCCCCGGGCATTAATCCCCTGTTTAATACAGTTAACGCCGTGAACTCTCTAACAGCACAGGGCACGTATAGCTGAGAATAGACAACAGAGGAAGAACAAATATGAGAAAATAACTGGAAATGGCGAAATTTTCACACGAGCTTTCCTGCAACTGTGCTCGCAAATTCTCTGCCGCATTAGAAATATATCTTTAACGCAAACCTCCTGTAAACACTACACTGAAGAATCAGTATTGACAAGGCTGATTGTTACAAGCAAAACTGAGTTTTAAAAACAGAAAGCTGGACAGAAAGACACATTGTATGACATAAAAAAACAGCAAGGAAGGAAGCAGTCTCAAGCTTTAACTCTTGGGACAGAAATAACAGAGCTGTCAGCTGAGGTCTGTAGTCCTGAGAGAAGTGGGTGCTGTGGTCCTTAATGCATTTATAATAAGGGTGCTTATGTCAGTTCGGCGGATCTAATGTCCTTACAATGTTTTTAACAGTTCTACAGAAATGCACACACTGTCAAGCTCAGATCATTTACTCCATGAGCTCAGTCTCTGTGTTCCACTGCATAAATACACAAGTCATATTGGTCATATGTATATCTTATCCCTGCAGAGACCACCAGTACATATTCAAGGATTAATCTATCACCTACACTTTCAGTAAATAACACTTTCCCTTTGATAAGTAAAACAAAAACAAAAGGTTTTGTTCATTATTGATTAATATAGTGACAAACACAGAGAGATAAAAAGACAGATACAGAGAGATAGATAGTCCCATAGGCATGCCCAGATTCCCTAATCACAAGTCAAGACACCAGCTGATAAAAATCCTCAACAAATAAATGCGACTGCTTTGACGCATGCAAGTCCGTGAGGAAAAGTAAAGACGGACGATGTAAAATTAATCCCTGAAGTGTGCGGTACAGTGAGCCATGAGCACTGTAACATTCAGAAGATAAGACATGGGATGTTGTTGGTTTAGCGGAAAGATCACAACATAAATACATTCTGTTTTTGTCTTGGCGCACTTCTTCCTCCTTGTAACATGTTGTGTGTTCAAGGATAGGGTGGATTTCAAGGTTGAGAATTGGAACTGGTTCCAAATTTGTATCCAGAGCTTTGTTATAAAACATGCTTTTCTGTCCATACTGTATGGGAGTGTGTGTGTGTGTGTGTGTGTGTGCTGTGTATGGCAGACCACCACAATATGTAGCAACACACATAAAGCAGTGTTCCTGGTTGTGCTAATTGTAGCACAGCAGGATACTCAGAGGTGACAAAGACATTATAACTGGATAAATTAGAACCAGTGAAAAACTGAAAAAACATCATGGTTTGTTTCCAAAAACAGACAAACAGCAAAAGTCATTCGCAAACCAAATGCAAATAAACAAACTTCGTGGCTCACTGAAAAGAAGCATTTTAAGACAAGACTTGAAAGTACATAAAGCATTTGCATGTATGGTCTAATTCTCCAGGTAAGTAGCGATACAAAGAGTGGGTTAAAGCCATGTGGAATAATGTTAATGCCTGGCTGACACAGTGACACGCCTACAGACGCCCTGTCAGCCTTAATCAATAGGGGACATTGTGCTAAAATAGGCACTTTCTAAAAATGCATAGGTTTAGTATGTTGAGCAGAATATATTTCATTTGGGATCTGGGGCCCTTTAAGTAAAAATGATAATGGGAAAAAGAAAAACTAAAGAGGAAAATATGTCAAATGCAATAAAACACTTTGAGTGGGTGTGCAAATAGAATAGCCCCCTTGAGACTTCACCAATGCTAATCTCTCTTTGGAATTGGTCTGCACAGTGTGCAGTCCGTCAACCCTCAATTTGACCAAAACATAAAGGTGATGACTTGTGTAGGTGGCTGTATGAGCAAGCATCAGGTGGTAGAAGCGCTGGCTTAAAATTGGACCACAATTACCACATATGGTGCTTTAGTTCGTGTAGAAGGAGTTCTGAGGCTTTTAAATGCTGGAACGTATTAGTTGAGACAGCGTTTTAAAGGACATCTCATTGCCGGTTACTGAGAAATGTCACAAAGGAGCTTTTAATAACAGAACGAAATAAAGCATCAGGCCTGAGAACAATTAGACCGCAACTGCATGCTTGTAAATTGATGTAATTAGATTTTAGTGTGATTGTTGTTTTCTTCACGCTTGGCCCTCTTCATTTTATGATGCCCCAGTGAGTTTGTACTTATCAGTTCAAAACCACTTGTTTGGGCATCTTTTCTGAAATTTTGGTCAACTGAATACTTTTTCTGAATTCATCTCGATTTCTGTTAATTGACTAACACTGAAAAACAGACACAAAAAGTGTCCTTTCCTCAGATGAACAAACTTATAAAATACCAGGGCACAATGAAACATACTGTTGTAAACATGTAGCGGACATATTTGCATCTAACCACTGTAAGACCAGCATGAGAGGCTTACAACGCTATGTAGATGGCTCTACTGTATGCTTTCACTAAATGATTACAGCGACATACAATATGCCTGCTTCCTCTGCATTTTCTGAAGAGCAACTGGGCTCAGCATGCATGCTGAGGGAACTAGTTTGTCTGTGCCTCTATGTAGGTCAGCTTTCAGAGTTGGCCATCAATTTCTACTGTCCTACATAAAGAGACACCCCGTCTCCATACAAACACACACAAACATGAACACACACATTTTTAGCGTTTGCATTACATATGCGATACGCAGGGACTTCAGCACATGTTGGGTGCCACACCATTGGGTTGTCAACACATGTCCACTTGTAGTGTGGTCAGTGGTAATAATGGCAAAACAGTGTACTTGTGAAATGAATGCAGCTCTCTCCACCTCTTCAGTATACTTTCAAACACTCTGTAACTCATGAAAGACCCTCATTAGAGCCAAACAATATACCCGTGAGTATATTGTCTCTCCTCCTATATGATCACAAGGCTGCTCTAGCAACAATGGAATGGAAGCAATTATCTATGGAGAAGGTGACTAACTACCCCTTTACTCACTAGCATCCAGACAGCAGTAGGCCATAAAAAGCTAAAAAAAAAAACAGAGCACTTGATGAAGAAGTCAAAGAAATCTAAGAATACAAGGGAAAATCTCTTCATAAATAAGAAGATTATGCTGAAACTGCACAGTAGTAGAATTACAGAGGAACAGGCAACAGAGACTCCGGTGGAATAAAAAGAAGCATGGCGTATATGATTCCACAAGGCAAGCCCCAGCGAAGTTAAGTGGTTACAGCAGAGGAAATGTGATGGGGATGTTTACCGCTTTTACCCAAAGGTGGGCTTGTTCACAAGTGCTTATCAGCGTCATCAGATGGAAGAAAATCATCCTGCAGGTCAAACCTGACAAAAGGCCCTCTGTCTATTTGCAAAGCATCTGCAGCTCACGACTTTGGCCCGAGGACTGAGAAGCCTCCTTAAACGTGGCAGCGTCTCTATGGAGTCAAAAAAGGTGAGAAACCAAAATCTATAGGCCGAATTATAGACTTCAGATTCATCATCAGGATATGATCTCCAGTGTGGAGTATATTTTGTATTATTATTATTATTTTTCTCCTTGTGCCTATGTTACACTAGGAGAACTAGTAAACTAATCTTTGACCTAAGTAAAACAAAAATACATCTTTTATATATTCCATATTATGCAGTGGCAACACCAACACATTCTAAGAAATCTCAGGAAGCTCAGGAGCTGTCCAGCTATTTAATTAAAAAGATAAGTAATGCACCTGAAAATGGAAGTATTTTTTAAGTTGCCCACCAATATGCACCTTTTGGACTGCAAAATTATATCCAGATCTGGAGGAGCCACTTTAGACATTCCTGGCCATTTGGTGAGCCATTTTCATCACGCGCCTCTATGACTGATAGAGTTGTTTAAAATTTATTAGACCACTAGCATCGCAGGCTGAGAGGTTAATGATTAATCACAATATATTCAGTTTCATATTCCACTTCACCCAGCCCTTGTGCAGATAGCTCAGTGCACATTTACGAACAGAATGCACTCCAATGCATCCTCATAATGACCTAGAACTGGTGATAGTGCCGTGAAACTAGAGCTCGGTGTGGTTTTTACGTTTGTGAAAACATGTTCATGCATTCCATGTGGCCCACAAATGTCAAGTAATGGTGCCTGAGATTAAGAGCCTGACGGGGTCGTTGGGCTCCAGCAACACATGTTGATAATGCAGAGCTTAACACTGACACCTAACCAGGACACATACAGTAACTATTTTTTGCAGTCTGTGGCAATTAGGTCATGAGAACACTTGGGCTGCTTCCCAATGAGCTCAGACCATTTGGGAAAGGAAAAACTGCTCTCTCTCGTCCTCTCCCTCTCTGCAACTTTCTTTCTCTCCCCATTTATAATTTCTCACAGCAGACCTCCTCTCGTTGCTCGGTGTGTGGATGACGATTGGGTCAGCTCCACCAAGTGGATCCACCCTTCAGCATTAAACCAATATCATCATCCAGTAACCCTCACTAAACAGCACAGAGGCTGCTGTTTCCACAGAACTTCAGACTGCATTGCAACACTATCATTAAAACCTGTGAGACTGCTATCAGCTGGCTTTGGAGTACCTGTAATTTTCATTTTCATGCATTGTGTTAATGATTAATTGACAAAGTTTTTAACCCTCCCCAAAGTCTAAAAGAGACCCAAGGACAGTTAGACCCTGTCTGAAATAGAGCCGAGGATAATTAGACCTGATCTAAAATATTGTTGACCCAGACAGACCAAATACAGACAGAACACCAATGCACCATGATGCACGCCCAATTAATGAGTAGAACGGGACCCGATTAGGCTGAAAATAATTACAATCCGCGTGAACCCACGATGACATCTATCCTACAGTTCATGCTGGTAGTATGTGGTCCGAAATGGTTTTGTTTTCTGGGCAAACTAAACATATCCTGCTCTAATTTGTGCTTAATTTCTCAGTGTGGCCTCAATGAAATTCAGTTGGACAGCATTGTGAAAAAAAAAAAGTTACTGTGGACCTAACCTAATCGATGAAGGGACCTCTATCCATGATAAGGTGATGGGAAAATTAATGTTCTCTCTTCTGGAGTAATCCAATTCTGGTGGCTAATATCCATAACGCAAACACAAATTCCCCCTCACATACAGAGAAACAGAGACAATGGCCATGTGAGGAGAGCAGACACAATCACTGAGAGAGTGACAGAGCTGCTCTGCTTAGCCGCTGTTATCCATAAATCTCCTCATGATACCACTGTTCTTGCCTGAAGACATATTGTTCATATATTCCACATTTGTGTGGACTAAGACGGCAGCACATCCTGTGTGCTGAATTCACACATGTAGCCACAGTTGAAGTGGCCAGAGACAAATACAAGCAAGGTTAGGTCAACAGTGTAAGACAGCAAGTCGGCAAAACAAGTGGTTAGAATACGAGTTACGAAATTGTGCAAAACCTACCTGAACATAATTGCTCGCACTGATAGTATTTTTTTTTTAGCACAAATGGAGCATGGGTGTAATGAGATCCAAAGGTTCGAACCACAAGAGGATTCTTCATTCAAGAATGTCAGACTCTTTTGTGCCAAGCAATAGGCCGAGCTTAATAGATGTCTCAATTTCTATCACATACAGTAACAACCAATGCTGGGAGGAGGTGGGAGGAGGTGGGGGCAGGAGCCTTTCCAAAAGGCTTTGAGGCAGTGTGATGAATTTCTTTTGAGGTGTGAAGCAACATGGGATTTGGAATGAATGAAACAGATATGCACCTTTTGTGTTTTCTGACCTATTGATATAGATATCAATTTCATTAAACTTAATTAGCATTTCTCATTCCTGACGAAAGTGAGGAATCAGAAAAAGGGGAATAATAAGCAGCAAGTGAAAGCAGTGAGATAGAAAAGCAGATCACTCAGAAGTTCGAACATGGAACAGTTTTCTGTCTGAATAGAAAACCTGGCAGGATGTTGTGGATGCCAACACCTCTTACCAGAGCCTCTACAGGGGAATTCACTCAGGGACTAAAAGCATTTAATCAAAATAATCCTCTGCAAACAACAAGGCTTTAAAGCACTGAATTACGTGCAAGGGGGTTACAAAGTAAAATTGATTTAAGTGAATTAGGTCTCTCATTGCCTGCATGGCCGGATTGTTATTAATATTTAAGCATGGGGTATATTTAAAGGCGTGACACAGTAGCAGTTCATCTGAAATGAAGAACACTGATGATGCCACTTTGCAGAGGCCCATTACCATTTAGTAGAGATTGCTTTCATTGAGTGAGCCAAATGCTTAGAGGCGGAACTGCCACTTGTGTTTACTTTACAGATGCTGTTTTGGTGTTGCGGTGCGGAAGAGTACTGTTCTCAAAGAAAGCCTTTCCCATTCTCCACATGTGCACACTCGCTAACACGCACACTCCAGAGCACAAATCGTGACATCATGGACTCATCAAGCGATGCGCGATGATGTCACTCTGATACTATTGACCCTTGTAATCAAGGCAGGCTTTGCTGCTTCATGAACCCCCCTCCTTCATCAAACGCCTCTCTCTCTCTCTCTCACACACACACACACACACACACACACACACACACACAGGCACAAAATTAGAGCTGTGAGGCGCTCAAAGTATAGCCGCATAGTTCAACTGCAGACAAAATCTGTTCACAACATCCAGGCTTCGTTTAATTGCTTACTTGCACTATAATTGGGTATATAATCAAACGATAAACTGAGCACAGAGCAGCGTCTTCATAACTTCAGAATATCCTTTCATCAATGCCTATGGGCAGTGATTAGCATAGATGAGGAAGCTCCACGGACGGCCATAACCGCTGCTTATTTATGTCTTTGTTGAGGTTGCTCATCTCATCGATTTGTGTTTATCTTCTAAGTTAGGTCTTCCAAAGGAACACCTGAAGAGGGGTGCAGAAAGGTCAGGATCTCATATTAGCATAGGCACAAAGGCCAACCTTAAGAAGTCATAACAAATCTACCATGTCTCAAAGCTCTGGGAGGCTGTGGAGATGTTTTACATGCAGATGAGGTTAATGAGATGTGGACCACCCAGAATACAGCGTATTTACTCCAGCTCTGCTGCTGCACACAGGACAATACAGCCTCGGCTGCTTCTCCGCTTGGCTTCTGTTGTTTCATGAGCCACCGATATTATCCCCCTAGTAGCTGGATCATCACTGTAATGTTGGTACATCTGGTTGACAAACATGCTGCTAGTTTAAGCATTCAAACACCATATACAGTATGTGAATTGAGGCTTATCAGAAACACTGAACAGATAGACCGCATTATGGTCTATGCCATGATGTGGCAAAGCCCTTGGCCACTCCAATTTAATAACGTTGCCAAAGAGAAAAGAAAAAAGTGTAGCTATCTTAAAATCTAGTGTTGTTGGATTAAAATGCATTGAATTCTAGACTACTTCAAGTTCTTTCGAGTACCTTGATACCTTTTGTTAATACAAGGCACAATGCTCAAAGACACCGATGAGGCTCCCAAGGTTGGCTCATCCTGGCCTCTCTACCATGGCTACAACTTCTGTCTGAAGACTGAGTACTTAGAGTAATGCCGTGGGCTGACGTCCATAAAAGTATAATGGGCGATGTCAGACAAGTAGGACATTTGCAAACCAAATGACAACACAAAAGCACAATATAAACGCCAATAGTATGGCTTTCTCTACAATGTTGGTGTGTTCCATGATTATCAAAAGTATTTCAACAGTCACTCACTTAAGCTCTTGGTCAACCGCACACATGTTAAGCCACACTCTGGCTACACTTATGAAACTGAAAAGACTTTGCATTTCTGTTTAGTTTTTCTCTTCCCTCTCTGAAATTTCCTTTTAACTCAGCTTCTTTGCAGAAGGGGAGCTCATTTCAATCTCAAAGCTGACATCTGTGGAAGCAATGCAAGCTCTAAATGAGTGGATTTAATCCTGTGCAACAAGGGTAGAGCACAGGAAGTATTCACGCGAGAAGCAGGGAGTGTAGGAGCAAGTGAAACAAGAAAGAAGAGGGAGAAGGGGGAAGAGTGAAAAGGCGACAAAAAAAGAAGAGAGAGAAAGGATTTCGGGACCTCCGCTTGTATCTTTCCATCTGCAACAGCGCTACTCTTAGCTCATCCAGGAATGAAGAGGACAGAAGAGGGAAGGGACAGAGGAGCGGCTTTAGCAGATAAAACTTAGACATGTTTATTCATGCAGTGAAACAGCTGAGGTATTGGAGAGGGCTTCAAAGCAGAGGATGGCTCCACGTCCTGCATGGCCTTCTCCTCTGGCTAGACTTTCTGTATTTGGCCTTTGAGTGAGGGGCTGATCAATCCCCCAGCATGCTGCCAGGGCTCTGGACCCCCCATTACCAAGAGGCTGCTCTTTGAACAAATCCTGCCAGGGGTCACTCTCCCTGCGCTTCATCATCTTAAAGGTCAGACACAACAAATGGCATGGAAGACAGCTCTGTCCCTGGCCATAAACCCATAGCTGACCACTAAGAGTGTCTGCCGTCAGGACAGCATGCAAACTGGGCTGAGTTTACTGGTCAAGTGATCATTTCCATCAAAATGCCGCATGCATTATAGATTCATACGCAAAAGTTGATAAAACAAAATGCAAATCAGTGCTTGTTTCCATTATAGCACTCAAAAAGCTGCCTTTTAATAACACCTGGGTCTCATGTGATAGTCTGGAGGGTAAAAAAGTAAAAAAAAAAATATATAAAGAAATGAAACGCTACCTGCACTACAGGTTATTGACTGTCTTGGTCTTGTCTGGCAATATAGCATTTCAAAAACATTATTTGTATTAGCAACATAGTCATCACATTTGTGTTTTTCTATTTAACAGAAATATTCATCAGACCCACTGATGACTTGGCCTATCCATTCTCTCTCATTATTAAGCCATGACTGTTGACAAAAATCAACACTCCTTGCAGCCGCTTCACAGTAAAAGCTTTCAATGGAAGGTACGTACAGGGAAGTGACTTAATAAGATTTTACTGATACCAATGCCTTAATCGATTCTGCTTGTTGGTGTGATTCTTAATTGTTACCTGTTTATTTTTCCTGCTCCTGTTTTCTGTTTGGGGAAAAAAGTACCTGTGGGCCTACACAAGAGTTTAGCATTAGGGCAAGTGTTTTATCATTTCTTCAGTCCGAGTCTAGCGAGAAAGACATAAGAAAGACATTTCAGCATATTACTGGTGTTTCCACTGCCTTTTCTGTTCAACTTACTACTTCAGACTAAGCTTTACACTGTGCTCAGGAAGCTGCAGCGTTAATTCTTAACAAACTGTACATTTACTCCTAAACTTTCTCTCTGCTCCGTTCTCAGTTGCTGCCACCTTCTCAACCACTGGCTCTCTCTTCCCTCACTCCACCACTCATTCATTTACTGACACTATAATTATCGCTGTTGTCATCTTTCTTCCTGAAATGAAGCCACACTTTGGACCGTTTCTACCTCCCTGCCATGGACTCCATCTTTTCCAGCTGTGTGGGCGCATGACTTCGACGTCAATGCTTTGTTATGCGCATCTGTCAGCATCGATGAAAGCAACTGATAAGTTCAGAGGCATAAGATTCTGATGGATCTGACAGTGTGGAGTCAGTCCTCAACCGGTTCTAGGTACATAGACCTACATTTGCATTAACAGCAAAAATGACCAACAGCAATTTAACACAACAAAAGTAACAGATCTGAGAAACGGGAGGCTTCTTTCTAAAAGTTTGTGAAACACACACTTATAAAGCAGAGTAAATTGGAAATAAAAGGCCCGTCTTCTCTAATAATAGCCTGTCCTCTCTCCAGTTGAGCTAAATCAGCCAGCGTTTGAACATTTATGATACATAATTAAAAAAGGGCCGGTCACTGTTGTGTAATGGCTTGCATTATGGCTCTCTATTGCCATTTCCCACCTAAAATGAAATATTGTACAAATTAATTTCTCTTCTCTGTCCTTCCGCACACAATGGAATTCAAACGAGAAGTGAGAGATGCAAATCACTTAATGTCATTATTTGAAAAAAAATCAGTTTCAGTCATAGACTGGCCAATGTTGAAGTGCCTTAAACCTGCAATCTTTCTAATGGGCAGCAGGGGGCGACTCTGCTGGTTGCAAAAAGAAGCCTGATTCTATGAAAGACCATGAGAAAATGACTAACTTGATTTATTGCCTCAGTCGTCATGTTCCTAATGAGTTTAAGGTCTCAGTCGCTAATTTAAATTCTTCTTTACCACAGCATCACGCTCATTGAGTAAAGTGTGATTCCATTTAGAGTAAAATAGACAATAAAGCATGGTATGCTTTAGGGAGGAACTACCTTGTGCTTAACTAACAAGAGGTCATGCCTAAACCTAGCCAATCAGATGCAGCAGTCGTTATGGGGAGAACATCACCCCTGGTTCAGAAACCAAGATAATGATGGCTAAAACGCCAGACTTGAGGTTTCAAAACGTCAGTCCGCGAACCAACCGGTGGCAACATGGTGGCAACATGCACTTCTAATAAACACTCTATGGCTTCACTCAGCCATTATCACACACCGTATGGACACAAATAGGAGTGTTATTAATGATACCACCAGTCCAGGCCCGGATAGCAACAAAGACACACTAAGCGCAAGCTAGTTGATAACTCTGACTTTATAAGAATAGAGAGACAATTTTTTTTACATTTATTTCCATACAACTACATACCTTATGCACTAATAAAATGCTTTAAGACAGAAACTTCTTCAAGAAAATGTCCATAAATTAAGCAAGCTGCAGGGAAAGAGGTAAAATTACTAGACTCTTCATCTGGACGTGCACCTGCACCTTTTCAATGAAGTCTGTTAGCTTAAAATGAAAGCTTTTCAATTTGATGAAATGATTGTGCACACCTGATCTCTGCCACTCAAAGCAGACATCAGGTGTGCTATGAACCATTTATATACTTAAACCATGAAGTTGTTCATTCGAAAAACAAGATGCACCAAATGGGCCACAAATGTTGTTTAAAAAAAGCGTGACATCTGCCAAAGTGAAATCTTCTGATATTCCTAAATTATGGGGTAAATGGCTGATATACAATATTCATTTCTTGAAAACATATACAATTTTATCAGACGGTACGTGTTTGTTACAGATACATTATATTTCACAGTATATGCAGGTTTCATACGAGCAAACACTTTCAATCATTCACTGCTCAGTGGCACATTGTGGCTGTACAGAACGATAAGAGGCCACTCTCTTGTAGTATTTACACTCTTGTAGTATTTAGACCTTTGGAAGCTTGAAGTTCAGAAAGCTCTGAGATCACTAGGTGTAATGTGTGGGTTAAAACATGTGGTTAACATATTGTACTTTTAGTGATACAGACTTTTACTTAATTTTCATGTATATAATATAAAATAATTTCATGTCTGAGGATGCTGATATTCCAACAGCCTCATTACCTGCTTCAGCGTTTCTAGCTAACTTTGCTGGCTAACTAAACTGTTAGCCTTGGTGGCTTCTAGACGCCATCAATAATGTCTTTTTTTTTTTTAGGTAAAAGTAATGGCTGCAACCTGTAAAAGCCACTTGTTACAACAACATTACTATGAGATCTGTCAAAGACTGGCTGTAACGCTACTTAACACATGTTTACACTGACATCTTTAAGTGGTGTAATTTACAGTATATGTAGCTAAACATCAGGCAGGTCACACTAAATAAAGCCTGAAAACATATAGAAGCCTGTTCCCATTTAAAGCATAATTCATACACACATACAATTAATCAAACATCAAAGAATCCTCTAGTTTTCTGTTCAAAGGCTTGTTATGGTATTTAGATTTTCGTTTCATTTAACAGTAAGATTGGTTAGTTCTAGTTAAAAATCCTCTTAGAAAATATGGATTCCTTTTGTGTTTTTAGATGTTTGGCAGTCTGTGATGACTTG